>NW_017100198.1:1786365-1866353 GCF_001263275.1 Habropoda laboriosa | reverse complement strand
CAATTGCCTACGAAACACAAAGAAGAATTTCTTCAATTTTCTGACATAAAATTTCACAAGAAGGAGCAGTAAAGGAAGAAGATTAAACAAGAAATGCAATTCTGTGACAAATTTTTCCCAAACAGTGTTTTTAATATGTTACACAATAAAAAGTTACATTACGTGGTAAGATACTGTATCTCATCTTATATATTTTTCTTTTCAAACATTTGTATCAGTCTTTTCTGCGATTTTTCAATTGCATTACGCATTATTGCAATAATTTCTATCGTTACATTTAATTCTAATTGTTTAGCAGCTTTTCTGCTGCTATCGACCCTACATTTTACTGACACTTGTGGAATCGACCCTACATTTTTTTTTTTTACGTGGAGGTAGGCCGACTCTATGTGATAAACAATTGTCAACCAAACGGTGGCCCTCCCTCTACATTCGACGGAAAATGTCTATCCGAAATACTGCTAATTGTAGAATCCAAACTTACTGACTCTTGTAGAGAATTTACTATACAGGGTAGTTCGCTTAACCTGACCACCTCGATTACTTTCGTTATCAGTGGACCGATCAAAATTTTGTTTTGTCACCAAGTATACAATTTCAACGGATCTTTCTTTCAAATAAATTTTAAAGGTTACGTTCGATTCTTTTAAGTTTAACCCTATAGCTTTTTTCACCTAATTGACCACCATCTCGATGTAATACATTTTTTTATACGCAAGATTTATGCATTAAAAAAGTTGAACGTGACCTTAAAAACTTATTAAAACAATGATATAGAAAAATTCTAAGGTCTTCATCTTAAAGATCCCTTGAAACCGTATCCTCTGTGACAAAAAAGATATCGATGAGTCCACTAGTAATGAAAGCAATAGAAGTGGACACGTTAGGCACACCACCCTGTATATATAATATATATCGAAGGGTTAAGCGTTTTCCATGGCCGTGTATTTACAGGGCCACCGAGTGTGCACGTGCGACAACGCCAGTAAAAATAACACGATAACCACGCAGATGTCACCTGCCAGAACACTCGCGCGGCCGACAACTGCATCTGGGCAATGAAAAAAAAATGCACGGCGCGGCCCACTTATGAAAAAATCCTCAACGTGTTTGTCTCTCTCTCCCTCTCTCTCTCTCTCTCTCTCTGTCTGCTTTCCTCCTAGAGCCAGGGTTCATTGCGATTTTTAATTAGCGATTATCGAGTTCCAGGTGCCGGTGACGTAGCTGACTTCGATCGGATTTTGATTGCGCTCGCTGTCGAATATACTGCGCGACAGCCCATACGCATGAGTTATAACTTTAATTATATAATAAATCCTTCAATTTCGGGTGATAACGTGCATCCCCGTGACCAGTAACTCGTTACGCAACAATCCACGGAACGGATTGCCTCGCTTCGCAATTTCAACTTAATTCAAGCTCAACCGCGGACATTTCGCGATTTTCGTGAGAAAGTTGCGTAATTCGAGATGGCTTCTTTCGCGGAAGTATTACGCGCTACGTGTGCTCAGGTATGAAACCTCGCGATAAATGGAACGCGCGATGTACGCCATTGTTTTCAAGTTTAATTGTAACTCCGCGGGAAATTGTAAATATTGTAAAATTTCAAACGAAGTTAAACGATGGAGTAAGCGTCACGGTAAATTCTATACGAAGAATGACTTGCCCGTATGTAAATGAGGATTGTAAAAGTTTGGAAAAATTAGGTACTACGTCGATTAATGTTGAAACCAGCAATTATTGTTCTACAGTTAAGGAAGTTACCATGTAGAATAGTGTGGATTACAAATGGATTTAATTTTGGGAAAATCTGTAAGTAATATTGAAATAGAATACAGTGCAATTGAACGAAAAAGAGATAATTACAAATGAAACCTAATTGTCTTTTGCGTCTAAGAGTACCTTTTTCTATTACACATACAGTCAGTCAAAAGTCTTCGCACAGTCTTATTTAGAAGCGAAACATTTTCTATTAGTACGAAGAAAATAATTTGCATCCATCTGTTAACAATTAAACTAAAGAAACAGAAATGAGATCAGAAATGTGTCCGTACAGTATCTAAAAATTCAGCGGAATGTTACACAAACGGGGCTCGAGAAATACTTCAAAGGCAAACACAAGTTACTTTCTTGTTTGCAAGCAAGTGGAACAGACACTACTCGAAATATTTACATTTATTTGTTTAATTGCCAACAGACGAATGTAAATTATTTTTCTCTGTAGATATTATTTATTTCCCATCTTCTCTAGTGAAATGATACAACCCTAAATAAATTCTAACGGGGTGCACGGAGACTTTTATCACAAACTGTATGTACATAAAACATTCTTGGCGTATACTTCACTTCCATATTTGAACAACCATATCCCGACACCTCACTGCACTACATCGCGAACAAAACGCAAAAGCACACCTTCCATTTCACCGCGATATATCAAGCACAAAACTGAGACGTATAAAACAAACAAGCAATTAAATCCTGTATATATCACCGGATTTCTCGCAACAAGGCAATTTAATCAATCGATAAATCACAACAGAAGGAATTCACGAAACCGCAATCGTCGGTGAAACAAAAAAATCTCCGCCCCGACCCACTGAACGATTTTACGTTTTCACCTTAATCGTTCCAGATCGAGACGAACACCTTTCCAATCTCGGCCCGCGTGAATCTGAAAATTGAAAGTGAAAGAGGAGAGGAGAAAGACAAGAAACGGTCAAGTAAGGAGAGAGATAAAGACAGAAAGGTTGAGACAAGGAGACGAGAAACTGTCTCGATTTCTCAAGCGGTGCGCGCCGCGCACCTGCTCTGTCCACCGCTCCATTTCCCGCGTACACACGATGCAGATCGTCCAGAGAGATTCTGTCGCCCCCAGACACGCTACTCGTGTTCTCTACCTGCTCGAGAGCTCCTTATGAACACCTGATTGCTCGCACATGTGCTGTGTGCCGCGAGGTGAGCGCGAAGAGTGTCCACGGCGAGTCTGCATGTGGTCGTGAGCATTTATCGCAACGATCGTGACTTGTACAGAGTCTGTGGATGGCCACGTGGTCCGCAGATGGCGGTAATTTTGATAAAGACGATGCTGAACGTGAATTACGGATTGCGAGAGACGACGAAGAACGGGATTCCACTGCGTCGCGTGAGTCAGATACTTGTATACCCCACGACACTCGGTGAATCACAGAAGTATTCGCGTAACTCCTCCCAATTGTCCACTTCAAACGACTGATACTTTTTTGTGAAACAGAAGTCTTCAAATTTCTTATCAATGAAAATGAACACTACCGTTCATAAGTATCATATGACTTAAATTTCATTTCTTTGGTAAAGTTAGTGTCGTATATCAGTAAAAATATACAGGGTGTTCCAATGTTTTTCTCACAAGTGATAGGTTTGTAAGGAAAATAGAAGGGGACAAAGTTTCTGTTGAAGCAAAATGGTTTATGAGTACTGCATGGAAAAATCGACATCCTAGAATATTGGTAGGTTTATGACACGTCCGATAAATATGGTTTGGGGATGCCTGGGAACACCCCAGGTATAAAAGTGCACACTGTCACCACGCTCCGTAAGCAGTTCTAATTGTGCGCCCGTCTTGTCTACATCTGTCTGAACATCTTCTAAAATATAATTATTTACCTAGCTTACTCCACACGAGTTATTTATTTAATATAACCCCTCGACAGTTTCATTATTTTCTAGTGAGATTCTTTGAAGTTACTAAACAAATTTTATTCCCTTTTTCCTGTTCAGAAACTTCATTTTTTAATTAGCCACAAGATTTACTTCGTTCAATATCGGCAAGATGAATAGCTCAAAGTATGTCTATTCCATGAAACTTTGACGTTTGAACAAGGGAATCAGCGAGGCAGGAACTGTTACGAGGAACATATAAAAAATAATAGACTCTTGTCACTAGTACAAATTGGGAATTCGCGAATCTGGGTCGAAGTAACAATTTTCCTTGTCCCGAATGATGAAAGTTATTCGCTTTGACTTTCCAGTTGAAAACGCTGAAAGTAATGAGCATACTTCAGTAGATCCGCGTTTAAAGAGAAAACTGGTTCAAACGAGTGAAAATCAACGATCGCGTGACGTTTTTAATGTTTCAAGCGGTGAATAAACAAATCGAGTGTACTTTTAATAACTATGCCACAACTTTTCATTTCTTTCGTTGCAACAGAAAGGAATTTTTGTAAGTTGCCTATGGGAACTAATCTACGTATTATCTTTTATGAAAATTTCTAACTACATTTGTCACAATCATCACATATGCATGTGCAATCCTTCTCTTTGTCAAGATCAACGGGTTATTGGCAGAAATCAGCCACTTTTTAGCACTGTTAACATGAAGAAAATGGTGTGTCCCCATTTTGATTACACTTTTTGTTATACCTGTAGCGACCAGCTACAGCGGAAAACATTTGGCGAGCAGACTACCAGCACGGTTTATGACGTGCGCGCTTGAAAGGCTATTTTTGAGGAAACCGTTTTTAGCTTATTTAATTTCTAAAAATTCGACAATGCATGTCCGCGTAGAAACTTTCTCCGACGGCCTCAATAGCAAATTGCCGCATCATAAACCAAGGGTTTCCGAAAGGTCAGCCGTACGAGGCCCAGAGGCCCGAACCGGCAGGTCACGAGTACTTGACCTGGAGGAAACTCAGCTGCCCGCCAAGTGACGTCAGGGGAAAAACCTCCCCCGCCAAGTCGCACTGCGGTCCCCGAAAAAGCGCGCCAAGGGCACAAGGGACACGCAGCGACTTGGGGAAAGAAATTACCTGATTGGTTAACACCGACGCGACGGGTTAACCAATCAGGTACGATTAACAGACAGCCAAAAGTTAATAAGAAAAGCGCGGTCAGGCACGGACCTCCAACGCCGACAGTCCATTTAAATAAAGATCGTACTAATACCGTGAGGGTACTTAGCGAAACCCTACTCACGTTTCGTTATTTAGTAAAAATAACCATATTCCTTCATACCCATAGAACATACTGACAAAGTTTGATCAGAGAGACAGAGACACTCTGTATAGGAAATACGCTAGATAGGGAAATGAATATAAAATTCAATAATACCCAAATATCATAAAACTTTTCTTACTAATTATAAGTGCCTTAGTTTTCTTCCTATGTTACAGATTATGCAAAAAATGGTATAATTATAACTATCCTGTATACAGCCAATCGAACTTTTATGACCGTTAAAACGAACCGATCCTTATGTCGTATACCTCTCTTCTATCTCTCGTTAGTTTTTAGTCATCCTGCCTCCTTTCCTTAACTAAACAAATCCGCATCATCCTAACGTTAGTCACCCCGAAACCTAGACCTCCACATCATCCTTTACTCATCGCTGAACCTAGACCTCACCGCCTCTCCCTACATTGACCTCTGAAACCAACCCCTACTCTCGTACTTACCGAAGCTATATCTAGAAACCTTTTCCGTCGAAACACCAGATTCTTGTCTAGTGACCATCACGCACCGAACGTCACCGAACTACGAATAAAGTCGAATAGTACTACGCGCAGAACAGCATCCTTATTTCGCCCAGTTTCCGTCAGGCTCTCCTACCGCGTACCTATTGAAAATAATAACCCAACGCAAGGAATCGCGAGCCGCGGAATACAACACTTAGTTACTAATAGTAAGATACATTCCATGGCTTGGTGTGTATCATATTCAAGCAATGCTCACCAAGTTACACAATTAGGGTTAAATTTACCTATACGCCTACAATTAAACCTCCTTTCACTTACTTTTGTTCATACTCAACATTCGTGATTTCTCATGTTACGCTTATCTAAAACGATAACATTCACGCAGCGAGTAACTAGTTCCAACGCGTTCAATATTTCACGACCTTTACCTACACCATGCGCAAAAGAACACATTGTGAGATATTGATGTTACGAAATTGTGCCAGTGAAAAATCAATTACACAACTTCCTGAATACCTTTAACACCCGCAGATAAAAAGGGGAGTTATAATTACAGTCACAGTAAACTAGAATTTAAGCCAATTTTCAAACTTCTTCCGCGCTCGAGCAGATACATCGGCGATAGCGGGGAAGGAAGATTAATCGAATGGAAGCGTGGTACCCCCGTCGGAAACTTGGACAAAGTAGATCACAGGAGCTTCATACTTCCACCGAAATTATGGGCTCCTTTTCGGATAACTCCTGCAAAGCAGCCACCGGGCCACGGTTACAAGCAAGAATGCTTAAAGAAAATAACACAGGCTAATCTGGTAAACTGTCTTGATTTACGACCGGGCCCTGTTATATCGACACACGTCTCTGCGTGAATTGATCACGTACGTTTCAACCGATCGCGCTTCACTGCTTTCATCAGGTGAACGTGACCGGTGATTATCGATTAGACGCATCTTCGATCTTGCATAGTAATGCGATCGTACATCGTGAAATCACGTAATACCTGTCGCGAATGCGCGAAGGGATTTGCATCTGTCAATCCACCGTCACGGGATTCCCATCGTGAGCGAGTTTACAATGATACAACTATTGCCCGGCCTATTTTCTTTCTTTTCCTCTGTACGCGATAATTGCTGTCACGATGCTTGTATTTACGAGTATGTACACAGGATCAACGACAGAATCTGTTCATTGAACGCGTGCGAGCTTTATTCTATCGGCACTTTCGCGTCGTTCAAAGTTTCAGCTTTGTTTGTACCAGCGGTAGGTAAAGAAACTATCGCGTGTATAGAATCTGTGCTGTTAAGTGTTTTTCGTATAATAGTTTATAATGATATTTTGTGGCAATGAGAATTGAAAACAGAATATGACAAGTGAATGGAATAATAAATTGACACAATTTTAAGACAACTGGTATGCAACTCTAACTATAATATAAAACGAGTTTTGCAACTCTAAGACAGCTGAAACGACTCGTGCAATACTAACGATTCTCGAAACAGTTCGACTCTATCTACAGTAGTGTATCACACATAAACGTCCGCATTTTTGCACACATAAGCGTTCATCGCTATCCCCGCCAATTCTTGGAAATGGGACTTCGAAGTGGAGTTCGAGCGTGCCGGGTGAAACGAAGTAATTCGATATCTAACTCCTGAATGTAAACAACTGACACTTGATATATCGGTATCCCACTCAGGCACATCTCCTCTGTTTTCTTTAGTTACAGTCGCAGAAGTCACCTCCCCACTACTGTACTAATACTAACTATACTTGAAGAAATTCTTCTTTCGCCTTCTTTCTCTTCTATCATACACGCACGTTATTTCGGGGTTTCCTCATTAGAAATGGTCTAGTTTGTTATTTATTAATAAAAGCATCTTGTTTGTTTTGCTTTGAATAATTTATAGTAAACAATCGTAACGTGTGCACGTGTGTATATCTGTGAGATTTTTTAAGTGAAAAGACAGTCACCATTTCTACTCGAAAATTCCATTGGGCGGATTTCGACATGCTTTATGCGAATCGACAGATTTAACGTCATTCTACGATTTAAGTTGGATATTCATTGCAAAATGCTTGCAAAATTGTGTCAGCCTTTGTGAGTTTCGATTACCACATAAGCGTGTTTTTTTTTCAGACGTAGATCTTAATTGTTAATAACTAAAAAACAAAGCCTCAAATGCAATTTTTTTATTCTTCATTCCCGTTTTATTTTAACTTCTAGAATCACGTCTTAAAATTTCTCTCTGTATACCTTCTTCAAACAAAGCATGCGTAATGTTTTGTTTAATAAATTAAGATTCATCTGTGACATTAGATCACTAGTTTTGCAGAATTAATAAAATTAGGCATTGAAATATATTGTTTTCTTTATGACTGTAATGTACTAGACGATATCGAACAAAATTAATTCGAATACACGTGGAGAGTGTCCTTAAATTAAATTGGTACGAAAAAAATTGCTTGATTTAAGAGCAAATTACAACCATTACGACCGGCGGCACGCCAAATTTGAAGCTTAATAACTCAATAAAAGCTTATGCAAAATACATGTAGAGATAGTTTTTTTAAAACGGTTCGATATACTTAATAATTTAATGCACTTAAAAATTTAAACGTTACCTTCACACAGCTCTCCAAGATCACCGCAAAGCCAAACAGTTATCACTACACTACGCACTTTTTACCCGTCTTAACACCATATAACACTCGTCTGAAACAATTTTTTGTATTTTTAATATCTAGAGAAATAATAACGGACACACTGTATATAAAGTTGTATGAAACGTATGAAACGTCGTTTTTTGAAATGAAACTTTAGATACATTGTGTCTCGTCAAAAAATAATACATTTTATTAAAATAATTTCCACACAATTCTATAGACTCTTTCCAACGAATAACTGGTTTCGTTACTTTATTTGTTAAAAAAATTGTTCAGATGTTTGAACAAATGGCAGTCTGTTGAGGAATGATCGAATGAATAGAGACGATGTGTCAAAGTTTCATATTCTGTTACTTGGGATTTGACGTATGAATCGGTATTTAATCGATCCTATTTGAAGATTTTTAACGAAATTACGAAAATTCATAGCCGAATAGAATGTGAAAATAGAAGGAAGAATGGAGCAAAAGCTGCTGTCTATACACGCGAGACTTTGATCGAATTATTGTTAGTAAGCACGCTTGTTTCGAATGTAATTTTATGATAAAAATGTCGTTCAGTTTATTATCTACAATTATTGTATAGTTTTAGTACAAAAAGTAATGGAAATTCGTTAATCTTACCTGAATTTTCCGGAACGAATCGTCACACGACACACCACTTATAATAGAACGCGACAGACTGTTTGCGCGCAAATCTCGCGTTGCCATGGAAACTGAAGTCTCGCTGGAGGGCGCTATTTTCAAATTGGTTTGACTCGCGGAACACCGTAAATTTCAATTTCGTTAAAACTCGATAAAAGAAAATGAAAATTATCAAGGCAATATTGCAAGACTATTAACATAAGACAAAGGACCATAATCGGAAAATTGATTTGCTATCGTTCGAGATAGATTAGACGTACGGAACACGAAACCTGGAATACAAATTATTTTCAATAATTTTTCTTAAAACATCTGGCATTCCTCTTAGCTCATTTTCAATCAAAAGTCATAAATATATAATAAATAACCTTCTCCAAGTTTATATTTTCAACAGTTTTTACCGCAGTTTTTCCAAGTGTAAACTTGCATAAAAAAAACTACGTAAACATCCTGCTTATTCATCACGTGAGATAATAACGTCTAAACAATTGTATTACGAATTTGTTTACCATTCGATAAACGTGTACTACAGCAAACTCCTTCTTCTCGACTATTGTGTATAAAAATTTATAATCGTGCAAAATTTAACGCATACTATCAACCCGCCAATTTCAGCTATAGGAGAAAACGACATTTCATTTGCACCAATCTAATAAAACGAAAATCTACTCCATTTATTTTCCCTCGAATATTATTCGCCAACACCAGAGACGCAAGAACACGATCGATTCTTCTGTTTGGAAATCCTTTTGCCTCTTTTTCTCGATCGTTCCTGTGAATCGTTATTGCTGGTTACACCTGTAAATCAGGCCCCTGAGGCGGTTACCACCCACGGGATTCGTGGGCAGAACACGCGCGGTCAGATCTACAGATTATACGGACGACTGGTATCTTGTTGCTTTCCTTCCCTCTCCTCGTGTTTCACCTACGCCATCCCTTTGCCCCCGTTACCCCTTGCATACTGTGCTTATGTACATACATACATACTGCTGCTTACAGCCGGTAACATTGGCTATCCTGGTCAATCTGAAACAACCTCCTGCCTCGTTTGCAATAAGCCAGCGAATAGGTAATTTAAGATTGCTTTCTGGTTGATATGATTAATTTTCCACTTGCAAGTACGGACCGGATTGTACGTTTACGCTCGAAAGGTGATCGCCATTATAGCAAAATTCTACATTTCGTCTGCGTTCTGATGGCCAATCAAGGTAATCGAAGAAAATTCGAAAATGCGGTTAACAGGGTTGTGCGACTTTTTTAAATGTTTATGAATTAGCCGTTTGTAAGTGTTCGGTGTATTGGTTATAATATTCGTATAAATTTTAGAATAATTGAAGATTTTGTTAATTCAGTGACAATTTCACTTAAACATCGTGTGCCTTTGAATCCTGGCTACAGAATTTTTCATGTTTTTTTTCAATCAATAAGAATTACATTTAAAGCATGATATAACTAAAGAAATGAAAAATTCTGCAGCCAGGATTTAAAAGGGCATAATACGCAAGTGAAGTGTCACTGAATTAACAAATTTTCAACTTTCTTCTAAAATCTTCTTCTGTGAAAAAAGCTTCGTTTTTAGAGAAAATTTTTAGAGAAAAGTTAATACGGTACTAGCTAAATGTTGATAAATATTTATGTACATCTCTTAGTGTATCGAGACAACACAGATTCTACTTTACATTAATTACAGTATTGTCTTCAATTTAATTTATAGAACACTACAGACGAGCGTTAATCCACTATTTTTAAATATCCCCTATTATAGGAATTAGATAACGGAAGAATCATGAGTTCAGTGATATTATTCTCATTTTCACCTGAGTACACGTCTTATGAACATAGTATATCACTGTTATCCTTCGATATTGTTCCAGAATATTTATCATATTGTTGACTCTAAGTACACACTCCTGTGCGATAAAAGAGTAACGTTCCGGCCTTCCACCGTAGCTCCTTAAAAATTCCAACATAAAACACTTTAATTACTAGAACAATTGTGCTCCTATCGAAATTATATTACTGCACAATTCATGCAATCATTCATCCAATTTCATGCATCGAATCAACGAATCGCATCTACGTACACGCGAGAACGTAAGTACTTACGGTATATTTCGCGTACCACGGGGGGGCATTAATTTTATTAGAAAGATTCGCAGAGTTGCATTAAGTAAGTGGTTAAATACACCGTTCTACCGGTTATTGCACCGTCTTCCCTTATACCCGGCTCCGGTGCCGGTTATTATCGTGCTATTTTCACGCGAGCAATTACAGAGACCACGAAATCTCTACTTTCTTTCCTGCTTCGCCGCGTTTAGGACAGGCCTGCATAAAATTGCAGATTACGCAATAGCCGACGGCGCCATCGCTTACCGCTGCAACAGGGCTTAATGCAGTGACGTTCGTTATACACGATAAAGCGAGCTTCGGATTCGCTACGAAGAACCCTCTCGGGAATTCGTACCGACCGCTTCCTTTTGCTCGCGCCACGAATTTACCCTACCGCCTCCTACGAAAAAGAAAGTATTATTTATATCTTGCGAATTCCGCTACTAATTCGTACTGTTTAAATGAAACACACGTGTAGTCGGATGCGATAAAGTGCCACAGTTCGATAGGAGCACGATAATTGGCTTAGAAATAGGATTTTTTTATTCCCTGGAAAAGTAATGCTTTAAGCGTTAATCTTTTGTCGTTCAGGAGTGTGTACTTAGATTCAACAATATGATAGATATTATTGAATAATATTTATGGATTATATCATTTTCATACTTAAATATTGATTTACAAGGGAATTTCGGTATCTTGAAAATTTCGATTTTTTTTTAAGCTGCAGGTTTGCAGGAGATATCAGTGGAGCATCGGGCAATTTTTGATGTGACGTGAAGATTAAAGTTTTGTAAAATAAAGGTATTGGAGGATACACTTTTATTTGTACGTTAACATTTTCATTATAGTTCTATATAGAGTTTAAAAAGTCACTAAAGTTTCATTCTAACAATTTTTATATCTACTATAGTTTTCAAGATTTGCAGGAAAATATAAAAACACTTTAACACTGAAAAACCAAAAAGTAACGAAAAAAGGAATTGCCCAATACTTCGATTGATGTTTCAAAAATATTGTCGTATCACTGAAGTTCCCTTGGTAGTGCCATTTACCAGTAAATCGACAATACTATAACCTAAATCCCAAAGATGTTCCATCAACCACACTTAACTGGACTTCCCGCAAATTCTAATTACCCACAAAGAGCACGTACCAGCCGCCATTAACCAACATCTACATTAAGTTGAACTTTCTGACCATCCTCTGCCGCGACTATCGTCCGTTCCATCGAAACGTTTAAACTGCTCAGGCTTTTGCTTGGTCGGCTGATTCCCGTAGCGTTTCGCGAGCAACAAAGTTGAGCAGGAACTTAGACAAAAATATCCGCGAGCTTGCTGGCCGTGCGGCATTAAAAGGGACGAAGGGAAATGGGAGGGAAACGGCCGGACGTGAAATAGCATAGAATTCCGAAACAGGGTTTAGTCTGTGGCGAGTAGCAGGGTGGTCGGCCCTATCGATGCAACGACGAATGGTTGGGAGAAGGAGTTCATTACGCATGGAAAAATAAACTAAAGGGAACTGCTCGACTGCGGGACCGGTAGAGGAAGGCCGGTGCAGCATTCAATGCCACGGCCCTCCTCTGCTCTCCTCTACCCCCGTCTTCCTCTTTCTCTTTGTGCCCCACGGCAGGATCCCTCATCGAGAGTACATACCTCCATGGCCCTTATCCTTCTTTACCTCTTCCTCCTTCGTATTGTGTCCGCCCTTCCACTCTCCTCCTCTCGCTATCCACTCGCCGTCTCATTGCTCTGCCTTATGCCCACGCGAGCCGCGTAATGATTTAACCTCCCTTGCTATTAATCATCGAAATTAACTCTGCGCTGTGCTGTGCACCACCGTGCTAAAAGAATTCCTCGGAATTTCGATCCAATTCAAAACTTTTCTCTATCCTATTCTACCCCTCGTATTTTTCATATCATTCCGTCCCGTTACCAATCAACTTCGTATCTATCATTCCACCTGTTAATACGTTCGTTGATCGTACGAGCAAATTATTCGATTATCGACGCCTTTGTCTCTCCTAGTCAGCTAGTTTTCCTTCCTATTAATATATTCCATGTCATTAAAACCCGTGTTTCGAGCCCATCACGGTATCCGTGCAGCCACGCCGCCGACTAACAAGATCCAGCCGGTGTTCGATGAAGCATGTTCGAACGATAGAGGAAAGGCACTTTTCGTATCGACGTGGTTACACGAGGGAGCAGGATCGCGAAACAAAAGGGTGAGGAACCTGTAAATTTCACGGACAGTTTGTTTCTCCGTTATTGCGCCGTATCTCTGCTTTGATATATAAATATAAATACTGTGTATCGCCGGGGGAACGTGATTTTTGCGAGTCAGCCGGGTATAAATGCGGCGCAGGTGTCGTTCGTTCGTTTGTTCGTTCTCCGTCCGGTAATGTCATCGATTATTGACGTCGGACGTTATCAACGATTGATCGCGAGCAATTAACACGACATTACAGGGGTAGTCGGGTACCGAAAACGCGGTGCACACGCCACGATGGCCCCCGTGTAAAACATGATAAACACATTTCGTATCGACATTATCGATCGACGTGTCAATTCGACATCGTACTTCTGCCCGGACGTAAGTGCGTCCCCAGAGGCTAGAAATCGGCTATCGCGACAGTTCATGCTGCGAAACTTTCCGATCAATCGTGTCGACCATGGATCTCGCGGTTGATAGAATGCGCCAGTCGATACTGCACCGGGTATATGCACTCCTGTTAATAAGCACTAGGACACTTATTGAATGTGAACTAAATCTAAACAGTCGTCAGAAAATTATTAACAGATTTAGGACGATGTGACCCACCGATGGGTCATCGAGTGTTGCTCTTACATATTTTACAAAGTGACCCACCGGTGACCTTATATTTACGAGCTAGAAAGATTAGAAACGGGAAAAATTAAGTATTAATGACAATAAACACTTCAGTAAAATCGAACCCTCCGGTCATAAGCGAGTGTTTCGTTGATCGATGATCCAAAAAAGGTTATTCAGTTTAGAGTCTCGCAGTATAAGGAGCACATATATTTTTACCGATATATCGTCACCTTTATAGACAATACATACTCCATTCGAAAGTTCTAAAAGAAAGATAATTAAATTTATCTTTTTTTCGTCACACTTGCTTCTCCAATTTTCGTAAATTTACATTATCTGGGTGAGTGTAGCAGAAGTCATATTTTCCCTGCAATTGTTGTATGCTGAAAGTAGGGAATTCTAACAGTATTTGGAAATATTAAAAGTGGATGAGTTTGAAATCAACTCCACGTTCTATGCTAAAACTTGGTAATGAACTCGGTTGTTCTACTAATGAGTTTAAGATGTCTAGCTGCGGTAATAAGGTGAAGATTTGGTACTAACTTTGGTGAAGGAATGTAATTTCAATCGTATAGTACTTTCTGTGCGAACATAAAAATACTTACTGAATGTGAAGCAAGCCTCTTTGTCATTACAAGTCTAATATAAAATTATTTTACATACAAAAGTCGTTACGAAATTATTAAGATCTTTAAAAAGAATCTCGAAGTACAATTAATTCAACGTATTTGTACTAATTATCTACCACTATCTCTGCCGAGGAAATGTAATTTAAATCATGTAATACTTTCCTACGCGAACATAATGGGTGTCCTAATACATACGTACATCGGACTTTCGTTCAGAGGGACCCGGTTTTCAGGTTCGTCAGAGTGGACAGAGAAGAGCGTAAGAATGGACGAAGGGAGAAAGGCAGGAGGGACAAGAGGAGACAGACAATAATGATGCGTTTCATTGGATCCATTGTGTCCCGAATTCAAGTTCACAGGTACAATTGATGTGTATCTATTGCTGCCACTGTCGAGCGACGTCATTCAATCGACTTTCAATCTCTGGATGGTGTCGGCTCGCGAGACTGGACGAAAGGAGAGAGGACCCTCCTGTTTCCAGCGAACATTAGGCGCATTGTATCTATCGATTCGGGACGTGGTCGTACTCGAAACCTTCGCGTCATCTCCTTCGCTCTTTCCGATCCTCTTTTTTTCTCACTGCTTTCACGTTCTCCCCCACGAGCATTTATATACTTTTTGAACGTCTGTAACGTGGGTGTTAGGGCTCGATGTGTTATTTCCAAGGTTCGCAGGGATGATCAATTGTTCATATTTATACGTATGTACATGATTAATTGTTCGTGACAATAGTATATTTCGATATTGGACCAGACTCGTGTCACAAATTATCGCCAAGATGCGACAAAAGTAGTAATATCAGCAAGAAAGATTAATTTTAACTCCAGCTGTAGTTTCGACTTATGAATCTTAGAGTTGCCAAATTGAATAACGTACAATAGTTTAGCTTTCTTACTTGACGGGGTATTGGAACGATATATTGCTGATAGCTATTAACAAACAGAGACACCAAGACAGAGTCAGAGAAGATAATTAGATGGTCTGTTTCACGTGGCCCACCCTGTACAGCAATACTGACATTTTCATTATGATGCTATTAAGATACTGTCCGACTTTAAAAGAGATTGAAGAGTTATATAACAGGTAACCTACTAATTACTGTATAATTTAATAATTGCTTTATTAAGGGTTCTCTCGACACAATAAATCTTGAAATCTCCTGTAATTATTAAATTCTTTGCTATACAACGTATTCTACAATAATTACAAATACATATGTAAAGAAACAAACAATGTTACGAATAAATTCCACAAATGATTTTATTAAAACGTTCCTAATTTAGATTTGATAAAGAACGAATTGTATAATATACGACAGGTACAAACTTTACTTTTGTCTTGTCGCCATGATACCACTTGTTGCTATTCGATAAATCTACTTATTTGTATCCACAATTATGATCAAATATGCAGAAAGTAATAAAATCCTCGACATTTACATAAAGGAAAATTATATACTTGGTTTTCACACGAACTTTCGCTTTGAGCAAAACATTATGTTTATTATGTAAACTCTATAATTTACTTCCACGGATGATAATCCTTCAAGCCGTGTCCTCTCCTAACTTTTCAGAATTCACAGTGCACTAAGCTTATTTTAATACTTTCCTTTCATTAATACGCAGATACCAGATAATATTGTTAAGGCTAGTGTGTCCTCTATTACGTTTGAATCTTCCTTCGTTTTCTCCCTTTCTTTTCAACAATATCCTTCCTTCCTGTAATGACTACAGGAAAGAGGTGGAGACGCCGAGCACAATAAGCAGTATTCCCTCCTACACAGTGGGATGATTTCCTTTTGCGCCGGGTAAAATCATCGCATCTCCATAGAATGCCGTTGAAAATAATTCTGCGCGAAAGTTCGTCCGATTATATGATGACGGGCCATTATGTAAAACAACCATTCCAGTTGAATGGCAACCTTCAATCTGTACGCATTGCCAATTACAGTAATAACTGTGAATAATCAGTTGTGAAACAGCACTGTTATTATTACACGCAAACGACATTTTACGTCCACCTGGTCCACGGAATACCGATGAACGCGAGAAATCGACCGATTGTGAGGTATTCAGGCTTGTATACCAATTGCTTTCACATGCATTTCTTCGTACCGTGATTCAGCCCGAGATTGCGCCAGTTACGTGAACGTATCCCTCTGTGAAAGTATGACATAATTGCTTCGGAGTTACATATGCTCGCGTTGCGATTGATTACGCTGCTGAAAGCTGTCCAATAAAAAATGGACGATTGAATAACGTCAATCAATGTGTATTTTAAATGTTGAAACCGTAAATGAAACGAGCGCTTTCGTATTATGTTGGTTCATAAATTACTAGAGTAAGTTGGTAAGGTTTGCATGCGTTGCGGGATAATTGATGCAGTAAAATCTGAAACGTTTGGACCGAGAATGTTTTCGATTTTAGAATGTGATAAGAAATTTTGACTTCTAAAAAAATTCCTTTCTTATTGGTGTTATTGGCGTTAATTTAAACACAGCAAGCAAAGAATGTAAACACATTCATTTTCTATTGCAGGCAGGAACATGAAATGTAATTAACGAACTAATAGTGAAATGATCTAGAAGTGAGGAATGAATATCGTGTTGGATGACTTTATTTTTTTTATTTGTTGTACTATAGGTTTTATAAGTATTGGGATACCTATTATGTTTGATAAGTAAAAACATACAGGGTGTTCACGTTATTAGTTTTCAGCGTTGTTCTCGTAAGTGGTAGATTTGTGAGAAAGAATGTGTTGCAAGAACAAGTTGCTACAGTCTTTACGTAAATATCTGAAAAAATTTTACCGAATTTTTGCTTCTTCTGAACAAGCACTATTCTAATCTAAGAAGAATCTTTCCATCGCAAATCTGAGTTCTGATGAATATATTCAAATATATCATAAATTCATTTCACCACTGTTTTCACTGTAGACGTATTAAACTTACGTATTGTAATTCCAAACATCTGAAACACGTGGCACCTTTTCCTCGTCAAAGTATACACTTCTGCAAATTGCAACTGGTACCTTACCCACCCATTCCCATATTTTCGTTCATCTCTTTCCTTCAGGTTTCACTTCGACGCACTATCATCACGACGCGTTTCCTCTGTCCAGCGGAGGCTTTTAAGGAAATGCGTGGCGGCACGACACATCGGGAATTGTATATCCCCCGAAAAAGCAGATGGGTACCGGCGTTGAGTCGAAATTACGAGCGATCCGTGGTTTTTGATCTAAAAAGCAGAGGGGTCGGTACGCCGGGAATCCCGTAGCATTCACGTACCTATTGTCACGAGGAGATCACGTGTGTGATGCGTGAGAGTGGGAGCTAGCTGAGCCGGACTCGGGACACCGAATAATAGATATTACCACAAAAGCGGCGTGTGCCGTCGCGTTGAAAATTGATTGGACATGTACCGGTGGTTGATAAGGCAGCCTCTTGTTACACGTGCCGTGGATATATGCACTTGTTCACGCAGCGAGAGCAAACGTAAATCGCAAATACTTTGCTTTTCTGTCGCGGCGAATAGAACCGTATGCAAATGGAATCGCAATCGAGAAATCCCGCGCTTGTTCCGTTCAAGTTCCACCGAGCTTCTATTGTGCTACGCTGTTCCTACGACGCGACTGTTAATACCGCTTTAAGTTATTCATATCGGGAGATGCGGTTCCACGCGAAAGACAAATGTGTACCGATTAAATTCCAGCTATATTCTCCTATCTTGTATTTAATTGCACGGTCGATTCGATCGTTCTTTATCGAAGGTTACAGTGGATTGATAGGTTTTCTTATATACTGTTTGGAGCATTGTCCGTTATTCGGATAGAAGCTTCTTCGTGCAAACATATGCAGTAGTTTCATTAGAAATATTGTACTTATAGATTAAAATAGCATTATACAAATATGATGTGAGATTGAAATTGAAATAATCATCCGCCTGAGCTCTTGGGGGACGAACTGTACAGAAATATAAAAAAGTGCTCAACATCTAAAATAGATCTGTAGAAATATTTACAAGAAGCTTGGAGCTATGTTAAACCGGAAGCAGTTGAAAAATTAATTGTCAGACTGAAGAAATTACGTGAAGGGTTCATATAGAAAAATAGTGGATTCTTTTGTGAAAAAACACTTTCCTAAATTTGTATTGTTTTTCTAAAAGAAATGTAGTTTCGTTACTATAGCAGAGTAATATTTTCAATAAAATATTTATTTACTTAAGGGAAACGTTATTTGTTTTGAAATCGTAACGTGCTCCAAACTTTCGAGCGGTAGTGTATATACATACATACACAAAAAATGTTATGTAAACATAGATCTTTTTAAGTATCATTAAAAAGTGATAACAATAAGCCTTTTGGCGTAATTTAATCCTTCATTTTTTACCTTTGCGCAGGTCCACTTAAATGACTTTAAAAGAAATTTGAAAACGATGCGGCCGAAACAAAAGTTTCCGTGTCCGCGACTGGATCGTCGCGACGCGTGTTACGTATCACAGTCTGTCGCAGCAAAAGGGTTAAGCTCAATATATTCAGCAATAATAATGTTTTTCAAAATTTTAACCGGATCAATTAGCAAAGTAAATACAAAAGATACGAAATGGCGGGCACAATTTTACAACAGCGGTCCAAATTGAACCATCATAAAATGACAACCCGTGCGTTTATGCTGGCCGTAATCAGAGAGAACCTCAAGCGTCTGGGCTCGATACTCGTTAACGCGTCAGACGAAGAGTCGCGCGAGACATCCAGGTAGAAGGAACGATTTTCCTTCTCTTTCTTTTTTTCAGCGAATTATCAAACACATGCTCGCTCGTTACAGTGGCGTCGTTCTTGCGGTATGGATGCTTCGTTTTCCTGTCTCCGTGTCTACGTGAATTCCCCCGCTCGTCCAGAGTGCGGATAATCTAATTATCCTGGACGACAAATCTCGTTAGCCGCGCTATGCCCATAGCCGACGACGCGGCACGACGACGAGGACAATGTCGTCCTTGACGATGTAAACGCAACGGCGTAACGCAGTGGCTCGTTGCAGTTGGAATAGAAGAAAAAAACAGGGAGAGAGAGAGAGAGAGAGGGAGAAATAGAGAGAGAAATAGAAAGCAAGAGAAGAGAATAAGAGAAAGAGAGAAAAGGAGGATCGATGTAGGTGAGAAGAGGAGATGGTACACGAGAAATAGACGAAGACAGAGAGTTCAAGTGCAACAGAGAGAATGATATCGTTAACGTAATCACGAATTTCTCCGTGAAAATTATTCGTCCACCTCTCCTCTCTGCTCGTTGCTCGGCCAGAGGGAGGCAGGGTAGAAAAGAAAAACGTTTACGGGGGCTTATGCAAATGCAGGTAATTAATTTCGCGAATCCTATTAGCCCTGCCCAACGGTCGTAGGTGCAGGAAGGCGGAAATTCTACTGGTGGCCCTCCCTCCTCGCACCGCGTAACCTAACCCCCTCCAACCTCTCATGATACTCGACTTTTCGAGATCCTCGACTTTCGAACGTAACCGTGCCCTGGCCGAGGGTTAATTTCGAGGCGAACGGCGATTATACGTTTCGGAAGTATTCACTTAATTGGATCGCTCTCTAAAGTTGCGCCCGTTAACCTAACGTACCGAACGCGCGATCTCCATGCGTGGATCGGTTACCGGACGCGTATTCGTTCGGCAAATAGCTTTATTTCGGTTTTGTTGTTGTACAATGTCTAGGATCGTGGAGTTTAGTCTTTCGATGTGGTATTCGGCATAGGTATATACGTACACTTCCGTTCATAAGTACTAGGACAATTATCGAATGTAAAATGGACTTAAACAGTCATTACAAAATTGTTAAAAGCCTGAAATCATTCTGGAATTTCGTAGTAGAATGAGTACATGCGATAGAACATCTAAATTTCTGCTCTTATTTAAGTTACCATTGTAAAAATTAGACCCTAACAGTGTGTCATTGGTTAGCTTTGATTCAGTTCCAATCGAAAAACATAAAATGCCGTATGCCACCCTTGGTATCACTGCATTAATCTGTGTCACTATTTAATGTTTTAGTTTTCGACCTCACTATATTTCTTCCATCGACTATACATCTCACTTTTCACGTAGCGCCAAAGAAAATAATCCACTGACATTAATTCGCACGATATGGAAGGCCAATTAACATCGCTGTTTCGTGAGATAATTCTGTCTCTGAAATTCGATCGCAATAAATCGATTATTTCCAATTTTCGTAATATATTTTTATTATTTTACACAGACAGTTGTCAATCATAAGCATCAAAAACATTTGACAATTGGAAAGCATAACCTAACACCTTATAGAAATATTCAGTAGCTTTCTTTATAAATGAAAGCTATCGTAAGAGTATAAATCATAATTACCGAATACGTATCAATGATTCAATTTCCTTTTCATATTACTTAACATACATGCACACTTCCTTAAGCGAAAGGTCATCGGGTGTATAGATTCGACGTGTTAATTCAACGGAAGTGTTTGTCTAGACGAAATTTCTCGTAAATATAACAAATCGGAAGGATGAAATGGTATCGTCGACGAAGCTACCCCTCCAAGACCTTCGTAGCATTGAACTAAAGAAATAACTTACGCTGCTTTCCCGTCCTCGGTATCGGAAGAAAAATGCGTTTGCACCAGACCAGCGATTGGAGGGTACAAAATGGATGATGGAGATATAATTCTAAGAATGCCGACGGAATCTTAAATCACTACTTTTATGGTAAATTGAAGGAGGCTCGTCTGTGAAAGCTTCGCGCAATTCCTCTAAAATCCCATAGAAAATAATTTCTAAGTGGGGTGAAACTTGTTTGCGAGATGAGGTAAAGATCCACGTCGAAAATTGAACTTATTCTTCGGGGTAGAACTTACTGCACGTGTAAATCTTACGTTCATATTGAAAATCTTGGGTATTACTTTGAAAAAATTTAGTCCATAATTAATTATCAGCTGGTAAAATTGAGAAAATGATATTCAATAAAGTTTTCAACCAGGTTCTTTTAGTTCGATTGCTTGAATTTCGAGCCAATGTAAGCAAAATTAGCAAGAATATCTGTAGAAGTATCAATAATTAAGGTAGACTTACAAAAAAAAAAGAAAATTCTCATTTACTTTAGGATGAAATATTTGGGTAAAATTTCTCTAATTAAATCCTGTACACAAAAAACAGTTCCCGGTACATTTCTTCCTTGTATTTGTAATTCAACAACCTCCCTCGAAACCCATGCGTGCTGTTTCTCCTACCTCTGCCCCCGGAAGCTGCACTCCGACATTCATCACGGAACGAGATACTGAACTAAAATATATTAAAACAGAAACACACATAATGGCAAATTTTTCCAAAAATTCCTCTTCTTTACATTCGCCATTGAACAATCTCATACATTTCTCTTCCTCCTTCAACTGCACTCCAGCCATTCATTTCAGAACAAAATATTACCTCAAATTAAACAGACTCAACACAAACCAAACACCACGAATTAAAACAATGCCTCGGAGCAACGTGGTAGTAAATTTTTCCAAAACTCCTCTCTTTTCCCCCCTGGTAATTGAACAATCTCGATGCCTAAATCTCGTGCCCACTCTCGTTTCCCTCTTTCCTTCTTTTTCCTATCCATCCCCGTTCCTCCTTTCTCAGCCTGCACACACCAGCAGGGCTCACCCTCCTCTCTCGCAGTTCTGCCAGAGAATCTAATGAATTTAAGCCGTCAATAATACGTGACGCCGGAAGGGCGGTAGAAACCCTTACGGTGGGAACCCGAAAAGCTGCTGCGAGAGCTGTGTCGTCCTGGTTTGCCCTGGCTCGATACAAATCCAGTTCCACACACACACAAACACGCATAGGACCATCACGTACGAGAAAAGAGCCGGTTGTATACAACGCGACGAGGAACAACCGGCACGGACGCAGTCACTGTGAAATTAACGAATTTTTCACGATAGGCACATTAACTGCTGCCGGGTTGGGTCAGCAGAAGCGTCGAACCGTTTATGACAATTATGCAACCGATCCCGCGGAATGACAGAAATACAATTGAATGGCCTTGTGGGTGGGTTAACGAAAAACAGCGAAAAGGAGAAAAAAAGAAATATTACACGGTACGGTTACAAATTGCGTGCACACGGGGAAATAGTAAAAATCGAACCGCGATTTCCGTCGAACGCTCGAAGCGTTTGCCTCCTTTTTTCTTTTTTTTTTTTCGAGAAAATTTAGTTTCGAAGTTTATTAAAGGTAGATGGAAGTATATTAAAGTCGATTAAATGTAGCTCGTGCTTTTGTGCTTATTAACGCGTCGAATGCCGGGGAAATTTTATATGACTTGCCCACGGCGTTGGGATAAAAGTGTTACACGATGCATATTACAGTAGAACGTCAAATAGAATGATTAAATTGAACTATATTATCATACTTTATGCATTTATCTCGCTGGATTCTGATTTCTACATAAAATTAGCTACATACTTATAATTACCTCATTGTCGAGCTAAAAAGGTAGATAATTTTGTATCTTTAAAAGACAAGTTCGTAAAATTTCTTAGGAAAAAGATATTAAAATTTGCGGAAGAATTGTTGCAAAAAATTGTACTCGAAAAGTGGTAACATTCTATGTAAAGAATTTAACAGGTTGTTAATTAAATTGCACAGGTATTGTTTCACAGGTGTTCCATACTTAGAAAATAAATGAAAATCGTACGTCCACGTGTGCTCATTTGCGGTCACGGAAGAAACGTCCAAAAATGGGAAAGGACGACAAAGCTTTTCTGTCGTATGTTTGATTCGTCCGAACTCCGGAGATACTTTCGCTCGATTTTATCAAAGGCAAACGAGAGGCCTGAAATTAATGTTTCCATGTATCTAAAATATCTGACAATACGTGACTCGATTTCCTCGCATATTCTTCTTTCCTTCTCTCTCTCGTCTCTCCGCGTGTGCACACGGATTTTGCGTTCACGGTAATTTCAGGGAATGGATTTCTCGCGGATGTAGAGGTTCCGCTGCATTATCAAAGAAAATTCCGTGTTAAAATATTAACGTGCGAGGCTTCAAGCTCTGAATATCCGGCGGATTTTCTATCTGCTCCCGATTCGCGGCGTGTTAAAGAAACGTATTTACCCCTTTGACAGTGCGCCCGCGCATCTCCGAATTAGTTCTCGTGCGAGCACCAGTTACATTTTGTATAATTGTGGTCGGCTTACCGCTCTACAATCCGTGCATGATTATTCATGCCGCGAACGAGTTGTCGCCTGCACAGAGTGCGTGGAATCGCGGGATACTCACTCTCGTCCTCGTTCGTTTCTCTGTCGCGCAAAGAAATGCTTCATCGTGACTCTGATGAACCGAAACTGCTAAAGTTTCGCGTTATTTCTGTGAGAAACGCAATGTCACTTTTTAAATTCGGGGAATTGTACTTTGTTTAGTAGGTCAATTGTTGCGCTGCACGCGGTAGATATCGCGTTCAAGGTTCTTGAGAAATTCATTTGAAGGGCGTTACCTTGATTGTGAGAGAGTGCAATTCTACAATGTTCCGAAATTATAGAGAAATCGGGAATACTTCTCGAAACAGCGCCAATTGATTATTTCTTTCACGAGAATCTTATGAATAAAAATATATAGGGCCCCGTTTTAAAAAATTAGCTTCACCTTGAAATCTTCCCCACTACTTCATCTACCGAAAAATTATTTATACCACATAATTTCATCCTTCATGCCAAACAACTTTTGTTAAAACATTTTTTTGGTAGCTTCAGTTCCTCATAAAATATTCCACCGTTTCCAGTTAATCGAAACACCCTATATATGTATATAATTGATCCAGAATCTATTATTACACGATATTATAAACTAATAAGTATTATAAAAGAGGGATATTATTAATAAAAAGAATGTGTGGAATTACTTAAATTTATTTATTTAGACACTTTACTTGTAATATACTATTTTCAGTACTTATATCGTTTCCCATTTCAACTCTTCAATTCGCCAAACTTCTATTGGCGCAAAATCAATAGCACCTACACTAAAACAAACATCGCCAAAACTTTTCAATCGAACTTCCATTCAAAGCAGCCTCTGCAATCTGCGAATCTCACAATGAAATTTATCGAGCAAAAACCTATGCCCTAAAGCAAAATAATCGGTTGTAGGGTGATTTTTTTTCTAGGTTATGTCGAATCGATACCGCGAACTTTCGCGGCATAAAATATTTCGACTCAGCGGAATCATTGATCGAAAGAATTAATTCGTTCGCCGTTGATCGTCCAATCCTCCCGGATTGCGTCTTCTTTCATCGTGTTCACGCGATGAACAGGTACGCAAGTGCTCTCCTGAAACGAATTTGGCGAGCTCAAGGTTTGATTTCATCGGACGGAGTCTATGGCTAGCAGGCCGGCTTTTCATCGGATGCGCATTCCCACGTATGTATATAGCTAGCAATTGATTTAAAGTAGGATAGGTCATCGATTCGCCGCGGTCTTTCAATCGGGATGGATAAATGAATCGATGGATGAAAGGAGGTCCAACGAATTTCTCGTGACTCTGTACTTTTCCCATGTATTATCGAAGCATAACGCGGGGGATTACGTTCCACGATTGGAAACGGACATTCGAAACCGTGGTCGTTGCAACTTTCGCCCATCTTCCAAAACACGTCGTGGAAATTTCGCCTGGCCGATGGATCAGTCTTCATAGAAAGTTTGCAACATTGTCCAGGATTCCGTTGAATATTGGAACATTATGCGGGACACTTTATTTCGGTCCATAAAAGTGTGAATTTCTTCACATTTTTTAATAACGCCGCAGAATACTTTGGACAAATATTGAAGAATTTTTTGAGAGATTTTACGTAATAAGGACAATTTTGGAAATAATGTTATTTCAAATTTTAAAAGAAATGTTGATACTAAATATTGTGAAAAAGAATTATTTAATGTTTTAATATTTTCATTTAACTTTTTCAGGTTCCAATATTCTTCTTATTTCCTTTATTCTTGTAAAAGTATAAGTGGTAATGTCAGTAATGAAGGGTTAAATTATATAACAGTTTCTGTACGAACATAATAGGTGTTCTTACTTATGAACGGCAGTGTACGTTTCAAGTATAATTTGCACTATACTTTACGTTCTCCTTACACTCATCTACAATTTTAATTTCCATTATATGTTACATTACTTTCACTATACTGGTTTCTCTATAATCAGGTAGCGATTCTATCTACCACAATCCACTGGTATAACACAGATTACAGCTTCCATAGATGCTGTCGAATCAACAGTAAAATCATACAGTAGAAAATAGAAAAGAAAACGAAGAAAATTCTTCTGGAGTCCAAAACGACTGCAGGAAATCCGATTAAATTACAGGGAGCACGAATCAAAGCACTTCTCTTAAAAGATGCGGGCAGAAGATCGCGCGAAAGAGAAAGCCGAAGATAAGGTTTAATCCTGAACGGAGCGGTGAATGCGGATAAAGGCAAGAAAACGGTGGTACGTAAGAGAGAGAAAGAGAGAGAGAGAGAGAGGCGACGTAGCCTCCATCCATCTTTATTCCCAGTACCTTGGTATTAATTTCACGATTATTAATTGTGGGGACATTATTAACTCGAGCCTCGACAGACTTTCATAGAAAGGGTAAGGTGAGATATAACCGGAGGATGAGACGGTTTAAAATGCGACAGGAATGCGCGAGAACGCTTCACGAGACAAGGAAGAGACCGCGTCGGATACGACGAAGGTCACGAATACTGCGTTAATGAAAGGGAAGTTAATCACTCCGACCAGACGATAAAGACGATGCTGCGATAGTGGGGCTCGCGTTTTCCGCTTGAGAGTTTAAAGCCCTTTAAACGGCTACAACTACCAGGAATTTTTAGATTCGACCATTTAATGGAATAAATTTACCCTTTAATTTTGCACAGCTATTTCGAGTACAATGAAAACCGAATGAAAATGGCATTTTTCTTGTCGTTTTAATGCATTTTTGGATGTTAAATGTCCTGTAATATTCACTCCAATATTATGTACAATTTAACCCCTTGAACGGCAGCAAAAAGTCATATATCGAAATTGAAATCATTACAATCGAAAATACTGAGAACAATCGTTAGTGCACCGTGGTATCTTAGAAATGAAGACATACGCAACGATTTAAACATCCCTACGGTTATGGAAGAGATACACAAAAATGCAGTTAAACATAAGGAGAGAATTGTACACCCTAATCAACTTGCTATAAAAGCGTATGAAAAATCGACAGTAAGAATGTTAAAAAGAAAGCATTCCTTAGACTTGGTAACCGAATAATAAAATATATCTTGTGGTGACATCTCAATGGAGACTGTCACCCGCGTGCTAAATAAAACACGTTAAAGGAATTTATAAAATGTCCTTTGGACAGATTGTAAAGCTGTAATACCATAAAAAAATTAATTTAACCCCTTGTCTTGCGATTGTCTTATCGCTACACATATTTGTCTTAGCTATTTACAGTTTTAATATAGTATTAAATGAGAAGTTAAAATACTATTACATTTGTGTTTAGTAAGCTTCAAGCATAAGTTGAACTTAGAATTGCTTCATTACAACTTTAACTGAAAGAGCATGTCACAAGGATCGTGAAAATTTAATTTCATAACGCTATTGACAATTGGTTTAGGAGCTACATAGCTCGATTTTTGTGACAAATTGTCAGCAAGGGATACTAATCTTGTCGCAAGGTCAGACTCGGGATTCTATTGTATAATATTTACTTAACCCTTTCGCTACGGCAGATTTTAATGCGTAACGTGGGTGACTGACAGTAAATTTTTAACCACGGCTGCGAAATTTGTTATTTTGGCCGTATCGTTTTAAAATTCGCCTTATTAAATTAAGGTGGAAGTGCAGCAAAACTCTCAAACAGTATTAATGGGCGCAAATTTTCAAAACTCCTATAGGCGCCAATAGTAACGAAAGGGTTAATGTTTCGGAAGACCGCAATATACCCCCCGTGAACTCACCAGCGCGACACTCGGACAATAGGTCCCAAAAACACTCGGGACCATAAAACATTCGTTACCGGGGATCGAATTTGTTTACAACAAATTCGGTCTCCCAAAAGGTCACAGTTTTCGTCGACCAATAGCCGAACACACCACGTTTTCCACCTCCATAACACAACCACCAATCAGAACCAACCTAATGCCTATATATACATCTACACCCCAGAAAACCGACAATCACAGTAAAACGAGTGCACGAGACACATCGTCAAAAAAAGAATAACCGAATTTCAACTAAACATCTATCAAACATCTATATCAACGAACCGAAAGAAAAACATCTACTAAAAAACATCTAACCCAACAACCAAGTTTCAATACACCTCGAACCAGCGAGAACTATCATCAACCTGCGCCAGAACTCCTGGTCATAAGACTTGATCAAAGTCCACGACGCAACTCTGACTTTATCGCTGTCGAGTCAAAATGCCCCTGCAGTCGTCGTACGAGGGTTAACAAGTTTCTTTCAAAGAAAGACGCACTCTAAAATAGCAGATCGACGTCTGCATCGTAAATTCGTTATCCTACGTAGTTGCCTTTGAACGCAACAATCGCTGCTCCTTTCAGCCGTCATTTTTTACCCGATCGTAATCCGTTACGTATCAAGTATAATCAAAAGTCAGGCCAAAGGAAATTAGAAAGCGCGGCGAAGTTCAACAGGGTGGTACGTCTGCGGTACGTAGGAAGTGGCGTTTGCGGTGGACACCTCTTCCGGTCGTTGTTTCCGCAGCGTGTTGGCCACCTTTTCCATTCCCCTGCGAATGGAAAGTGCTCGGCCGGTCGCGAGTGCAATTAACTGCAGCACGGACAAGCGCGCGCGCCGAACACAGCACGGAAACTCTCGCTCGTAATTCGTAAGGTATTTCATGCGGTTAGACGAAACTTGGTAAGTTTGGCGCGTGACACCTGCCGCGCGTAATCAACCTGCCGAGTTAACTGGGTTTCTCGTTCTCTCGGCCGTGCTAACCAGGCCGTGCTACCTCTACGTACATTCCTTCTGCAACTGCGCCGCCAGCAGACGCGTATTGTCTCAATCTCGCAGATTCATGCTCGATCGGCGAATGGCGAGGACGACGACGACGTTTCTTACCACGTCCGCGTTCCGTTTATCTGCCTTTCCTACCAGAAGCTCACCATACGACGATCTCCGTTTTAATCGTCCAACAATTTTCGAATAATTGGGAGGACCGCGGGCGAACAACGGCGCGAAAGTTCACGCGGCCACTTAATGAATCGTTCTCACGGCAACGATGGATACGCGATACCGCGAAATGCGCGCGGGAATGCTTTAATTCGAAATGAACGAGCAGCTCAGTGGGAATGTTCCGAATGCAAAACGCGGGAGGTGTGTGTTGTAGAGTTTGGCAATAGGATGCAGTGGCGTTATTCGATGGCACGTTGTTACATCATCGACGAAGGTTTCGACTATTTGCTTGAAGTTTTTCGGGATAGTATACAGTATGGTGCGAATTAACTGTAGAATTCCTAAGGGGGGTTTCCTTGAACTCACAAGGTGACAAATTTGAAATTGGAACTGTTTCAAGGACATATTTTTATAGGTTCGAGGTACCCCAAAATTCAAACTACCAAAAATGACAAAATTTATTAGTTTGTAAGCGAAAGTTACCCCGTACCGTAAACACCGGTGAAAATATTTGAAAAAAATATTGCATTGGTCATAAAAACCGTTTTAAGTATAAATTTAATATGCCCTGTTTACTTGTTTATAAGAAATGAGTCCCCTTTTGACATCAATGAGTTTTTGCACGGATTTCGATATATAATCAATTAGTTTTTTGACAATTTTCCAAGATTTTTTGATCCCGAAATCATGTCTGAATTATTGTTACGATCATTTTTTTCTTTGTGGTGCAATTCACTTTAAGTAACTTTTACCTTGCAAATATTCCTCAGCTTTTATATGAGATTTAAATCGAGTGAGTTCCCAGGCTGGTGCACTTAGCCTCTTCTCTTGAAAGTACTATTGCATACAGTTCGATGCGTGGCATAGACCTGAGTCCGTTTGGAAAATTGCAAAATTGCGTAACATAATTGCTAAAGTTAACATAAAAATGTGGCCACGTGTAAAATCTCAAATAATCGCTGTGTTTACATTAATTCGCAGAATACTGTAGGATTTTATTGCAATATGATTAAGTGGTAGACCATTTTTAGGCACAGCTATGGTATATTCATAAGAATTTGTTTGTCGCAAAGAATTATGTATAATGATCGAATGTTCATACCTGCAAATACCACCGAGGTATTTTTTCGCTTGAATAGTGAAATTAGATTTATTCTTGAAATTCGAAATCTACGCTGAACTGAATCGTTCGATGAGTGAAGCCTGGTCTAAGCGAATATACGTACTGATTGGAACGACCGAGAACGAATTTTCTTTTATTTTATTTTGAACAGATATCTTGATTTTGATTGCCCACGTAGTATTCCTTTTTTATCGATTCTGAGGAAAAGTGAAATGAAAGAGAAATGATCTATGTGATAGAAAACGGATCAAATCATAAAATCGTAATATCTCCAGAATGGCGAATAGAAATAAAACGTAGAGAATTCAACATCGAAATGTTAGAAAAATGTGAACAAACTTCTGGTAAAAATTTTCAATATCTTATATTTTTAAACTAAACATACAAAAATCCAGCACAAGAAATACACATAGATAAAATACCAAAAATGAAATACAGTGCTCCCTCGAACAACGCGGGGGTTAAGGACACCGACTGTTCGCGTAGTTGGAAACCACCTTCACGAAAATCTGAAATGCATTTATATTCTTCCAATGCATGTGCATAAATTATTTATACGTATATACGCTGTGTATCATAACTATAAAATCACCTCAATATTTAAAATTCCGTATGTTATTTAAAAAGAAGTATGTTATATTTAAAGGCCTATTGAGAAACTCGGTTTCCCCAGAAAAGGATAGAATATGTATAAGTCTCGAAGAAAAAAAAAGTATGAAACTAATTCGTTGTTGTTTCATAACTATAGACCATCACTATAACACATCTTATTACAACAAAAATAAACTTAGGATACGATAAAACGAAATTGTTGCAGTAATTAATCTAATTAGTAATGCGTAGACCCTCGTCTGTTTTCGATTAACTCAAATATTCGATTATGTATGTATATATACATACATATTATGTAATTACATTATCCATACATATAAATACCATGAAACTGTAGCTATGTAGCTCTCAGGGACACGCTTCTCGTTTGATTCTTCTCCCATGTTCGGCTGTTCGTTGTGTACTTAAATTCGGTTGCACTGATTCTTGTACGCGGCGGCACTTTGTGAGGAACCAGTTCACACGAACGAATATGCTAAATATGTAAATTGATTCGAAATCCGCGTATTATCGAAATCGCGTTGTCGAGAGAGCACTGTATTTTTCCACAAGACTATGATCGCGCGTTATAAGCGTCGTTTGTCGAGGCATTCGTCCGGTAGCCTCGTGAACACTGACTGAGGACGTATCGTCCTGCCCGATTTCTACTCACTGTTTACGCGTAGTTATTCTAGGAAGAATCCTCGTAACATAGTAACATAGGCCTGCTCTTAATTTTTTGTATCATAACATCGCGTGAGACTCGCGATAGTTTTTGCGAGCCCAACATAAGAAACACGAGCCAGAGTCGTTGTATTTACGTATATCGAACCGAACATAAAGCTACGTGTCCTTTTGAGAGTAACATTATCGCGAATTGCTCTCGAGAGTATTTCTCGCGAGTGGACACTGCGTCTGAGAGTTGATGTGTTGCGACTTCCTCTCGTATGGATACGAAATCATATTGCTGTCGGACAGTTGCTTTGCAAATACGAAGCAGTTTCGATGGAGCACTGCGTTTACATTACGTATAAAGTCAAGAAAGTCTATAAGATTATCTGAGGCCTCTTCAATTCCGAAACAAATGTTATATTACCCAATAAAAGATACTTTAATTGAACGTATAAATGTTAAAACGTGAATAACATCACTTTAAATGCTCTCATTGGGATTAAATGAAATGTTCGACGTGGTACCGATTGCATCCAAGCTGGAGTCGACCGCTTAAGCATGTAACGCATCCGCAGAGAGTACGAGCAGAAATGTAACAACAGCAAGAGCAACAAGTGCTCAAGACGTAATTACCCCTCAACTTCGCTTCAGAGACCGTTACTCAGCTAACAAATTTGCGTCCTGCAGAAACAGCAAAATAAATCGTCAAACTTTCGCGCGAGGATTCATGTCGAAGGGAACTCATTAAATTCGCCTAATCCGCCAGCTCTGAAAGAGGGAAAAGCGTTCAAAGGCACGTCCTCATCCGGAGGTAAATTCAATTTAGACAGTTAAACGAATCGAGACGACGAAACGCTTCGAACGAAACGACGAATCTTATCCTTCGATATCTTTCCACACCACCCTCTCCCGCTCTCCCTCTTACTTTCCTTCTCCGTCGCAGCGCTTCGGCTAAAGAAACGTTTTTTAGCCACCAACGATACCATCGCCGCTATCGTCATCGTTGAACACACTGTCGTGTGCCACGTACGTTCAGAGATAGGCTAATTGGCGAAACGTCATACTTTCTCATTAGTCGTCGCAAAGACTCCTATTTCTGTATTTCTATGTGAGACAGGAGATTCTACACGTAAAGTTAAACTGAAAATAAAGAATAAAAATTTTTCGTTTGAAGCCTCCTTTTCAAGGAAATCGATTTTGAAAATCGACGGAGTAAGCGTGAATTTGACTATCTCTGTACAATGATAAGTACTAATAGTACGTTTATTAACGATTTTGTTGCTTCACATGTACATTACTGAATAAACTGCTGAAAGTGACTGTTGCTCCACGTAGCAGAGTCGTGGACTGATGCCCTAATTGCTCGAGAACCTGCATTACTCTTTCTTTCAGCTGAAGAAGGTTTTCACTGTTACCTGTGTGCACTATTCCTTTCACACGATACTATCAAAAAACGTCCAGTGAGTTAAGATCCTTCTTTTTAAAGCCCAAACGGCAGTCAAGTGCACGCGTTCTCCACAGATTTTCCAACTCGATTTTCTCGAAAATGAGGTTTCAAACGAGAAACTCTGATTCTTCATTTTCGGATTACTCTTGCAAGTAAATTCAGTCCCTGTCCAGTTGATCCACCCGTTATGCTTCACCCTGTATACAACCTCTAGCCTGAGCCTAACCGCCTCTCGCGTCCAAGGCTATGTCCTAGGTAGCTTTCCTGACGAGTCCACTAGGAGGCCCAGGACGAAACATATCACTCCTTTTCCGTCTAACCTCTCCCTCTATTTCTTCCCTCCTTTCCATCAACACAAATCCACGCGATACACGAGATCAGATTGAGATTGGCGCGAGTTTGATCACTGGCGAACAGTTTCAGTCGTGCGCCACCGTCCAGACGAGGCAAAAAGTATAACGAGGCGCGACGAGAAGAGCTAGGACTGTCCGAGAAAAGAAGACGGAACGAGACAAAAGTTGGGAAAAGACGAGAAAAAGAAGGCCTAGGAACCCCCTGGCAACCACCCTCCTGTCGGTGGATGCACCTCCGCGAGTAGAGCGGGAACACCAGCAGCCCAGCAGCCTCCCTCCAAAGCGTAGAACGTGGCGCATGCCCATCCGGGAATCGAAGCCACGGAGGGCACAACGTCACCGGCGAACCAGCCGCCGGGTTCGTCAGTGCGTTTGGCGAACAGTTCGCGAACGGACGTGTTTCCTCGTGGCCTCTTGGAGAACGCTCTCGTCCAAGTATAAACACGAGACCGTGATTCGTAGGATCCACGCTTAGGCAGGCAGCACGCGATTGTTGTTGTAGCCGTGCCAGTGGAGAGAGAGGCACGTGATGATAAAAACACTGTCGTCAAACACGTTTCTTCATGGTCGACGATAGAACACCGGGGAAGACCGACGAGTTCGTGTGTCCTCGTCGTGAAACACTTCCTCCGTAGAGATCGTCGACGAATAATAGCCGTCGTTATCATCCCCCCCGTGCAACGAGTATCGTCCAACCCCACGTCGTCAGACGATCCGTGCATGCGTTGTTTCGACCTTCTCGGTGAGAAACGTGCACCGAGACACCAAGGTCGTCCACGATCAATGAGCGTCGCGTCCGCCGCCACGTGACGAGACTCGCGTCGCGGCCTGCACTCGATCCGCAAAAACGACCAGTCTCGATCAGGGGAATTACCGTGTGATGTTTTCATCACCGAGCTAGATGTTCGTTTTTATGATTTGTTCGAACAATCCTTGATCGGATTCGTCCGATATCTGTTTGGAAGACACGTTCGAATCGAGGTTGTTGACGATCCAGGGAGAAGTAACGAGGATACGTCCTCCGGTAAACACGTGACTTCAACAAGAATTCGTAACGACGAACCTTGGAAGAAACGAGTCGTGGACTGTTCAGAGGGGAGATTCTCAAGCTTTTTACGTGATCGTGTGTTGTGAAGGAAAAGTTGATTCGAGTCTACCAGTGGACGTTCTTTCGAAACGTAGGCATATATGCACTCGGTTGAGTTGAACTTTCGTCGCGTTGGTTGAGTGGTTGAAAAGGAGGGTAGGCGAAACAGAGAGTGAGGATAAAGGGATAGACGAAAGAGAAACGAAGGGTAAAACGAGTAAAAAAGAAAAGGAAAAGAAACACAGTGACGTGCAGTGAGATCTGTGTTAAGGAGACTCTGGGGACTAGGAGGGCCCGGTATTACCACGTGACATGACGGAGGAATCGTAGACGAGGAGGGTGAACGAGAGCAGAGGGAGAGAAATTGGAAAGAAACGTCGCCTGGTCCACGGGATTTTCGTCAACGTGGCTGGTGAGTCCCGCTTAACATTTATTATTTAAACGGCTGCCTTAGCGAGCCGCGGGAGGATGTCACGACGACGTCGCAATTTTCGAACGATTCATGAATGAAAATGCAGCGTGTCGAGTGTGAAATGAAAACGTCAATCTTTTGCAAGGAGCTCCGTGAAAGAGCAACAAGTGTTGCCGCTGATATTGCACCGCGGAGACAATCTTTGATATGAATTTGTAAACGTGGCAGACGGCGAACACACGCGGACGTTTCCCGCGCGCGCGACCGACAAAATCGCGGGATTCCCGTGGATCCTATCAACGTGCATTACGAAAAATAGCATGTTTCGTTTGTCTTGCGGAGAACAACACGTGTGCAGTTTGTCGCGTAAACAAGCACATTTCGTCGTTTCGTACGAATATTAGCACGTTTGGCCTTCCGCCGCGAAAACTAATACATTCTACTGTTTCGCTACGAAGAATAGCACATTTTGGATTTTGCGGTGATAACTAACACGCGTTTCGGCGTGTAGTCAGTTTAAATTGTAGAAATGCATTTTTCATCGAAAAATTCTACCTTTGAAAATGTTGCTTAATAAATAATAACTCCATCTAATCTCTAAAATGAAGAAAACAGGAAAATGTTTCTTATACACATCTCCGACGCACTCAAGGAGCAAACAAATCGAGAGATAACAGCCAGCGATTCCCAGAAAACCAGTAGGGAAGTATCCCTCGATAACAGTCGTGACGCGGACCCAAGTCTGCGTCAATTAAGCGAGGAATACTGTGTATTGCGAGCGGATCAGGACAAAATTCTGATTAGATTAGATTCGAACATATCTGACTTACATGTTCCAAAAAAAAAATCAAATCTTGTCCGTTACGACGGTATAAAGCTGAAACATGCTTTTTTTGTAGCCAACCATTTAAATGTGCTTCTTTTCACGACGAAAAACGGAACGTGTTATTTCTTTTGTGATAATAAAAACAAACGTGTTGTTATTCATGAAACAAATGAACTGTGCTAATTTTCGTAAGGAAGGTCGTTATGATCGCGTCGTAACCATGGCACAATAATAGTGAATTTCATCATGATGAATATCGTCGAAAGCGACATTTCGAGCGGTATCATCACATGAGCGCGCGTTATAGTTCGCGTCGCATTCAAGGAGCATTGTTTCGTTGATTCATCGATACAAACGTGGTCCGCGCGACGATTAAATTGAGATTCAGCGTTGTGAAACATTAAACCCTGATTGGTTTGTAGGATCTGTGGAAGTTTGTTCGAGCAGGTTATCAGGAGAAGAAATTACTGGTAAATATTTTTCAACGTGTTTTCTCTGAATTATAATTTTAGTGGAAAATATATATGGAAAGATTGATATTTACTGCTCTAAGTACACGTGAAACTGTTGTTACAAATTGGTTTAGGAAATTGCGTCGTTGATTTGTATACGTTTTTGGGGTGAAATATAATGTAAACAGTGTACAAGAAGACGTAGAATAGGAATGCAAGGTAGTTTCCTGATAAATGAGACAACGAATTTTATATTCCGCGGATAAAAATTCGAATAAACAGAAATCCCTTTTGTGTCAATATGAAAATGAGTGAGATATCTCCATTTAAATTTTAACTGCACACCTTCATTCAGGATAATGCTAATTCTCTGATTAGAATCTATAGTACCACATTAATTTCAATATCCATTTACCAAATCACTATTACATATTGTCTAACTCGAGGTTGCTATTGTTTGAAATTTTGCCGGAGACTCAAAGTATTTGCCTCGAGTAATTATTTAAATTACTGCAAGATTAGCTTTAGGCGTGACATAAAAATGTGCAAGCTTCGTACAATGCTAACTATCTCTAATATTTTATCGAAATTACAAGAAATCTAATAAGTATTTCTGTGCATCGAAGAAGATGAACAGCATGCGTTAAGAAAAGCTTAAATTCAAACGTTCGCAATTACGAGGTCAATAACTGTACAAAAATGTACAAAATTCAATCTGTTCGATCTGTGTTATTTTCGTGAAAACTCTCGTTTACGATCCAACAGAACCAGAAGTAAATATCGATAGCTGTTGACTTAAAGTTAGACCAGGGAAATCGGAAATTAAGTGTATTTTATCGAAGGAAATTTCGTTCAATTATTTAAGTTATTTGAGAGAAAGAGAGAGAGAGAGAGAGAGAAAGAAGGAAATTATTCGACTGAAAGGTTTAATAGCTTCTGAAATATTTTTTAAACGCTTTTACCTTCGCATCTGTTTCATAAGTTTCGCTTTATCAGCACATTTGTCCAATGCAGTTCGACCCAAAAGTCTTTCAATTACAGAATCAATGAGTTATCAGTAGTATCAGTGGCTAAAAGGACAGAATCAATACGTATCATTCTCGAGAACAGTTTGAGAACTTGAAGAAGTATCAAAGTAATTCAATGCTTTTAAAGTAAAGGAAAATGCTTGCCTTTATAAACGAAAAATCTGCCCAAAGTGCTTATCTTTTACTTTGTTGCTTTAATTGCAGTTGCAACCAGAAATAGATTTGAAACTCTTTACGTGCTGAAAAGTTACTTCAACCCTTTCAATTTTCTAAACAACCTTCGGTTTCAATAATTTCATAAATGAAGTAAATCGGATTTTTTATAAAAATACGAAGATACATTTGTACCATAAAATTAATTAAATTAAAATTAAATTTCCCTTTTGCCAGACGGCTTTAGATTAGTAGCTAACTCTTTCCTTGAAAATCTAACAGTCGAACCATTCATCATCTATGAATTAAGTTGGTGCATATGAAACGTGGTTTTTTGAAATGAATCTTTAGATACATTGCGTACCTTCGAGAAAATAATGTGTTTAATCTGTTACACTTTACGCAACGATTAATTTCATCATTCCAAATTTATAAGAATCATTTCTGAATTCAAAAATTCTTCGAATGCTACCTTTACAGTGTCTTCGTTTCGGAATAATTTATGTGTTAAAAAAATTGTTCAGGTGTTTGAAGAAATGGTAGTTTGTTGGGGAAAGGTAGAGTGAATCGAGACGATGTGTCAAAGTTTCATATTCTATTAAGCACGCTTGTTTCGAATGTAATTTTATGATAAAAATGTCGTTCAGTTTATTATCTACAATTATTGTATAGTTTTAGTACAAAAAGTAATGGAAATTCGTTAATCTTACCTGAATTTTCCGGAACGAATCGTCACACGACACACCACTTATAATAGAACGCGACAGACTGTTTGCGCGCAAATCTCGCGTTGCCATGGAAACTGAAGTCTCGCTGGAGGGCGCTATTTTCAAATTCGTTTGACTCGCGGAACACCGTAAATTTCAATTTCGTTAAAACTCGATAAAAGAAAATGAAAATTATCAAGGCAATGTTGCAAGACTATTAACATAAAACAAAGAACCATAATCGGAAAATTGATTTGCTATCGTTCGAGATAGATTAGACGTACGGAACACGAAACCTGGAACACAAATTATTTTCAATAATTTTTCTTAAGACATTATCATCGACGAGTCTATCTGGTCTTCTTCTTGGCTGATTTTCAATGAACACAAATTATTTTCAATAATTTTTCTTAAGACATTATCATCGACGAGTCTATCTGGTCTTCCAGAAATTTTGCACACCAACGCAACGGTGAAGTGTCCTAACGTTTACATAACTTTCTTCAAGTGTTTTTATACTTTCAGCAGCCTCTCCAAGTTTAAACTTATATAAAAAAATCACTCGAATATCACCAATATTCATCACGTCAAATAATAATGTCCGAGCAATAGTGTTATGAATTTTTTTACAATTCGATACACATCAACACTTCGTCTTAACTATTACGTATAAAATTGTAATATACAATATCGATCTGGTAATTGCAGCTGTTGAAAAAACGACATTTCATTTGCACCGATCTAATAAAATTTCGCAGAAAAATCACGATTACGAAAATTATTTACTCGCTTAACCGTAATTAACACGGTTAAATATGATTTTCTGAATAGGTCGTCACGACGTTGGACGCGTGAACGACACGTAATAAGTATCACCTCGGCCTGTTATCAGCTCGAGTGTCACGTGTGTTCCCTTAATTTAAATTATAATCAAAAATTAACGTATCGGTCAAGTCGGGGGTTACGTTAGGTCGCCGGGGATAGAGAGTAGATCGATGCGGCGGCATCACGCGACGATCGTTTCGTATATAGTGGCTTATCGTCGGCTGGAATGAAGTTGAAAGAATTCAGAGTCTCCTCTGAAATGGCCCAGAAAATATTTCCACGACATTCCAGCCGCGACATCTTTCGTTTCCCTTCTATTCGCGACGCGTGGCGTCGGTTTTTGCGACGCAACACTTTGCTACCGATGGCGTGTCGCTCCCGTTAGACATTGCAAGTCCCATTACGCGGGAATTTTCCCCGATAAAGAAGCCCAACCGCGATGAACAGCTTTACTTTACCTCCTTCTACCTCGACCATGCGTGGATAATTCGTCGGACGAAAAGTTGTTACCGTTTGGATTATCGAGACACGAGGTACGTACTATTTCGAGACAACCGTTTGTCACACACACACACACACACACATGCACGTCGACGATATTAAAGCGGCAAATTATTTTTTTGCTTCTGATGGTTGTTATATTAGCGCAAAAGGGTGAGGAAGAGTAAAAACGGGTAATATAGTCCGAAACGGTGGATGACAGCCGGTAAACCCCCATCCCGATGGGGCTTATACTCCATTGGACAAATTGCCGCCAATCATAAATAATTGACAGACAATCACGAGGGATTTAGATTTTCCAGCTCGGATTGTCCATAAATTTGATACCGGTTTTCGTGACAATTCCAGGACTCTAATTTACAATGCGTTTCTCGTATTTACGTCATCCTTTTTCCGGCCCGGATTTGTCAGCCTGAAAACCAAACTAATAATGTTTGTCGAGTAATGCGATGAACATCGATGCACCTCGCGTGTATCTTAGAGAAGATACGTCAATAAATTATTATTATCGTTTTGTTGATTTGCACATTTCAGCTAATTCAATTGAAGTTAATTATTAAAGAAATTTAACGGTGACAAGAATTTTTATTTCTTCTTGTAGATATGTTTATAGGAAATTTATTCTATTAGATCGAACAATTTTTCGGGTTGTACAGCGCTGTTGATACATATCTGGAATACAATAGCTTGACGGTATCAATAGTTTGAATAAAAGTACAGTGTAATAGTGTTTAATGTGAAACAATGGTGCTTGCTTTTTTGTATATTTCCAATATCAGATTATTGATAAACTTTTACATTATTGAATATTCTTTCGAACGCTACGGGACATTTGTAGAGCACAATAGCTCGTGGATACATTGTAGCAGGGACGAGTAGACACAATAAAAATTTGTGTTTGATTATTTTTTGAAAAATTATTGAAATCGAAAAAGCACGGATGGAAACAAAATTGTTAACTTCTACAGGGGTGCATGATAGCAAATACGCTTTCAAAGTGAACTTGTAATATGAATTAAAAATACCTGCATTTTTCACGTCCAGAGTAATGTGTTGCTAACACGTTTACCCAAACAGAATCTGCTTCTTTGACTTCTCTAAAAATGCAAATGCAATTTGAGCACGTGACATTTGCTGCAAATAGAAAAGAGTACCGCGTTATCTAAAAAAATGTATGCATTAAGGAAAAATGTGTATTTGCAATAAACAAATAATATATATAGAAGAAGTTGGTAAATATAAATATGCAAATTATATAAATAATATATAACAAAGAAACATATATGTGTGTATATACGAAAGAAATTATTATCTTGGAAAAGACAAACGTAATAAAATGAGCAGTATCTGATGCAAAAGAAATTGAACATTTTGGAAGAAAAGTTTTTAGAACAAACTATGTCTATTATATAAAAATCTGAAAAAATAACAAATTAATAATCGCAACAGGCTGTTGAAACTGTAAAAGCATCAATTTTGTCACTTGATAACTTGAATGAAAACTCGAGTATTTAAAACTTTTTTAATTTTTTAAAATTCGGTTTTGCAATGAAAAAATCTGGAAAAATTCCCAGATATGTATCGCACTAGTGACAGTGTCTCTGATTTTTTTCGTAACTTTTTAATAAATAAACTGTAAACCACGTTTCTATTTATAACTACCCTAATAGTGTACCCAAGTTCAATTTCGTTTACGGTCACTTTTATCATGCTAATTCGGCTACACTTTTCATGCATTAAATTTTTACATAAGTACTATGAAATAAAGTAATAAACATTCCAGAATTTTTCGTTTTTCTATGAATCGAAAATACAAGAACTTTAGTAAGCATGCAGATTACAGAATAAAAGAATAAGAAAATATGAACCTAGGTCTTTCGAAACTCCCAAGAATTTTACGGTAGTAAAAGTAACTATTAGTTTGCTCATGCAAGAACGAATACCATCTTGTACGAAACAAACGGTAAATTTACTCGTAAAATTCAAAGCTTTTCCCTTTTTCTTTTTTTCTTTTTTTCTTTTTTTTAGAAAAATCACCGCCGTTTCGTTCGCGTGTGTCTAGGGAATTTGTAGGGATCGCGCGTGATTCGAGGAACAGACGTCACGGACACACGTATACATCAAGATCGTGAATACCAGAGAGTAGCATGCCTCCTGTAATCAGATAACGAGGTTTGCAAACGAAATACCGCGATGGTATTTTTACCTTTGTGCGCCTGACAAAATGCCGTCCACGTATATTCAAACGGCACGTATAGCCGTAATTTGTAAAGTAAGCGTTCAGATTGCGATCAATGAAGAGTGAATTTAATGCGTCGTTGCTTCTAATCCGAACTGGTCGTTCTACACTAGACTCTATTTGCACGAGTGTCAATTGACCATTTGAAAAATTGCTATCGATACAGCGGTATTTATTTATGCGCATATAGAGATATTTTTGTTTTGTTTGTGTGCCAATCAACGTGCGATATTTGGTAAAAGGAAAATATCAAACAGTGCCAGATAATTGTAACAATTTATTTAGAATAATGTAACACGAATTGTAGGGATGTAATATTATTTTTAATACATTTATTTATTAAGTTACATATTTGTGACTTTATGCAATAACAGTGAAACTCTCGCTTATAATTCAGGAAGAATAATAAAAAATCAGTGGAATAAAATTTTACTATAAACTAGGATTATATACCCTATTACTAAAATTAATTAATCATAATTAATAAATAAATGTAAACCATTAAAATTCAAAGAATTAGGCGTTTTTATATTCTTATTAGAGAAACTTGTGTTTAAATTGATGATCCGCGTTAAGATAAACTTGAATTAACATTTGTGTGCAATTAAGTTCTAATATCGTTTTATATAATAAATTTAAAATAAGGGTAATCAAGTCAAAATGTAGTTACCTGAGATAATATGGGTTATAAGAAATTAAATATTTGAATGAACAACTTTAATATTATTTTGAACGTAATTTGCGTAGTTTAAAATAACATAAAAGGATTGTTTCTTATGTAATTATATACGAGGAAAAGTCAATTGGTACATTATTTTTGTAAGACTTATCTTATGGTCTCATTAAACGCTCATACCCGTGTCTTACGCGTGCACAATTAAACGTCTAATAAATGCAATCTTTTTTAAATTATTTTCTCTTTGCACTTTCATAGCAAGAACGTAAGTTACAACATTACAAATAATAGGAAACTTATTTCTATACGCCTAGAAAGTAATTAAAAAAAAAAAAGAAATTGAGGAAATTGAGCAAAATATGAGAGTTAAGGTGTCAACAGCATTATTCAACGAACCAAGCGTATGACACGAACACACTGTAACATAATTTCTCCACCAAACCTTTCATGTTAACCCTGCGATAATTCCTACCATCAGCGTAAACTTGCAAACGCCAAAGCAGCTTCTTGAAAAAAAAAAGAAAAAAACAGAGAATCTCATAATATCTCGTGAAAGGAGCAACACGAAGACTTTCCGCGCGATTATTTTCCGAGCTAACACGATTACAACGGAGTCTGCGGCACGGACATTGTAAGAAGCGAAAGAAGGGAAACGTAATTCACTTGAGCGTATAAGGAGAAGGAATCTCTACCGGAAAGCGTTACTCGAATAAACAAAAGTCGTCAAGAAAGCAACGAGGTAAGTGTAACGTTAAAACTAGAGAAAGCACAGAAAAGAAAGAAAGAAAAGAAAGGCATGAAAGAGAGGTAGAGGAAAGAGTAGAAGAAGAAACGACAACAACAAGACAAGAAAAGGAACGTCTTACGGAAAGAAGAAGCGCAAGAAAGGGGGATGAAAAAAAGGGACATAAAGAAGACAGTAGACATGAGACAAGATAGACAGAGGGAAAAAAAGTGTGAGAGTGTGAGGGGAGTGAAGGAGGAGGAGGATAGGTACGCAAAGGACGATTTTGTGGAAGGGAAGAAGGATCGGGAGAGACAGAAGGAGATACGACGAGCTATGGTACAATGCAAAGGGAGGAGTGAAGCTGTCCTGAAATGAGGTCGACATAATTGCACCCCTAGTCATAGTGGAAGCAGAGAGCGGGGTAGGTGAGTAGGAGATGAAGGATGCAACGATGGTAAGAGAGGGATGGTAACAGAGGGGGTAGGGCTTGGTTGGTCGCCATCTATTGTCTCTCGTAGACTCGACTCGGCCCTGATTAAATACTTGACACATCCCCGCCCGATCCAGGCCGGCATAACTTTGTTCGAATTGTAATTACGGCCCGGATCGGACTCACGGTTACGAACGAGTTCCAGACGCTTCCCGAAAACCCCACGGAAACTTCATCGTGCCCCTTTCTGAATGTCGCGGTCTCCCTGTCTCACGATCCTTTGGATTCGATTTTCCATTCAGCCGAACGCGCCGATACGCCGCGTCCGAAACAGAAATCCCGGTGTATCTTATCTCGCACAATTATACGCGGAAATGTATCTTGTCCGTTCTCCACGGAAGTTTCTGTGTGTTCCCTGTGTACAGAGAGAATTACCATTTCCGCCCGTTCTTTGAGCGATCTACACGTACGTTGAAGTTCGCGCTAGGTTTCAGACAAGTTCACCGGGTTTTGTGATAAATTGACTAGCTGCCGTTCGGAGCAACTGCTTGCCACGGTGTAGTCGTAATTTCGGATGAATCTAATGCGACTGTTGCGACGTATCGTTGCAGAGTCTTTTTTATGAACGTGATCAGTAATGGCCAATGGAACATTTGTGAAAAGTACTTCGTACTTCGAGAAGTCTGACTTTTTTATAACTTTGTAAGTTTATAGGAGACTTCGATAGAAATATCAGGCAAATTTTTCTTTTTTGCTACTTTTTCATTCCTCGGAGTGAAAACAGCCCCTATATATTAGCTAACGCATCTTTCAAAGTGCAATAGTAAGCGTCTGAGATGAACGCATAAGTTAAAACTATCGAAATACTGTATTGTCAGATAAGTTAATACTGTCACATGCGTAACAGACGTCGCTTGGGTTGTTCGGCCGTACTGAATACATCGGTATTCCCGATAGACCAGCACGTCCCAAGAAAAGCGAGGTCTTAGCCGGCACGAAAAATTCTTTACGACACCCAAAAACTCGACGCCTCTCACACCTGAACACCACATGACCTAAGATCATAAACAGACCTCCAACAAGCAATATAACAAATGTAGGAACAAATTCTCCCCTCTTTCACACCACCACAAGACACACCCCAAACACACCGAAGAAACCAATCACCACACACTTCCACCACCTACGACAGTTTTCACACCACCAATCACAACGCACACGTAGTTTATAAAATAGCGAACACCACACGACACCACACACAATTTTCCGATTAGTAAGATTAGGCATTTCGCGCTCTGTTCATTCACAAATACATAGTTTTAACAGCAAACTGTTGTGCGTTAATAGTCTATCTTCCGAGCACTACCTGAGTCCCCTATCTCGAGTAGATTCCTTAAATGGTCTGACTCAAAAAGTAACAGCACATATTTGTACTTATAACGAAGTTCTACATCCTTTTTTATCTAACAAGAAGTTTAAAATATTTTTAAATTATTGTATTATTTTAAACTTTATTGTGTATTTTATAGCGAATGTAAAATCATTAAATTTTCATTGTAACCATTTTTTTTATATCTACTACAGTTTTCGAGTTATAACAGGAAAACAGGAAAACATATACTAACTTTTGTATACTCATAGGTGTATTCGGGTTTAGACGGTCAATTTTTTAGCCGATTTCAGGATTTTTTTCTAGGCGACAAAAAGAACTGCAATATTGATGTTTCATGTGCACCTTTATTCGTCGTTTGACTATTGAAAATCATTAACAAACACTTAAAATGTTTACAACATTCAGAGTTATAAGTCGTGACGTGAGGACATCCTTGCTAACTTGTCTCAAAGCTGGCGGCTTCCGCATCGGCCAGAAAAAATTGATCCAAGCGTTTTTTTAATCTTTACGAGTGTCGCCATGGTGCTTTTACTCTGAAGAGCCAAAAACTAGTGAAGATTAAAAAATTGCGCGATACTTCCATTGATGTTTCCTACAAACTGGCAAAGTTTAAAAAAGATCGGATTTTCGGGTTATCGAAGTTCTTATTATGTAGTTATGTTTCAAAATCTTTTAAAAAATAAATTGACATCAGATCTGTTTATATTAGACGAAAAGTTTATCCATCGTTTATTGTTTCTTTTTTCGTTAATTCTGAAGTATCCTGTATAATACGTGTAACACACTGGAATGTAGTAGAGAAGAATTATTATTTTAACATTAAATACAAGGATAATGAGAACTGGAAAAATTTCAAAAGAATTTCAGCTATCAATTTAGAAAAAGGAATTCCAAATTATGCATATGCTGCCTTTGGTCTACATTGCAGACTGTTAGTTAGCTTAAAGAGGATTTGCCTAATTATGTAAAAATACCTCTGTGTGTGTATGTGTGTGTGTGAGCGCGCATTTGTGAGAAAAAGATAAGAAGCTGAGAGGATAAGACTAATTAAGAGTAGGGAAATTTATGACGTGAAATGGAATGTATTACGAAAAAGAGAAAAAGCTAAGGTTATTTATTTTCCGTTCTTTTTATTATAATTTAATTTATTTACTCCTAATTTTCTGTAAGATTGATCGATTAACGAATAAATTAACCGATTACGAAATACCGGTTCACGTTACTCTTCCATTCGAATTAATTGAATTTCTGAAAATATGCTGCGCGAGCTTTACACAATTCTTTCCGCTTCCTTTGGTATTAAGAGCGTGTAATAGATTCACGTAATGAAAACGGAATATACAATGTTGGCACTCTGAAATTTCATGAAAACGAAAGATCCGCAAGTTTCACTTGGCGCTTTCTTCGAAAATAATTTTCAACTTCGCCACAAATTCCATTTAGCGTAGCAACAAAGTTCTTGGTAATAGTTAGCGGAAGTATCTCGTGTCATGATTAATTCAGACATTTATGTTCTTTCTCGCCATTTTGAATTAAACAGCTGAAACGGAATGTGTTTTTGTTGTTGCCCGAAGGATTGCTACTACCCCATAAAGATAACAAATGCACCACGTCTTTTTCCCTCATGAATTGCAAATTTTCGTCCTCATGCTTCTTCTGCTTTCTTCATCAGCTCCACCATGTGTGTATCTTTCAAACTTTAAATCCGCTTTGCCCGTGTACTACAGTACATAAATTCAAAACGCTTTTTGGCACAACGGCGATGTTCACACGTTTATGCGGCGCTATCTGCTCCGTAATCTCACCGTGCAAAAAAGAATTACTACAATGGACACTTTTTATGTTGGAACAGCTGTTTAATAGATGCGGTTTTATTATCGATAATCGATTATTCTGCGCGGCAAATTGCTTGTAATAAGAAGATACCGCATAAAAGGAAAAGAGTAACGACTTTTCCATTATGAACTTTAATTTAATCTACTCCTGCGCGTGCAATAGCCGAAAGGTATAATAGTAATAAAAATTTTACATAGTATACACTCTGAAGCATCTAATGTGCAAAAATTACAATCAAGATTCAGAAAAATGTTTTTCCTTTTTTTTCCCTCCGAATTGACGAGCACACGACGAGAAAAGTAGGCACGAGAAGATCACAAAGTTATGCGCCGTTCACGAACTTCGCGAATTTCGCAAACACACCAAACATTATTCACGTTACGTAAAGTCAATTTTTGCAGTATATATTTTACTCGTAAGTACCTGTACCTGCCTGCCACTGCAATTTATTATATCTTCACGTTAACTCGAGCCAAGATTACTTTGATTACCATCTCCTTATAAAACCGGTTTGACCAATTGAAACATACCAAATCTTTCTTTCGCTGTCAAACGAGATTCCTTTGGTGTGTCTATCCCTATCGTAAATTATAATATTTAGCAAAAACTATATGCATTGCTTTTGAATTCCACACTTCATGTTACGGGACTCATATTTGCACGCAATCGATGAACATAAAGTCACATATTTAGTACCGATTTGACAGAAGCAACAACTACATACAGGGTGTCTCAATATTTTCCGATCGAACTTTGTCAAACTTTGTCAGTATATTCTATGGGCATATGTGAACGAAAAATGTTATGTGAACATAGATCGTTCGAAGTTATATTAAAAAGTTATAACAATAATACGAAATAGGAAGGGAACGGTATCGAATGTGCGGTTATGATTCAAAATAGAAATATATTCAGTGATACGTGTATCTAGTCTGTTTATACGAGCTGTGTTTACAATCTGAGGTGTTGAATGTAACTTCCGCCAGTGCCATTCTTGTCTTGTATCATAGTAACCGCAAGTTCGTTACCATTCCCTTCGTATTTTCTAACTTTCTAACGAAGCTTCAAACAACCTATGTTAACATAACATTTTCTTCTTTCTTGTACCCATAGAATATACTGACAAAGTTTGACAAAGTTTGGTCGGAAAAACTGGGACACCCTAATAAGTCCATTAATTATTGAGATACCGATTTGAAATTTTTATAACGTGTTCTTCAATCTTCGAACTTTTTGGATATATGAAAATACAGAAATTTACCTTCGTACAGCATGATTTCTTAGATATTGTAAGTCACTTACTTAGTCCTCTAAATTTTGCAAGATTAAGTTACTTGCGCATCGTTAGCAAGGTTTATCGCCGAATAACGTTAGAACAATACCTAAAACCTAACACTTACAAACAGAAAATCAACCGAAACAGGAGAAGCGTGATTGATTCACTTGCGACGTCTACCTGCGGAACAACGGTCGCCCGATTAAGCTGTAAGGTTTATTATCGAACGAATTTTTCGGCCGCAGTCGCGTCGCCGAATTATGCAATTTAAAACGAGCTAATTGAAGTGCAATAAGTCGTTAAAACTCTTGAGCAAATTAATTAATATAAAAGCCTGTTAGAATAGCGAGCAGCCAAAGCTTTGCCCTTCGTCATCTCTATCGTCGTGCCCTCTCTCTCCTCCCTCCTCGCCTAACTTAACCACCCCTACGGTTACAACTCTCTCTCTCTCTCTCTCTCTCTTCGCTCTCTCGCTCAGCGGTGGTAACGACGATGGCGGAGGCAACGACGAGGTCAGAGGGAGAGGATGGCGAAGGCCGACGAGGAAAAGTACGGTTAATGAAATAATGTACGCCCGACGTAGTCCTCGAGCACGCAGCGCGCGCGCGGGATTTAACTTTTCCACGAAAATACTCGCGCAAGCTAAAGAGGCGACACCCCATCCCAGGCTTCGCAAACTGGCTACCCTCTTGCCGCTTTGAGCTGCAATCGCGACGGGGGTGACTCGATCGTTGAGAAATCAAAGGCAACGCGAGACGTAACCTGTTTAATTAAGAACTTCGTATGATAGAATGGTATGTAGCGACGTTAATGATTTAGTCGAGGCTACACGTTTTCTGCTGCCGCGATTGCGAATTCGTCACTTCGGCAGGTGAAATTTTGTCGCTTCTGTGTGTTGTTCTCGGGATTTTTTGAAATCGATCTGTTTTGAGATAAAGGTTTTGTAAATAGTAGTTGTTTTTATATGAGAAACGTTAAATATGACTGAGATTTTGCGATGCAGTGGTAATTGTTGTTACTAAATATACAGTATGAGTCACCTAGGACTAGAACCTGAATTATCTTCGAAACTGTCGAGTGTAACGAGAAACATTTCAGACAAAAATCGAACGATGTCAAGGGGGACATAATTTGATGTGATCAGTTCTTTAATTAATTAGGGAATGACGAGCTGAATTGATTGATGCGTTAAAAAATATACGATTCCATTTAAAAAAATTAATTTGATACAATAAGATCATATCTACTCTACCCAACCACCTAAGAAAAAATTAATCACATTATGCCCCCTTTGATACCATTCAACTTTTGTCTCAAACATTTTTCGGTATAATCGAAAGTTTCGAAGATATTTCAGGTTCTATTCTTAGGTAACTCACTCTGTATAGTATAAACTGGTATCTCTAGAGAAAAGGTTTGGGCACATGATGCCAACTAAAGATAACGTCATTTCAGTGGTACAAGACACGGTTAAGTATATTTAAGAAATTGTAAGACAAATGGGAAACGTTAAGTTAGGTTTAATAATATCACATTTATTATTAAAAAGAGCACACTAAGAAAACGTGTTTCATTGCCACAATCGATCATAGTAAGAATGCACCAAATATAAGTTTCTACGGAACTGTCACATTAACCAACTCTAATCAAATTTCTAATTACGTTCAAGATATTAATTTATTAACAAACTTTCTCACATACTTTCCAAATATCTTTTTAAACCAAAAATAGCTGCCGAAGTAGTAAAGGAATCTGATTTAAGGAAGTTGAAGCGTACCTATCAAATGTCACGAAATCCTCTTGCCAATCTGGTCGTTGTTTCGCGTTACGCAATTTCACCGAATCAATAGCGACCGAAGAAGTGGCCCTTCTTCGGTTCCTTTCTCGTTTCACCCTTTCATCGGTCCTGCTCGGTTATGCGCGCCGCGCGTGTCCATCGACTTCACTGGAAACATTTAGTCCTGCAAACCGGTTTTAGAAGGTCTAACGAACTGTGAAGCCGGGCTAATTGAGACTGTTGCAAAACGCGGCTGTATCTCGCCGACGGTTGGAACCAGTTTACAGCGCAGTGACAGGTGTAACGCGAGGCTGTTTCATTGCTTTACGAGCGCTAATTATCTTAAACGTGGGCGGAGGAGATGTCGGCGCGGAGGGAAGAAAAAGAAATGTAATTTGCAAATCATTCGTCGCTGCTTTCACTTGCCTCGTCTTCCCCGTTCGCCTCGCGCCTGATTATTTCGTTTGCTGATCTAATCGCAATTTATCACCTCTTTAGGTCGCTGTTGTCGAATTCTTGCTTTTCGAAGCGAAACTTCTACCCTTGTAATTTTAATTGTAATTGATCCAATTGTAATGTACTCACTGCCCTATGACTGTATTGTTTAAATATTTTACTTCCTATCCCTAAAAACATTCAATCGCTATTCTTGTCTCGTTCGTGTTTCACGTGTATTTTGCATTCAGAGAGCTGCCATTTCTTTAAAAATCAAACTTAGGAGTGGACGCCGTAAATCACTACAGCAAATGACGCATTTGGAACTATTATAGCTCCTATAACTCTAGTATATTATTGATATTTTTACATAAAGAAATTAATTATTACAGCCAAAGATAAGATTAAATTAATGAGAAAATTACGAATACAATAATGTTTATACTTTCTTAATAAAAAATTCTAAAGGAACGCCTGTTTTTGGGCCTCTCTAGGTACATATACGACCTTAAATACACATGTAAGTAAGTAAATACAGATTTTTAATTCCTTAATGCATACCTACTTGTTACACGTGTCCTTTAATACAGGTTCAAAGCCAAGATCTCTACCACGAACTCTGATTCATCCAGTCTTACGTATCCTCCGTAATCTCCTAAACTTGACTATTCTAAATCCTTAAAATCTTCGCCATTTTTCCGCTGTCAGAAATTAGTTTTCCGGACGTCATACAAAGTGAACGTCTGCATCGAGTGTCCCATAAAATATTAAATTCTTTTGATTATTCTGTTGGAATCTTCATTTCGGATAATAGTTCCGTTGCACAATGACGAACCGCGATTACAGATTTCCGTGTATTTAACGATATTTATTATTTCGCGCGTTTAATTACGCGAAACACGACGAAATGAAAGTTTCTCAAGGAGGAAAAAGCAACGTAATAAAGTGTATAGAAACGTCTGAATTTTTCGTGCAATTGTAAAATATAGTGTACACCGTAAGCGGATGTAAAAGTAATACGGTGCTGGGGCTATATCAAAAGCTGTATTTTCGATTTCTTTCGAATAATGCGATATTGAATTTCGTGTCATATTGGATTTAATATTCCTTCGTGCCCCTCAGCGTTCGCTTCATCGCGCGGGATCTAAAATCGCGAATCCTGATCGAATGTTTCCTGTATTCAGTGTTGAGAGTATGTGTCGGGATATTAAATAAGAAATTATTACGCTATATCCTTTCGAATCCATAATATTTTCATCCCCTATTAAGCTTTTTTCAATATTCTAATAATTTTTCGTTTTTAAGCCATGATATGATTTATTTTTGACGAATAAAAACAGGTGAATAAAAATCATTTCTCGGAAACCTGTGACAAATGAAAGGTACAATTTTTAATTGTGCAGGCACAAGTTTGTTTATCTTGCGCTGGACAGTTTAGGCTTCTTATATGATTCTTTTGTTTTTACACACAATTGATTGCAAATAAATTATATGTATTAACAAATTGTAAATAAAATGAAAATTTCTTAATAAATTTTAAAGAAACTTAAGAAGGGATGATATTATTATGGATTCCAGGTGACACAGCATAATTTATTATTTATACACAAAAAGCAAAAGAGGTATTGTTTGTAATGCAATAATTTCCATACAAGATTAACTATCCTATTCTGTCCAAAATTGGCAATAAAACAAACACTCAAACGATCGTTCTAAAGTTGCAAAAAATTCGACATTCTTTCGCATCGAACTCTTTTCATTTCAACACACAAATCCTACACACCGACTACTTTTATACTACCGAAACAGCCCCCGTCGCACGTCGTAATAAACAAACAATAAACGTAGCCGGCGTGCGATCGACCATGCTTGTAAATCGGGCTTTCGTTGGAGCAAAGATCCGGCTCCGGTAATCTTCCCTTATCAGAATGGATCGTATAATGCCTCGTAACGAGGATGCAATGTCATCTGAAATCCCTGCCACGTAGGTTGGCTCTGTGGAGGATCGTTGGATTCACAGGAATGACGAAACGCATCCTCCGTATGTAACCGTGTACAGGTGTACACGTACATGCAATTCGGCCACCAGCAAGAAGCACACTGGCTGCAGAGGGGATGACTGTGCGGAACGAAGATGGGACGAGGCTGAAACTACCATAGGGATGGCGGTGGTGGCGGTAGAGGCGAATACGAAGGGAGGGAGCAACGTAAACGGACGAGCATGCAAGGCAAAGGCAACCAAGCGGGGAATCGGCGGGAGCTAGAGCTGAATTAGCATGGCTATCTGGGTAATATATTGGACTGTATCGTTGGACACGACCAGCCAGAGCCACGTGATATACTGACACCCCGGCTTTTATTGGCAGTACGTAGTCCACCCTCTCCCTTTTCAGCTAGCCTCACCTCCGCCGGCCCTTGACGCCCGGCTTATCCACTTTCCCCGTTAATCCGGCAACTGGAGTTAGACCACCGACGCTAAAAAATGTATTCCCTTTCCATTATCCTCTCTTTTTTTCTTTTTTTTTTGGTTTCATGCCGGCTGCGCGCATCCCGCACAACGACAGCCAGGTCCCGCGCCACTACCGACTCCCGCGCGCGAAACTAGCGTATCGAATAAATTTCCTTGTCAAATTCGCGAACGTTCTTTCTTGCCCACCGTTGGATATATCGTCTGATTGATTATTCGGATTGTGCTGGATGTTTGCGGCAGGGGTTGAAAATTGCTGTAATATTAATTTCAATTTTTCAGACAATTTCGAAAAACTGTTGTTTTCTGTGATAGTTATGAAGAACTGGAATTAGTGATTAGTGATAAATATGCAAAAAGCATACGACATTAGAAAAATATGCAAATATGCACGATATTAAGTATTTATTAAGGAATGTGTGATATTAAGTGTCAAAAAACGTTTTACAGTTACTCCGATGTATTACACTTAGGATTACAGTAAATTACAAGCATTTTTTCTAAATTTAATGGGGTTAGTTGGTGACGTTTGTCGGTAAAAATTGATCTGTACTCCAAAAATGACTCCACATTACATGATGTTATCGCTGCATACTCAATTTACTCATTTACTCAAGCAGTGTTGTGGCAAATGCATCGGCTCTTCTCCAAATTCACCGCTTAAAATACGTGAAACTTTTCTTATTTCCATAAATCCTGTATATTTTGTAACATAGCACTTGTTTTCTTCTTAATTGTTTCTCCGCTGGTTACGGTTCTGGCATTGATTCTGTATAGCTGCTATAAGAATTGGTATCTGCGAATTATTTTCAGGAATTTCAACTATTTATGATGTTACAGTTTAAGAATATTATTAACCCATTCGCTACGAAAGGTGTATATACAGGGTGCCCTAATTTTCCGACCTAATGCATTTTTATAGGAAGATTCATTAATGAATTTATTAAAAGGTGTGCAATTCTGCTTAAAAGAAAGAGGTAAGCTTCCCTACTATTTCATCCTCTTTGTATTTTTGTATCCTCCGTACCTACTTTTTAGCATCGTTAATAGCTTCGTAAAAAAATGTGTATGTATAAGTAAAATACTTGTGTATAGTAAATGATTACTACGATTATTAATTAAGTAATTTTCTCATTCCTCCTAAACATATCAGATACAAAGAATATTGAAAAGTGATACTAAAATATTTGTAATTTTCTGTAATTTTTAAGGCACCCCATGTTTTTGCACGTTCGATTTTTCATAAGTTCAGAGATTGAATTTTCATGCTTCAAAATTTATCCTCGTTACTGAACATTTCTATTATATACGTTGAGAATTTTTAATCAATAGTACTACACAGAAACGTGTAAAGAAATTAATAATCGATAAGAAAGTTCGGGATATGAAATGAAACTTTTATCTTTGCCATAGGTTCGAATAAAGTAAGACTTGGTCACGTCAAACTCGACGTAGTGCAGCTTCGATACCTTTATCTGTTCTGAAAAATGTTGAATATTACAGACTTCGGGTACGTGCTTATGCGCGCGCGTGTCCGTGAATCTGACAAATTCAATAGAATTTCAGAAAAATTGGAATACCCGGTGCACGCATATCCATGGAAAATGACGACACTGAAGTATTCGAACGATCTTTCCTCTTGCTTTCCAAAGTCTTTTATTCTTTCATATTTTCATGTCTGGATGGAGTTTCATTTACGTAGGTGAAATATGTTCCGTCGTTAGTGTTACAAATTTTTATATAAAAATCGACGATTTATCGCAATTTTATATGCAAATAACGTAACGTTTATTAACGAAAAAAAAAATATAAAACTTTGATTCAACACAACATGTGTTACTTTGTTTTAAAATTTAATCTTCCAATTTGTCGTCCAACTTTCTTAACAAATAAATTCTTCCGAAATGAAGGAACTGTGAAAGTAGGATTCAAAGAATTTTTTAATTCAAAGACTAGTAATTTTTATAAATTTGTATAAAATCGTGTGAAAATTATTTTTGGAAGAAACTCAACGTATCGAAAATTTCATTGAGGAAAACGACATATTTCATACGCACCAACCTAATGCTTACGCTTCACGTGTCCAGGATTTTAATTATTTGGTACAATAGTTACCGACGGCGAAAATCAGTCAATGAAATGGCGTGAAAAGATAACCTAGTACACACGCATTGGCGTGATCTCGAGGCTCGCACGCGGCTATCGATCGTGGACGGTAATTAACGCGCGGTATACCGGAGAAAAATCGAAAGCGATCAAGCGTCAGTACGCGCTGCTAACTAATTACCCGCCGTGAATCGTGATTGCATCGCTTTGTCAGTCTCTCTGACTAGCCCTCGTCTCACCTGCTGGATTTGCATTCCGATATTTGTTTCACGAAAGCGGCGCACTATTTTTAACCGATATCTCGCGATCACGCCTGAACACTCTAATAGTTTACCGCGGAATTTCCTATCTGTCCATCCACGTTGCTCCTGTTGATTCGTCATCGTTGAAATTACCACTTTCATCTATGTCGCTTGTTAAACGATTAATTGGAAAATATTTATCCCGATGACAGAATGAGGCATTGCTTTCTGCGTTGGCTTTTACACTGTAATACGAATCTATTAGAAGATATAAAAGATGCAGGTACGGGAAAAATGTTGAACGAAATTTTCCATTCAGGTTCCGATTTTCCAAATATAATTTCCGCGTCGTTGTTGAATAATTGAATTTTTGTGATTATAAGCATTTCTTCATTATACTCTATTTTTTATAGAAAACATATTGGAACAAAAAGATCGTAATTTTTCAAAGTCGAATTTTTCCATTTTCAATCAGCACGCTTATAGCAACAGTAGATAGATCTACGTTGTCGATGCTATAACTTCGAACCCGCCTTGACATCAACTACTACATTATGAAGTGAAAAGTATACGGTGTCATTTAAAAAACTATCAATGACCTTTGCAAATTGACGTTATTTAAATCATCACATTTGTTATTCATATTTAAATTATGACATAGTTCAGATCGTCACATTTGCCCCCTTGAACAGCACAAATTTCTAACACATTATTCAAGTATCCTATTTCTCGCGACCCACCTAGCATAATTTATAACACGACTTACCAAATTGTCAAAATTTTATCAAGACATCTACGACATAATGAAACCCATCGATCAAACAACCATTGCCTACAAACATTTCCACTTCTATCTTTATTACCTTTTTCTTCTCGTACACTACGTTGTCATTCTTAGCAGCGCACAGCAGCTAAGCCAGTTACAAAAGTTAGACGTGGACGTTACACGCGCGTGTTCATTTTACCAGAACTTGTTCACGGTATCGGAGAATTGATATTCGGAGCTGGAAATAGCAGCGCGAGATTTTTCGCGAAATAAATCGATCGGAGGCTCGCTCGTGCAACAACATTCCTCGTCGGACGAGGTAACGAGTTCTATACTAGCGGCTATTCGGCTTTTTTTAGCCGCCGGTGTCGCACAACTTTTACGTTATTGCGATCTGCTCTTCGACGCGATCGATTTATCCCTGAGATTTACTCTCTTTTAAAACGGTACTGATACACCCAGGCTTCCTCGCCAACGACGCGTCGCACGGTGTTTTAACCCTTTCGTGACCAGTGGGACGCATATTGAGTAACTTCAATGAAATATTGATACACCTGAGTACTTGAACGAAAATTGATTTTATTTTAGTGTCCATTGTAGACGCGATGATCGGTAGACAAATGACAAATTTGTTAAAGAAATAATTTGACAACGAAAGGGTTGAGGGGTTAGACAATCCCTGAGGCTTGAAAACGATACACTTTGGTATTTTTTTTTTTTTTTGAGAAATACTTGAATCAATAGAAAACTTTTCACAAGGGCTTTATTATATTACTCTTAAAGAATATAAAAGTAATTTTTTTATTTAATTTCTTTACAAAATGGCGGTGCTAGGGCCGCAGCACTGAAACTCTATATCGAATGGACGATCCCACGGTTTGATTTAGAAAAAAAAATTTTGTCACCGATATGTGAATTACTAAAGAAGTAGGTAAAAAGGATTTTTTTTAAATATTGAGTTTTATAGAAATGGCGAATATGTAGAGAAAGAATCGCATTTCTCCCCTCAAATTTTAGTATAAAATGTTAATTGCAGAAACAGTTCTCAATATATTGCAAAAATCCTATGTATTGTACTTCTTTGGATCCTATAACAGAGAGTATTTTGTGAAAATTTCAAGTGAATCAGATGAAAATTGTAGATGTGATTCTAAGGAAAACGCGTTTAAAGTTTCAATTACTGATTAACGGTGCGGTGGAGCGCTTTGTTAAATCAGCTCTTAGGGCACAAAACCATCGAAATTTTTCATTGAAATTATTTGCATTATATATTTAAAAGTATAAACTATCAATTTAAAGGAAAGAATTCGGTTTCTTCAAACCGTAGAAGTGGTATAACTTTAAATCAGTTCTCTCTGACCGCGGAAAACCTACAATTTTGAAACGATTCAGAAAGTACCAATTATTGAAAACATATATATATTGTGGAATAAATAACCTTTTGTATGGAAAATGTCGTGTTGAGTTCTCTGTCAGTAACATAATATTTGAAGCAAAAATGGGAAATATCAAATTTATAAAATTGAAAGGCATGAATGGAGAGGAATGATTTATTCAATTACACTTATCGATTACACAGTCTTTTCATGTTTCGCGTACCATAGAATAACGCCTGTTACGCACCTTTCACATTTTCGAAATAACGCAGGTTTGTTTAATTTAACAAATATTTCTTTAATGTGTACCACATGGATTAATATTCGTTTCTGAACGGAATAGGTATAATTATATGAAAAGATTGATCGTTTAATTAAGTTATTTCTAATAAGAATATAATAAATATCGAGGGGAATATCGATGTCGGGAAATTTTAATAAAAGCTATGATTATCGTTCTAAAAAGATGGTCTAGTCGATGATCGTCTCGACGATCCTTTAATTGCCAATTAAAAAGCTGGTTCTTCATTCGTAATTCAATGACATACTTTAATGGAATCGATATTCAATAATATTCTTCTATTGAGTATCCAGATCGTGCGGCTGATTTTATTTATCAAATGAAAATAAAACTCTTTTAATAAAATATCTTGAATAGCTACACACTGCGTTTTGTAAGGATTCCAGCGTTGAATGTAAAATAAATTGCAGCCAATCAAAGTTTACGTTATTCAAAAAATTTGGCGCAATCTTTAAAGCAAAGCTGGAATTTTTGCAACGAAGCTGCTTGAATTTTCAAGAAAAATTGGTACAGCAGAATTATTTTCAATTTACTAAGCGTAAATGTATTAATAAAAGGGAAAATAATTTTGCAATTTTACTGTACAATGTATTCTAATTTAAATATTGTTTAAATCACCAAACTGTGTGATTTATTTACGTTCAAAGCATCTGCAAGAATTGATAATAATACTTCTTTAACTCACTCACTTGTATTTCTTTCGCTGAAGATGCTTCGTAATTAAATTTTCCACGGAAAGTATCAGGAAAACGAAATAAACCGAATAATTGATAAAATGTAGGGGAAGTTGACGCAAGTCTTCTTTTAAAAATCAATTTACTTTATCCTAAACTTTTACCGCTTTTAAGAAATTTAAATTTTTCTTGAAAGTGTGTATAAATGAAGTTGACCCAGAATTTTAGAAGAATTATCCACGTTTCCTTCGTTTTATTACTTCAAAGATTATAAAGATTACGAAGATCAAGTTGAACTGTTGTAAAATATAGCTCGCTGCATTTTAGAAATATCACGTATTTCTACGTATATTTAATTAGTCACCAATTGAGAGATCAGCAGATGTTGCCACTTAATTTATTGTTTTAAAAATTCAACGAATAGAATGTTCGTGAAGAACAGAAACAATACCGTGTGTGGTGTCGTATCGGTCCACGAATACGGGACTTGGATCACGACGAATAGAATGTGGTATATTGAGAACAAACGAGAATCCGGAGTACAAGTCTCGGCTTGTGATTCTAGAACAGACTCGGCTGATCGTTTTTGGTATATATGGTTTGGTGTTCTGAGGAAGACTGACTCACAAATTGGAGGAGTACAGGAAAATGAGAATTGGTGTAGGCGGAGTTAAAATCTGGGGGTAGAATATTGAAACGATGGAAATTCGGTGATTGGTCTTAGGATATTTGCAAGAGGATAGGGAAAGGGTAAAAGTCGGGATGGAAGTTTGAGGCGGCTAGCGTTTTGGAAAATCCCAGTAGGAGAGGAAATCGGACATCAGAGAAGGAAAAGACTAGTTTGCTAATTAGAAAATTGGTACAATGGATAGTAAAGATGTGCTAAGTTGTCGTTCGTTAAACGTTTTACGGGGGTACGCTCGTCTGACGGTCCCGTTAATCCTCTGCGTCGAGTCTCGGTCCGGGCCGTTTTATGGTTTTTTTGGGAACCGTTGTTCCCGCAACCATTGTAAAATATTAGGTTTTGAAGGATAAAACATTTTATTAACTAAACATCTATTCCCAAACTGTATATTTCCATTTACAAATTAAAAATTCGAAGTTGTCAACAACTGAAGAAAATCAGCTCATCAGAATCAAAGAAACATAAAATTCACAAACAGTATCTATTGTACAACAATCGGTGTTACTCATAATACGCAAAATAAAACGAGACATTCTCTAACACGACAGAAGTGAGAGGAACTCGCATCGCGCAATAGATAAAACCAAGGAGAACAGGGTAAACAAGAAGTATAAAAAAAAAAAATACGAACATGGAAGAAGTCGAAGGGTAAGATCGCGAGGAATGTTTATTTAACCTCTACCCTGCCCGGGGCTGAGTACAAGCTCTCTATAAAGCTCACAGATCAGAGTACATTACATCGAAAGAAGAAGAAGAAGAGAGCAGACGAAGGTCACGAGTGAGACAATGAATGAAGAGATTGCGCGTGTAGAGGACAGAGAAGGAGGAAAAGAATAGGATAAAAATGGCGAGAAAGGTGAAGGAGAGAAAGGAGGAGGAACTGCCGATAGAGTCAGGTGGAAAGATTCAGTCTGTTCAGCGACTAGCAGCGGTTTTTACGCGCGACCTGTTTACACGACAATACCTTTGACACACTCGACTCTGTGATATCACAACTTCAAGCGACATTTCTATCCAGCGTGCGTTCTCCTTCAAATTGTACGTCTCCTGCACCGTGCGCCATTGTATTCTTTAGCGACGTACCTTGTAAGGGGTGTTTTCAAACAGAGTCCACCGGTGGGTAACGCTGAATCGCTCGTCGAGAATGTCTCTCGATTTTCGAGCGCTCCCCGAGAAGCACGGGGAATTGTTCTCAGGATGTGTACGAATCGACGCGAACGCGATGCCGCCGACTTGCTATTACTCTTTTGCCAAAGTTTATTGTAGACTCGACAATGTCCCGGCGTCTTTCCATCTGCATGAATTTTCTGCCGAAAGGGGCTTCTTTCCACGCGAAATTGGTCGTTTGAATTATTAAGCGTACGAATTAATGGGGTGCACCACCCTGAGGCGAAGGAAAGTAGGTGAATTTTGGGAATTTTTTTCATGGGTAACCAGTGAATGGAATGTTTCAATTTATTCGGAGGATATAAATGACACTTTCGACATTCTTCCTCGATTTTTTAGAGGTAAATATGTTACAAAATGAAGGGACTGTCGATTGCTGTTCGCCAGCACCGGCAAGGATTGGAACATCTGAAGTAAAAAATTCTGTTGGGTTTATAAAACTACAATGTAGCTTGCGATTTTTTCGATATCTCAATTTTTCAATTTTTTAGAAACGTTTAAAATTGATTTTTCTTTTTCTTTTAGTGAAAAAAAGTTTCTCCTCTTCAAACTGCCACCATTTCTATAATAATTACAATTTGTGAAAAATGTTGCAATTTTTGAGTTAGACTCGGTAAAAGGCTGTACCCATAAATTATCTGCGCAAGATTAGTTTTGCTTATTACAATATTGTGCACTAATCACCTGACAACGTTGAACTAAAATACTGAAAACGCGTTAATACAGAATTCACTTCCAATTTTCAGTATTTAATTTTCGAAACAATTAAGTTTGTTTTATCGAAAGAAATGGTTTAGAATTTTGCTCACTTCTTTGGAAGTTAAATAATCATTTCATATGCATTGTGTTTCTAAAAAAAATTAACGCAAGCACAAGGGAACAATTGATTTTTCACATATCGTAAGATCGGTTAGATAAGATGTAAGAATACACTTATTCTTTCGAAAGTAAATAAACTTTAGGCTGTGTGAGTTCGTTTTTATATGCGGAGTAAAGTTATGCGCATCTTGTTTACATGTCGAATGAATCGAATTCTGTAGCAGCAGAAGGTTAATAAACATCCTTTCCTCGTTGCATTGTGAGTCCTCGTATATGCATGTTGCACCATTGTATTCTTTAACACCATGCTTGAAAACGGGATCTAAGTGTCCACAGCTACCACATCGGTGTTACTTCCCGTGTAAAGGTAACATGTTTATTCTGAAAGCAAACAGTAAGTTCGTTACTTTCATTTTTTACGGTTCTGTATTATTATAAAACTTTTAAATGTACCAAAGTATTACGAAGAATATTGGAAAACACTGGAAATTCAAGCAAATGTTTAACTTCGTTATTGATGTAATAATAAAAAGCGTAAAACGGAACAGAACTTTTTCCTTTAATTTGCTTAAAACATCCTCAAACTTTTTCACTGTTGACTATAAATTACATACTTTTCTAGTCGTATGTTCACTAAATTATGTCCGAAATCTTAAAAGATTTCGATTTGTGTTAATAATCTTGCGACACTGCGTTGATAATTTTCATTTTCTTTTGTCGAGTTTTAACGAAATCGAAATTTACGGTGTTCCGCGAGTCAAACGAATTTGAAAATAGCGCCCTCCAGCGAGACTTCAGTTTCCATGGCAACGCGAGATTTGCGCGCAAACAGTCTGTCGCGTTCTATTATAAGTGGTGTGTCGTGTGACGATTCGTTCCGGAAAATTCAAGTAAGATTAACGAATTTCCATTACTTTTTGTACTAAAACTATACAATAATTGTAGATAATAAACTGAACGACATTTTTATCATAAAAATACATTCGAAACAAGCGTGTTTACTAACAATAATTCGATCAAAGTCTCGCGTCTATAGACAGCAGCGTTTGCTCCATTCTTCCTTCTATTTTCACATTCTATTCGCCTATGAATTTTCGTAATTTCGTTAAAAATCTTCAAATAGGATCGATTAAATACCGATTCACACTTCAAGTCCCAAGTACGAAATAGAATATGAAACTTTGACACATCGTCTCGATTCACTCTACCTTTCCCCAATAAACTACCATTTCGTCAAAACATTCGAACTATTTTCTTAACTATTATCAGAATCGTAAAATGAATTTTTACGTAATTCCACCAACTGTCTATTGAACAGCGAAGATGGCGTAAGTCGTGCTACTTCTGCTTGTGAATCGTGACAACATAATACAGTGTTGTTTCTGTTAGACGAATCTAAACGTCTCATCGTCTGAAGTTGACAGCTACATTACAAATCAGACCGACAGGAACAGCTTTTACTTCTTTTTGCTGGCGAACGAAGTCGACTTATTTCCCGTTTCTTTCCTTTCTAACCCTCATCCGTAGGTGCTCGTCTTTGAAATGTGGCTAGAACGTAATCGACCTTACTATGAAGGAAAAATATATGCTTTTTCCATTCTTTCTCTTTCATCTCATCGAAAGAAACTTCTCTGTTATATATTTTATATAAATAAATATATACCCACGCACCACCACAAAATAGAGAGTTCAAAAAAGACACTTCACGAGGACAAGTAAAACCAAAAGACACATCTCAAGTATCATTCCTTACCTCCGGAAACGATCGTAAGGAAAAACACTGTACGATACGCGGTGTCGAAACATCGGAGTGAAGAGTTACGACCTTCTTTAGTAAAGTAGATCGCGTTACATCGCGAACTCGTGCAAAAACCGATCTTCACGCCTGTAATGAGTACTAAATTGGAATTGTAGCGACCAGCTACAGCGGAACATTTGGCGAGCAGACTACCAGCACGGTTTATGACGTGCGCGCTTGAAAGGCTATTTTTGAGGAAACCGTTTTTAGCTTATTTAATTTCTAAAAATTCGACAATGCATGTCCGCGTAGAAACGTTCTCTGACGGCCTCAATAGCAAATTGCCGCATCATAAACCAAGGGTTTCCGAAAGGTCAGCCGTACGAGGCCCAGAGGCCCGAACCGGCAGGTCACGAGTACTTGACCTGGAGGAAACTCAGCTGCCCGCCAAGTGACGTCAGGGGAAAAACCTCCCCCGCCAAGTCGCACTGCGGTCCCCGAAAAAGCGCGCCAAGGGCGCAAGGGACACGCAGCGACTTGGAGAGAAATTACCTGATTGGTTAACACCGATGCGACGGGTTAACCAATCAGGTACGATTAACAGACAGCCAAAAGTTAATAAGAAAAAGCGAGGCGTCAGGAGGCCAGTCAGGCACGGACCTCCAACGCCGACAGTTCATTTCAATAAAGATCGTACTAATACCGTGAGGGTACTTAGCGAAACCCTACACACGTTTCGTTATTTATAATAATAACCATATTCCTTCAGTGGGTATTGGGAAAAAATCGAACATAAAAACAATACAGAACGTTATATTTACTTTATTGTTGCACATTCTCTTTATTAATATGAGACACATGCTCGTGTCATACTAGCATGTATAGTTGGGGCCACGATATAGCGAGGTCGTAAATTAAACTCTCAAGAATCGGCATCGATTGATGTTGCGGCACTCAAGGCCGTGTGTTGCAGTCTGTTTGAGGGTTCCAACAATAAACGAATGGTAGCATATGATTTGGTACTTCAAGTAGAAAATGGTATTTCATTTACAAATGGAAAATATGTTAATATTAAAGCTACACAATCCTTTTGCATTTCTTCCAAAAGCGGCTTCCCCCAGAGGGAGAAACCCTAATTTGTCCTAGCTGCATGCAGTTTTCAGTAAATATATTAGAATCAGTTTGACTTTCGCTCGTCCTGACCATGGTTTTAAGTACTTATCTGCTCGTATTTCTGTCAATTTCGGGGTCCCGGCAGCTAAAACATGTTTACTTTGACGCCTAACCGATTTTACGACCTCGCTATATCGTGGCCCCGACTATAATTAATTGGGGCCCGAACCCAGCACCTACTGATACCAGTATTTCACGCTACGTCCTCAGCTACTAGGCTTGTTGTTCATTCGTTAACACAAACTCCTTATAAACAAGTAAAGCGATTTTCAATTGCAATTTTCTCGGAAAATATGGAGAAGCGCGAGCTACTGCTTTGCCAAATGAAATTTGGAGACGACATCTTCAAATACTGCAAGTTTCAGGAAAATCCGTTTCCCATCGACCGTGCCCTCTCCTTGTCAGATAAAAAAAGTTGTAAAAACGACCTTCGCTATTTTCTTCGCGATTCCGACTAATTGCAGTTTTTCCAAAAAATTTTTTACACGTTGTGGCGACCGCCACGGTGGACCACGCACTTAGGCCTGGCGACTCTTGGCCCTCGAGGCGAAGAATCGAGAGACGTTTTTCCAAACATCTCCGAGTTTCTTCGTCCTCGAGGACAAGAGTATTGCCTCGGCAATGGAGGCCGGCGCCACCGCTTCCTGGGACTTTCCCAGGGAAAAGGGGCTGCTTAAGGGAGCCCCGAAAAAGGCACGAGGCCTTTGGTCGTAGACTTCCTTTCCACGCGCATCGTATCGCCTTACATCTAAAATTAGTTTAAGTATTATTGGTTGAATATATATATTCTTGTTACCCACTTTGCGAGTAATCATTTGCACCACGTCACTTCCAAAACGTCATCTAGTAAACTGATCTTTCTAACTTCTGAAGAAAACTCAAGTCGTTTGGCCCAATTTTGAAAAAGTTATTCCATTTCATAAGGTGTACGAAGTGTACAATACCATAGCGTTACCTGTTAAATTAATCGTCAGAGTATACATGAAATTCGAAGATTTCGAGCGAAAATTTAGCAGCGCAGGTGTACGGTTGCCAAGGAGCGTAATCATTTTATAGGACACGCAGTATATTCAATTATCACGACGTCTCTAGCCTGTGATGTCAAACTGGGTTGACTTAACGCGTGTGAGTTAGGAAAACATTAAGCGCTGGACAAACAGTATTCCTGCCCGCCAGGGACGAGAAGTCTGTTTGCGAAAGTTTAGTCTGACAGTTGATTTCGGAAGTGCGAAAGGTGAGGCCTTTCAACGCGCTGCCAAAATGGTGTCAAAGCACTGCTCTCGCTTTGTTCATTAAGCCTGAACACGCGGTAGAAAAGTAACAGTAGTGATAAAAATTAGGAGAGTGATTGAGATATTCTATCACTTTGGATATAGCAAAATTGACGGCGTATTTATGAATTCAGAAAAAAAATCCGATCTATGGAAATGAACTTCTTAAGAAAAAGACGAAGAAAATAACATTTGGAATTTTTGTGAAATTTTCAAAATTGTATAGTTACGACTGTCTTTTTTTAAATATTCAAGATGATAATTTTGATTAATCTATCAATTTGAAACGACACGAGAACTCCAAAGGTTTGTAAACATTATCACTTATGAATAAATCTCAAGTGTCGTATATTATACATAAAAAATGTCCACAATATCAATTAATATGAATATTTTCAAAAATGATCACGGTATCTCTGTCTGTATATCATGAAAGCGTAATTCCTCCACCAAGGAATGGAAATATACGAGTGTAATTCAAGGCGAGTCAAAGGCATCCCGATTCGTGGATTAAATTAACTCCGATAGAATCAAGCGGAGGTTTAGCTCGTTATTAAGTGAATCATCCCCTACCTTCCATTTCAACTATTTATACAACCGGTTTTTTCCCGGCGTTTGTCTGTGCCGCACACCTGTAATATATCCACGGTCAAACGAAATCTGCGAGCTTGTACATCCGGAGCCTGGGTATCGAACGTTTCGCTCTAGTAAAACGATACACAAGCAAACGAGTGGGCAAGGGCGAGGCAGAGGGTGGTCTGTGACATCGGAGCCAGCTTGTCGAGTTTGTTCCCGATGTTTGCTGAATGCAGTCAAAGTGCATGTGAATTACCGCATTAACCTGGACTCAACCTCTAGCGCTGTCAGCGTGCCGCGTAATTAAAACATTCTTGTCACTGAGCGAAACGTCACGGCAAACAGAAATGCCGATCATTTCGATTTGAATTCATTTGCCGGCCAAATAGATTAGCGCCACGGGGCGACGCGACGCGAGGCCAACGGAAGGCGGAAATCGACGCGGAACTAACAACTGTTGAACGTTGTTTTGCCGAAAATTGTGAAAATTTCAAGATAATAGTAACAAAGAAGTTATACGAAAGATAATAGACTCATTCGATACATATACTACCGTTCATAAGTATTGGGACACTTATTGAATGTGAAGCAAACCGAAACAATCACTAAATATCCAAACAAAACTTCTAAATATCTATTTCCATTTAAAGTGCCATGCCGTCATAAAAATAAGATCCTAGTAGTGTGTCACTGATCATTGAGAATGAGTTTGTTGCAGGTCGTTGAACTTGTCTCGACAACCGCTTTCATATGATATGAAAACAATTGTAGTTATTAATATTGCAAAAAATTCGCGGTATCGTCATTACGCGAAAACCGCTGCAAATTTAAAAGATCTACATAAGCCATCGTATTGCGTATAAAAAATAATTAAATTTTGTGCTCTTCTATTTTTCTCACGAATCTACCGCCTACGAGAAAAATGCTGGCAACTAATAGCGTGAACACCCTAATTTAAATAATATAATACCTTTTGTACGAACGTAACAAGATAGAGACTGTATCAGATTCGTTGAATTCGAGAAAGACAATCTCAAACACAGAGAATACGTTAAAAATCAGTTCGGATGTGTAGAATAAAGCAGAATGAATCACAGATTTCGAAAACATAATAAAAATTATCGCATAAGCGGAGAATCAGATAAGCACTACACTAGGATCGCAAGTTGAAGGGATTCAAAAGACATATGAGATCTTGGAATCCACGAGGATCTTCGGATTCCAAGACTGTGAGAACCTGTAGATCCTTAAGATCTCATAGTTCCCGGGGATTCTGTGGACCAAGGAAGTAGGGTACCTAAGTAAAAATCCTGGATCTGTGGATCCAATGACCACAGGGATCATGTATATACCTTTAGGAACTCATGAATACACTGGGATCACCGCTTCTTTTAAAATCTCTAGGTAATTCTGGAACTTGTAGAGGGTCCTGGGATTATTGATCAACAATCTCTGGAATGTGTACTTACGTGACTCTGACAGTGTATAAAATCTTTACGTTTTAATTGTTTCTTGCTCTGTCGACCTGCAAAGTTTCATCGAAATTCGAGAGTTACACTGCATGTGTTCTCTTTGTGAGACTAACCTGTGCATTGTCCTTCTGTTATGATACTTCTGACGCATTTGGATATTCTGAAATGGAATCTCTTATAACGATGGGACCTCTGGTTTCTGGACAATCCTAAGACAATCGACATACTCAATGCATATTGTTAAATTCTAGCTGAATGCTTTTATTTCTTTAAATTCTTCAATGTTCGATAAATCAGTGTCTTTCCTTAGGTCGCCAGAATAATCCTAAAATAGCTAAAAAGACAGAAATTTAGCATAGATTTAAATTGGTCTGTGTTTGTAATCCATTATCATTCCAAAAGTTGTCATCTGAATCTTAATTTCTCCCTGTCACAAATTAATTACTCCTCTGTCAACTAATTTCGTCCTAAACATTTTCAAAATCGTAGGTTTAGGACAGTTTCGAGGGTTGAAATTTTGCGAGGTCGGTAAAAGGAAGCCCATTTGTCTTTCAGAAATATATGTTTGGTATTCTGGAATCGTTTCCCCTTTCGTAACGATACTGTGAGTTAAGGCGCTGCTCGACCCAGTCCAAATCGATTCTGGATTTGGTCCGCTAACGTAGCTGCGTTCCCAGGGTCAATAAATAGTGAGAAAACGACCATCGGGCAAAGAGGTTTCGCATAAATAATCTCATGACTCTGACAGTGGAGTACTCAGACTGCATGGTGGTTCAGAGCGTGCTCTAGCCATGACGAGTGCCATGTTTTATGGAATGTTGAACCGCATTTAAAGCCTGGCGCGACAAGTCTGTCTCGAGGGCGTTTTATGTGTTGCGAATAGTCCGGCTGTGGCTGTTCCAAGGATTAACGAGAGCTGTTTTTATCCTCTTCTCCATACCGTTCTCATAAGATTTTTATACCTTCGATATATCCAAGTAGACGTAAGGTATTTTGTTACGGTGTTGAAATTAATAAGCATAACTTTAGAATTTTATACGTTTCAGGGGGATACTTTTGATGTTATTCATACCATATAAACACTCTTTTATTAAGCACACTTTTGCCGTAGGCATAAAGTGTTTGTTAAGAAACGTTGCTCTAAGTGAAAAGGCTTTTTAAAATTATTCAACTTTGACATGTTCACGTTATTATGAAAAGAGTCCATTTAAAGAGCAAAGTAAGTTCCTTTATTTGTTTGACAGCTCCTTCGTTTCTTTATCGCGAACAATTGGGGTACTTATTGTATAGAAAAGTGAAACTAGTGACTTCGTAATTTTTCTTCAAAAATAGCCTAATTAATACTAGCTATGGCAAGTAAATATAAGTTTTGTTTGAACATTAGAACTTTATAAGTGTTTGTTATATTATACAGGGTGGGCCATGTAAAACAGACCACATAGTTACCTTCTCTAGCTATAGTGGTACGAGAAAACTTTTATATATAATTTAAATGGTTTTCAAACGTTGAATACAATGGAAGAAAAATTTTTCTGATGGAAGATATGGTAAAACATGACAGGAAGTTTCACATTTCATTTAAAATTTAAAAATCCAAGATCATTTTAAGGTTATGTTATTATGCATTTTAAAAAAACCTAGGTCATCTTGAAAAAAAAGAAAAAACAGAAAAAATGGAATTCATAAACAAATTTTTCTTCTACATAATTCACCCTTCGAAACCATTTGAATTATGCATAAAAATTTTCTCGGTTCATCATATCTACATATCTATATAGAGAAGGTATTTAGGTGATTTGTTCCACACACGTGGCCCACATTGCATATTTTACATTATATTTACGATAGTATTTAACACTCTATGTTCATAAACATTCACGGTACCACCTTGTCTCAGTTATGAAATTTGCAGCAATTTCGCATTTCGAATAAAGTATTTTCAAGTATTTCTCAGTTTCACATTAATCTTAATATTTAGGAAAAGCTGAATTCAGCAAAAAATCACCTACTTTCGTTCAAAGAACAATCTATTACAATACCCATTCTGTCGTATTATCCAACAGTGTTTCACTTCGCCGTTCTCCAGCAAGCATTCCGTTGGTAATTTAATTAATGTCGGTGGCAGAAGTTTCGTGGCCAATGAAAGACAGATCCGCGAAACTCTTTGCTCTCGAAGTTCGGTCTTTTCTATTTCCTCCTCAAAGGTCAAGCTGCTATTCTCCGTCGGGTTTTCTCATCCACTATTGGCTCGTCCTTCTTATCTGCAAAAGTCCGAAAAGGCTTTTCGCTTCTTTGATTCGGGAAACAAAAGACTGCAGATTGAAATTCGCTTGTTGTACCCTGGCTATCTTCTATCGAGTTCCAACGTTATACTCTGATAAAGTCGGTGAACTCGATTCGGAGATTTGGACGTTGCCTCGTGCTGTACGATTTTTCTATGCCCATTTCTGTTTCCCTTCGCGTGCAAACGATCGAAACTGGCGCACGTGCGACGATCCACTATGAATTCTAATTTCACGTTTAGTGTGAAGCCCCGTGGAAAAGATTATACGATTCGTCGACGATGGTTCTATTCCTTCTAAATGCTCCGTAATGTATAATGAGAAAGTGAGATTCTTTTATATCTCATTCGATGAAATTTCGTTCTGAAAACTGCCTTCTTATTAACTGCAAATTAAAATGTAAGTGACATGTTTATTTCGAGAATCATTGTTTATATTAAAATAATGCTTGTCAAATATTTTAAGCCCAAAGCAAACTCGAAATTCGAATTATTAACAAAGTTACAGATATCATTACAAAACTTAAAACGCGTTTTTCTCGAAACAGCATTTTTCAAGACGGCGGACGTGATAACTGCCTCAGCGTTCGTCCGATTAACTTCATCTTTCACACACATAATCTAAATAAGATGCGTTATCGGCACACAGGAACTTTTTCAAATAAATTGAATTACTTTTGAGTAACAAAAGAAAATATACAGTCTTTTATATGAAAATCACGATCCTTTTTTTCAAATTGTTGCCACTGCTGCAATTTTATATTTTCTAAGAAAACCCCTCATGGGGAGAGGACTACAATCTCAGAAAGTGTTAAAGAGATGAAAATTTTTGTTTCTGATCACTCGTACGAGCTGAATCATGCCCACCGTTTGTGGTCACACTTCGAAAAAACCGTTTTACTTCATTGCACACAGATGTTATATTTCTAACGATTTTCAATCTTCCATTCCTATTTTCTGCTCTATAAACATGTACTTCAATAATACAAAAAGAATTAAACCAATCGGCCTAATAGTTTGGCTTTCAATCACATTCAAACATTTGCGCCTTTTTAGCGCCGAGAAACGTATATGACCCCTTAACATTTTGACACGAATATATCGAACGCTATATGACATACTCGCCATCCATTAAGACATGTGTTATCTATACGTTCGCACGCGCGGAAATCTCCTTTTTAAGACGGTCTTTGTTTCACGATGATACGACCTCTCGTTGCCGAGATATCGTCGTTCAAAGTAAACAATCATTTTCGACACTTTACTCTTCTATCCTTCTCGCACGATCGGACCTCTCGCTCTCACTCCGTCACTGACCTATGCCAACAGCGACACCTGTGCGCTGGTCAGTGGCAGGAGTTGCGTCAGCGTTTTTTTGCTGTTACTAGGAAGTAGTGGCGTACGCACTACCAGAAAAAAAATATATGTAGGTCACACTACTGCCCCAATTGTTCCCATTCTACGTTACCATACAAAGTTCTATATCTCGAGAACTAATTGGCGTATCGATTTGAAACAAAATGCATTTTCAAGGGCACACTTTTCTCTACCTCTTGAACAGTTTCAAGCATAAAATTTTGCAATATTTCCTCTTTATTCTTTTACACAAAGTTTGATATCTCGGGAAATAATTGATGTATCGATTTAAAACAAAATGTACTTCCAAGGGCACACTTTTCTCTACCACCTGAAGTGTTTTAAGCACACAATTTTACAATTGTTCTTACCTTATTTTAAGTTTAATATTAAACATTTTTGGTAATTATATGAATATTGTCGATTTGTTAATCGTTGAAGCTTTAGCGGATTTGATAGTAATGTACATCGGACGATTAATTTTAATTCGTGTACCGCACGTACCGCGTGGTAAGTGTATGTTGCGATTCGTTTTCGTTTCTCCTTTGTCCGTGTAGCGTCTCGCATGCGCGCGGAATGTACGACGTCGGTGCATTTTTCTTTATACATTGAGTGCCACTCAAGGGGCACGTTGATTGGTAATTTGTGCGTACGTGAAAAACCAATCAGCGTGCCTTCTTGCACTTGGCGGGGGAGTCACGGCGGACTCCGGTAAAATTTCGGGAATCGAGAGAGACTAGCAAGCAGTCACTCGTGTGAACAACACACAAACCAGATACTCTCTCCGTTCAAGTACAATTCAAGTCTTTTGAAACAAAGTCGTCAATCGTTCGTGACGCACTCTACGTTTTGCTAACGTTCGAGCAAGGTAGATTTGAAACAGTTACCCAAGATTAATTTGGCGGGTAACAAGTCGTTAACGCGAACAGTTTGAAACGATTAAACGACGCGACGCGACATTACTCTAGCATTAATAAACAATTATTAAACTATTAAAAATCTAATAGACATTCAAGGACATTCTCTTTTTTTTTTTTGGAAGATGAATCCTCGTACCACAAAATATTATTCTATCGTTTCGACTTCGTTCGAGCCACAAAATCCTGTACCTCAGTTTACGTCCCACGTTGTATCTTCGCTATTGTCGTACATTTTCATCGCTATCATCGATAATAGACAATATCTTCAAACGTTCAGCAAATTTTGCGACAGTATCGAAATATTAACACATCTTAATACGATACGACGTGAAAAAAATGTCGATGTTTGCATTTGCATCGAAATCGCAGCACCCTCTACGAGGCACGAAAGCTTCGAAATATGAGAAACGCTTATGACGGGCGCTCGAGAATTTTCCCCGGGAAGCATGGATTGAGAGACGAGCGACGCGGAAGAAAAAGGGGGCATGCAGTAGAGGTGGTGGTGGCCATATTGGTGGGCCGAATAAATAACGTCGATTCCGGATGCTGGTGGAAATTCGAAGCGGATGGCAAGGTTTGTCTATGCTAATTTATCGTGCCGTCGTCGTACTCTTGATCTTTGTATCCGAATGTCCCTCTTTATCCTCCTCTTATCTTCTTCCCTGTCATGGCTGTCCTCTTTCTCAACTGGCGTTCTGCGCACGAACGCCTCCCACGATGATCGTCGGCCTGCCGCCTTATTAGAATATTTTATGTTCGAAACGATGAAGGGAACGCTCGATGCCGGATCGCTGAGACTTAGCATAACCCTTCAACGGGTCCGTCCAGCTTCTTCAACAAACTTTCCGTCAATTCTTGAATTTTTATCATTATAGAATCCCTCCCGTTCGCCGATCAGTCGGGCTAAACTTTTAGTCGGATCTTGAATTTTTGCCGTTGTAAAAATCCCTTCCGCCGCGAGCCACGCGAACTTTCCACGGATCTTTGGAATTTTACCGTTACGACTCCTTTCCCCTCGGCGAATTACCGAATCCGGACGATTCTGAGACGGATCAGCGGAAATTGCGTTTTACGAAAGTTATCGGATTTTTTGTCATCCACGATCCATGGAGTTGATTTATGACCAGGGATAAACTGTTTTCTTAATCAGAATTTTCAGATTCTCACTCCCTACAATTTTTTATTCGCCATTTTAGGGTGTAGGGCGTTCTAGGAGAATTGTTTCAAATTTTGTCATATTGCTGTTAGCTTGATCAGGAATTCAACGACAGGCTGATACATCTTTGTTACTGTAAGTTAGGAAGAATATTCAGTAAGAAATAAATTGAAGGAAAAATGTTATGAAAATTTTTGTTAAAGAGAAATTCACATCATTAAAACGTAAGTTACAATACAAATTAATTTTATCACGAACTCGCTGCACCACCTGTGCAAAGTTGAATTATCTGTGTGGATATCTACTTAAATGTAACCGACAAAAAGAAACGTTTGAAATTAGTGAATGTTGCTTATGTTCAAGTAGATTATTGTGAAATGGTACCTACTTTTATTTTATAAATAAGCCCAATGAAACATGTCAAGAAATAATGTTGCTACTATGCCCGGTATTATCTTTGTTAACCACAATATCTAAGTCACTCATTGCCAAACAAAAATTTCTCAACCAATCAGCTGAACAATGAAATAATTAGGAAAAGTGAATGTCAGACACTGGTATTATATTTCAGTTGTACCTTCGTAATCCTTGTAGAATCTATAAAAATACCGGTATTTTATTTTTCGATATAAATCCCTGGTTTCAGGTCGTATTAAAATAATTTTGTATCTTTATTTCGTAATAGTACGTTTTTTCCAATGTGCTAGCTGATTATTTTTAATGATTGAAATTATACAATCGAAAATTTCATTGAAATATGTAGATGTGGTTTTGCAACTACCAGCGACGATTGTTCGGCCGTGTACGCGACTTGGGTGCCTGTGGTTTCGTACAAAAGAAAAGATTCCCGAGGCACGGATAGAAAAATAGGTTAGCCAAACTGAGTTAGTAGCAAGACTTTGGTTCGGAACAAAATGCTAGAATTCACAACGAGGCTTGCCTGATTTCAGAATAAAACTTGCGCTGATCGATCGTGGACGTGACTTGTGTAATCTCGAGGCGAGGCTTTGTAGATTAGGAATTTGACTAACGTTCGCCCGAAGAAGAGTAAATTGAGTGAAAAGTTTTGTTTCTAGAATTTACTGCGACGATCTGTTAATTTCGGGGAGATCTAGACTTCTATAATTCTTGTTATACTAGAATTTTAAACACCTTTGTCAGAACTGCGCTAAATTTACGGTACGGGAGCGAAGTTATTCGTGTATTCTTGATACGGTGAGAAGAATTTCGGTTTCGTTTACAAGTCAGTTAGAGTGAAATTATAAGCACATTTTCATCGATATCTGCATGGGGCGTTTATCGTTTTCTATGGCTGTTAATTCATTTTCTTTTATTTACAAAATAACTTTCAAATTTTTGTATTTCGTTCAATTTTGATTAGAAGTGACAAACACATATTTAAAGTCAACAACTTCCAATTTGTCACCTATGCACCTTCCTCTTTATCTGTTTTTTTTTTTGTGTTTGCATTTTCACATTTATGGTAAATAATTACGTTTTCTTCATTCCTTGAAACTCGTGGAACTTTGTTTAATTCAAATATAAAGTATCAGAAGAACCATAAATCTCTTTCTATCGCTCTTATTTCATACTTTGTATCAGACTTCATACTACAACACAGCAATAATTAATCGTTCTTATTAAATATATATTTGTCATGTGTTGATAAATATTTGGTCTATATAAAAAATATGTGGAACCCTTACACAGAATCACATTAAAAATGTGTTCCATTATAGAGAAGTTTTTTCTAATTTTTATTCGACCTAAAATGTAATGTACCTACCATATGTCTGATATTATAAATTATATATAAAAACTTTACTAATGCTTAAATTTCTTAAAAATTACTCAAGCATGGTCATTAATAATATCAAATATTAATTCTCTACGCAAAAATGTTCAAATAACACAACATTTGAATCAAAACAAGCATATCTTGCTATAAAATGCCTTTACATTTTCATAAATTTCATCTACCATCCAAGAATACGAAAAAACTTTTTATTCCAAGAAATGGAACAAGATCCAAGATAAAACCAAAAACTCTGTTATGTCCATACATGTAGGTACATACACATACACATGCATACGAATATTCTTTCTTCAGTTTGACTAATGAGTCGACCAACCATGTTCATCGAATAACACGATACTCCTTCCTTCCCGGACGTAAATCTGATATTTTTGCAAATACGGGGATTTCCTTCAATCTTGAAGTCGAAGAGCGTAAAAAGTAAACGCATAACAGAGGTTCCTTCAGACTACACGCGAAATCTTCTCAACATTGAAATACGTCTTTCTTCGTACGTTCGGATCTCTTTACATCTGAAGCCAGGCCGGAGAGCAAAGCTGCAGCTCTACATAGTTTACAACAACGTTTTATCCTGGTCTCGAGCATCCACGTCCAAGGCTGTGGACACAAGGAAAATCCGACGTCTTCGGATCCTCGATGACATTCTTTATGGCGGCCATTCGTTCGAATCGCCCTTGTCCACTGTCTTCGGCAAATAGTGGCGCCTTTCGCGTGAAGATCCTCCCTCAGACGACAGTGCTGACGAAATACGAGCGAACGTCGAGAAATTGTTACTGTAAACTGCTCCTAATTCGTTGGATTGCACGTGGATATCGACTTGTTTTATCGGCTGATTCTGCTGTTTGGAAATTGACGTTTTACTATTCTTTAGATTGATTCGGTAATTGAAGAGTACAGGGAGAAAAGGACGAGTGTCCGCTTAATGTTGTTTTCCCATCGTACACTGTATGGTCGATAGTTGTGTCAACCGTTTTTGTATAATGTTTAACACTTTTGATTTCTTGACTTTTTTTTGGTAATTCATTGGACAATTTTAGAAGATTCATCGCACATGTTTTGAACAAGTGGTGCTCATTTATCATTGTATAACAAAAGATGATACCATCCGTGTATTTAAATAAATAAATGAATTTGGAGTGAAACGAACTTTAAAGGGGTACACTATAAATATAGGTAAAGTTTGGGAAATTTTTTCAAGGTAACTACTAAGTGAAAAGTTTCAATCTTTTCAGAGGATATAAATGTTATCATCTGTATAAACATTTGAAGAAAGTTGAATGAAAATGTTGAAATATTTCAAAATTACTATGATTATTAAATTTTGCTAATAGGAAACTTGTTTTCGAATTATTTTTGGCCATTATTTCAATATTCTGTAGGCGTTCTTAGTTTGATACCGATGCTATTTCGATATTCTGCATTTGTTTACATGCTTCAAAAAATGTTATTACAAGATTAGATCTAGCTAAATGATTTTTACACTGGTGTAAATTCCGTAATGTAACTCAGTAGTGAAAACAATTACAAGCAATTAAAATACTACAATTTACTTCCATAGCACCAATACCATTAAAAAATTCTTGAAGAAAGCGCGATTACACAAAACTATCTTTCAGCGTAAGTAAATGTTACGAAACGATACCTATCGCAAAGCAACCGTAGCCTAGAACGTTAAATTCACCAAACTCGATTTTTTAGCAAAACAAAAATAACCACCCTTCAAACAAGGAGAAATACCCTCGTAAATTTAACTCGCTACAATACAAGGTTTACCCGAGCGTCTCTTAAAAAGTTCACCACGTCTTTCTTTCATCGACCGTGTATTGTACTTCCTCTTCTAGTGCACAAGCAGAAATAACGGAAATAAAGTGGCAGTACCAAGGTGGTGCCTGAAAGGTGCACAGTTAAGCAGCTCGAAAATTTGACAGAAGATTACGAGGACGAAGTCAGGAGAAAATTTTTCCAGGAGCTAGGCATCAGAAGGCGGCACAGAAAGGCATTACATCAAATTTGAATAAACTAGTTGTTGCTCCGACAGCGTGAAACTGCGCGAACGTTGCCACAACTCGAGTACCCTGCTTACTCGGTGGTGCGGTCGCCGACGTCGACTTTTATGAAATACTGCCTGGCGAAAGTTCGCTGTTGGACCACCGAGCCGCTGACACCTGCAATCTGCGTTCTCAGCTGCATTCGAGATGCACGCCGGGACGCCTTACGCTTGTGCTAGTGTTTTACGATTACACCCGCCGCCTGTTGGCTACGCGGCGCATCCCACGCGAACCAAAAACCGTCTCTCTCTCTCTCTCTCTCTTTCTTCTTCTTTTACTTTGCGGTGTGTCGCTGCTGCCGCTTCTTCGTGGCTTTCCACTTTGTGGATGAATTTTCCCGGGTATCCTTAAGCTACACTCTCTCTCTCGGGTATTTGTGTATGTTGTCCACACTTTGAATATTAAAGTTTGGGAGGAAAGATTAGGTGACTCTTTGATGTGATTATTTCATATCGCATCCTCGCGAGAAAAATGTGACGAGTAGAAAATTCGTCAAGTTTCGTTTTATTGCTCGCAAGAAGATCCTACCGCTGCGAAATTTCATAAAAATCTCTGGGGGCACCAGCTCGCTTTTTATGAAATTTCGAGGGATGAATGTAGAGTTCGAAAAATGACATTCTGTGGAACATTTCGTTCCAATCCACATTCTTTGTAAACAATTGAAATATAATCTGTACAACTGTGGAGGTTTAACCCTTGGACAATGGATATGCCGGGTCAAATGTGACCCAATACCAGAATTTTACTTAAAATTTTAGTTTACTAGGCATTATATTGTTTAAAATTATACAAATATATCACGATTAAAATAAACATATTTATAGTAAGTATAAGGAAAGGAGAGTCGTGATTGTTTCGAACGCCAGTTGAAACAAGAGACATCTAATAGACATTCATCTTTCCTTTCTTTTAATGTATTTATTTAACACGTTTCGTGACGGTCATGATGTTTCGACCTTTTCCTTCCGCTGACTTAAACTATGCAACCACGGCGATAATTTGTCGAAACAAAAATTTTTCCTTTGCTCTATAGTGCATCTTAAACGTTACCTTTTTCTTAATAACAATGATTTTTGCAATCTTATAAATATAAAAAGACATATAGGGTCAAAAACGGAAAGTCACCGAAAGTCACCAAAAAAGTGTTAATGTCGCATCAACTTAATTGCCATTAGCGACCACATTTCTACGCTATTACATTGTCCTTTATATTGTATTATTATTTGTGGAGATAGATTGCTTAACTAACATTAACTTTTGTTATCAACTAATTAGTCTCGGTATAAACAGTAACAGAGCATTTGTACCGGCATTCATCGTTTGAAGGTTAAGAGATATGTATTGAAGAACCGGCAGTAGGTCAGCGCAAGGGGCGTTCACTTCGTAAGCGGGAAGTTGGTCTGGATTTCGAGTCTCCCGAGTGCAGAAATTTCTTCTTCACTTCTATTTCATTTGATAAAATGTCATGCTATTTTATTTGATAAGAGGAAACGTCAGAAGATGAACTGTAATACTTCAAGTGAGTAAACTTTAGCTGAAGTACGTTTTATGTGCTGTAATTAAGTAATTTTTCAAGTAGAAATTTTCTTTTCACTCTCCTAAAATATCCTAGGTTTTTCACGACTTGTGACAATTTTCTCACGAGTGAGGTATGTTCTGTGCCACGTGGTTCGTTTTGAGTAAAGATTTCTTTGACATAGCGGTTAGATGTGGTAAATGAGAAAGGAGATTAAAGTGTTAAGAATTTGGTGCAGTTTTTTCTAATTAACTGACTTAACGCAACTGTTTTGCTTGGATTTAAAGCTTTACAGAAAAATTTACTTTTTTAATGTGTTACTGAACTACTATATAGTTTTATTGTACAACTAAGTACATGTTGTCAACTGAAATGAGGTGAACCGTGAGTTCAATAGAATTGAATGAATAGAACGATATAAAGTGTGTGTATGTATTGATTGGATAAGTTTAAAGCTCTTAAGATAAAAGTAAATTAAAATTGCACTTGATACAATTCATGCAAGTCATATTTATTGTTCGGAACAAAGACTTTAATTTTTCCCTGGTACACTTTCTTTATGATATTTTATGAAATTAATTAGGAAATTATATCATCCCATAATTTGTACCGAATTTTCCACCGAAATTTAGATCAATATTTCGGACATCAAATTTTATGAAGAAACGTAACTTCTTCCCGCTATTTTGATAGAACCATTATACCGTCGCTGTAAAATTACTTTGGATTTTCATAAAAGTATTTTTCGCTTTCGACACGAATTTATGAGATGATCGAATATTTCGTATTTCTGAAATGAACTTCTGAAACGTGTTGAAAAAACTTCATCTTAAAAATAGCAAGGAATCACGTTCGTATCGTGAACCTGGTCTGAACTTAATTATTCTTAAGAATATTAATAGTTATCAATCCTACAAGACTAATACTATTTTTCACACATCGTACTCTTAACCGGTTGAGTGCCAAGGAGCACAGTCGTGCTCCTCATATTCGACATCGAAACGTGTAAATTTCATTCTATTTCTTGTAATTTGTCTATTTTTTTTATAAAAAATCGTGCCGCTTGGCACTTTTGGATTGGGAAACAACAAAGACCCGTGGCACTCAAACGGTTAACACAAAATCACATTCTACTGTGTTAAAGAGCCGTGTCTAATTGTTTTCAATAAACCAATTCCTGCGTAGACATCGATACCAGCTTGTACAGGACGAAAATATTAGAATTGCAGATAAATCAAAGGGCGAGCTGGCGGGAAATTATTTATGCCCCTATCCGTCCAGGGATTCGGAACTTTTAATAGTCCAGTGACATTTGTTCTCCGGCGGGAAACGCGTTACGACGCAACGCATATTGGGATTCCACCCGGTAGCATCTTGCCACCTTATTTCCAGAAAAGTTTCACAATCGAAGTTTCTTGAGTTGTTTATGACATCGGTAGTTCGCCACGACTGTCTAACGCTGAGTTACAGTGCCTAACTTCAATATTTAAGAATCTCCGCGGCTCGGTTTCTTCAAGTGTACACAAGCATCTTAAATCTTCAGAAGACCCACCTAGTAACGTCTGACCGAGCTTTGCACAGGACGAAAACTGTGGTTCGACTGACTCGGAACAAACTGATTTCTTACAGCAATAAGAAAAGGAAATTTATGGAAGAATTGCCTCTTCCGAGGCAATTTGTTTCTCGATAGTTTGTTAAATTGTTAAATTTGTTATCTTTTTATGAGTATAAAATGAAGTGATTATCCTAAATTGAATAAATCATTGAATTTTCAGAATTCTTATGTTACTAATTAACATATTGTTGGAAGCGTTGACACGTATTAATTTTGAACGAAGTATAGGATTTTTAAGTAAATCTATTTTGCAAGAAATTTTAGAAGAGAATATTTTATAACACTGCTTACAAGCATGGCAATTTATTAGAAGTTTTTCTTGTTCCAGTAGGTACATCCTTTTGCGAATTTTTGATATGTTATTTATCAAATGGATTTTTCTAAAAATCGAAATAAGCAAATCCAAGTAGGTTAATTCATCATTGAGAAATACGTACCTAATCTCTACATTTAAATCTCCAATAGTTTCCGAGATATTCGACTAAATATGTCTTGACAGCCCAACTTTGAGGGCTGTTTTCGCCCCTTCAACATGAACGACGGTCTATAAAAAAAAATACGTGACAAATATTTTCTCGAGAGCTACATCATACATAAATTTCATCAAAATCGATGAATGACACTTGGGGATGCTCCTTTGCTAGTACGTACCTATCGTACCATTTTAAAGTAAAGTTGCTGAACAATTTTCTTAAACAGTTTCCCCTTTCTCTGCACGATTGAAATCGTACTAAAAACTGTAATACCTATCGTGTAGCTCATTAATATTCATGCTTCTCATTCTTGCTTATAAACAATTAGAATTATGGATTTCTTCAGTCTAAAATGTGTAGCTGTTTCCTAGCAACCTTGTTGTGCACAAGTCAAGACGAAATTCATGCCTACAAGGACGTCAGCTTTGTAACACGTATATTACAGTGTAACGATTAAAGGTTATTCAGGCACATAATATGCGCTAATTACAACACGTAT
>NW_017100198.1:1767068-1786343 GCF_001263275.1 Habropoda laboriosa | reverse complement strand
GATCTGTTATTATTGGACCGATCGAAACTGTTTTGCTTTGTATAATATGGTTCGAAGGGGCCTTTAAAATGATTATAGTACATTTTTTATTAGTCTATGATTTTTCGAAGTTTTCAAGGGTGCCTATAATTTTTTAGAGATAAACCTATAATTTTTTAAACGTATAATTAAACCTATAATTATGAGACGAGTTCAGCAAGCATTGTAAAATTCCTTTCTCTGCATCTGAACTGAAGAAACAGTAAGGTATTTACTGTACTTGAACCTGAAAGGCATCAGAAGTTGTCCTTTCATACAAAAAATTATAAATTTATCATAGAGATAAATCGATCTGATTTACGTCGAGCTGAACTCGAAGTAAATAGCGCTAAAGCTGCATCTGACTTATTCGAAACCATCGTCATTACTCAAATTCACTCCCGCAGTCGTTCCATCAACATTACTCCGCGGCATAAATATTTTTCATTACCCTTACCACGCACATTCGCGTTCCTTCGCGTGGAAAGATCGATTATATACACTACATGACCGCAAAGTCTACACTTTATCGAACACTCTGTTCCGCCAGCGAGACACCGAGTCACGAATCTCGCGATTATCTGCACGGGATAAAGAGGAGACGGTGTTGAGAACATCTGACTCAGAAGATTAATTAACCCTACAGGGTGATTAGCATATCCGTCTGTTGACCCGTAAGCTGACCACGTGAAATCCCCACGAATCGTTATGTGCAGGCACATGCCTTACTCCCCCTTCTCTCCATTCCACCTTTCTTATTCACCATTTCGCCGAACAATAGCGATTGTTGGCGCGAGGAAACCGCGAAGAAGTCGTCGCGGCGTCCCTTTGACTTCGAAACAGATTCTCGAAATTCCAAGAATGGCGCGCACAAGTACGCGAAACGCCGGAAAAGAAAGGGACTGAATTATTTATCGGTGAATTTGACTCCGATATTTTCAACGGTGCGCGACAGATTATTCTGTAAGCCGCACACACGCGCGCGCGCGAGCAAAGACGGTGCATGATTTATAGGGCGTTCGTTGTTTCATGAATGGATGAGCGTGCAGCCTCGAGTCATTCGCAGCCTCTTTGCGTGCGCGGCTCACGCATCGCATTTACAAAAGAGCCTGGCCACCGTGAACGCGAGATGTATAGGCGTTCCGCCAGTGGCAACAAGCTAGATAGAATGCGCGATCTTTGTGTATTAATAATGGGTAATTAAACAGTTGTTTGGAATTAATTATGAGAATTAGATGTAAAATATGTTACAGTTAGGGGAGACTGGGGTAAAGCCAGGACCTTAAGGACAAAACGGCACAACTCTAAAATTAATATAATGAGACAAAAATTGAAAATGCAGTTTATTAAAGCAATATTTCCTTTATACAGCAGCATGCAGTAAATTTTTACAAAAGAAAAGAAAATCTCGAAAATAATCATTTTACGAAGAATAATCAATTTACGGTTTTACGTAAATTTTTTAAAGTTATTAATTATTCAACCATTTTGCAACGAAACATTTTTTTTCTCTTATAAGTTAGTTAATAGTTTGTCAGTTTACTGTTCCTCCCTTTATAACTACTTGCATTCTAAAAGAAATGAAAACCTATCTAATTGTAAGTCCATCCGAACATTTCTTTCAAATCTGACAAACGTCCAGTGCTTTATCACAGAAGCGCCGTAGGGAAAATCTCCTCAAAATTCTCAACGTTATTTTACACGAAGGTACACGTATTCTCTGTCCTTGAAGTAACAATAAAATTGCAGAAAAAAGCCACGATAAAATACGCTCTATCCCCGAGGAGAACGCTAAAAATCGTAATACGAAGGGACAATCCAATAAAGAATCCGAAAAGGCTTAACAAACATTCGATCCACTTCGACGTGGAACTATTTGCCGGCAAGCGAAAGGATTTAAGGGAGGGCAACATAATTGTCTGTTGAGCTATATTAACGCGTACAGTCGGTCCGTACTCGCGCGGTCACAAATTTGCGTAATCACTCAGCGCCGGTTCTCGAAAGCTCCGGCCGAAATAGGAAGCCCCTGAAAATTCTGCGGAGGATGAAGTTTCTGGTCCATCGAGTGCGACATTCTCTGGCGGTGGTCATTTAAACGGCGCATACTGCCGTTCCATCCCGCGGACCTTTCGTTCATTGTCAAAGCCTCGCAATCTCTCGTCCGCAGCCAGATATTTCGGCTGCTATGAATGGATTTTTCGAGGTCTTCCCGGGCACGGTCGGCCCTTTTAACGAGCACAGAATGGAGAGTCCGAAACGCGCTGCGTGCAACTGATAAATCATACGTAATACACGCGACAGGTTGCTACAGCGACGAGTAATTTTCGCGAAAATGGCAGCTCTCGCGAAAACGTACCGCCGCCGAAATTCGTGCGTAATTTATGCGAGCCGGCGACGTTATCGTTTGCACCGTTCTACCGTGGAGTGTGCACGATCGAGGGACCAGTTATGAAAAGTTGCTCGATTGCTGAAATGCGGAGGACACGTGGCTTCACTCTGAAGTACTTAAATGTGTTTGCGAGTAGAAATTCGGTGTCAAGTAGAGTACAGTGATATGGGAACTTTGAAGTTTCGTACTGGATAAATGGCGATATTTTATTGCACGTTCGTAGGGAACATGGAGTGAAATATATGTGAGGAGTACAATACAACAGATATCTTTAAAAGAACATTGAAAAATTGAAAAATATTGCTTACTCTTTGTTGCTTAATATCGATGACAATTAAAATATTGTATTTTAATTATCTTTATACTAATCTACATCACTTTTACGCTAAATGCAATTATAGGCCTAACCATTTGATCTAATTTCACAATTCCTATTAATGATCCTTGAGAAATTATTCTTCATATTTCTTTGCAGTGTTTAATATAATTTACGAAAGCACAGTATTTATATATTATTAGAAAGTAGCACTTGCTGTTCATAAGTATTTGAATATCGTTAAAATACCATTTTCAATTTTCAATTAAAAGAACAAAGATTGTGATATTAAATGTTGTATAATTTGGTACCGAATGGCTTGTATGCCTTTCAAATAGAGCTTGATTCATATTACACACCAAAGTGTCTCGTGTTGTTTGTGCTTAATCAACCTTTAATCAGTGTCGGAAGTTAGTGAATTGTATCATTAGTTAACGCCTGAATATTCGATAATGAGCGATTTGATAGACAATCGCGATACGCTTTTACGTTGAGAAATTAATGGGAGCGTGAATCCCTGTGCAAATTACAAGGAAATATTGAACAATTTTGCAGGTGTTAATTTAAAGCTATTATTTTTTCGCTTATCCAGATAAATGCTGATTTTAAGCAGATATAGGAAAATATTATTTTGCGAATTTCTTAATATTTATGAATATTACAAAATAAAAGATATTAGTAAAAAAAAAATCAACGAAAGTGAACAAAGGCTAACACAATTTTTTTCAAAAAGTACTTAATTTATAAGTTTTCCGCCTGTCTTCAGCAAATTTGATTGCAGAATGCTCCATTTTAATATTTTCATTCTTTAATTTTGAAAGATGTTGATTGTCTGTAAAAATATTTCACATAAAAATTGTTTGAATCATTGTACGCTACAGATCGACAAAAAAGTATGATTAAATTGCGAAGGAGAAAAAGCAGTTGACTTCTACATTTTAGCAAACTAATACACGCAAAATGCATTCGTTTAAACCGTAAAATATTTGTCTCCAAAGAGAGTAACACATTATTATCATTATAGATCAATGCACAAAGTGCAACACGGCGTATACAAAATTAGAATTTCACTCGTAGAATTCGAAAACGACGGGTGAAACCTACTGGCAGTGGTAATTAAACCGTTCAAGATAAAATAATGTAATAAATTTGATTCGGTTGATATTAATCAAACTGGATATCCAATCAGAAGACTTTGTACAAATATCGTTCCCACTTTCGAATTTCCTCATCAGCTCCGTTAATTAAACAGACAACGGGTATTAATTCAAGTCAATGATCTTGAGCGCGGGCAGAAAGCAAAGTACGGAGTCACGTTCACCGAACCTCGAATTTGCATTCGATTCGAACGGGGGCGCGAGCGCTGAACGACGGATTACCATTGAAAAACGACATCGGTCGTAGTTATTAGACATTCCCGGATAGGATTACGTGCGCGTTGGAATTTTTTATTTTTTTCTTCTTTTTTTCTCCCCTCTATTTTCCTTTTCCGTTGGCCTCTATCGACGTCGAGAGTCTGGGCACGTCGAACGAGCGTCGATCACCAGAGAAATTTTGGGTAAATTTAATTTTCTTTTTCACCACCGGGTCCCTAGCCTAAATCGAGTCACTCGTTTCTGTCGATGAATGGTCGATATTCCTACAATGGAATATTCCCCGCGGAATAATTGACTTTATGGGATTACCCCGGCTGCGTTCTCCGATACGTGTGCACGTACATATATGGGAAGCACGATGAGCAAAATAAATGCTTCCAGCCGGCACGAATTATACCGTTGGCTAGCCGTCGTCGAATCTCGGCTGCAGAAAAAAAAAAAAATATCGTTTATATTTCTTCCCTGTGAAAACGGGGAAAATGTTCCCTGCGGTCCCCGAAGGAACGGCGATTAAATTGTCAATATTAACACTGAAAATTGCAGCCGGCAGATCGGTGCTAACGCCGCTTACGAACACGTACACGCTGCCATTCATAAGTATTAGGACACCTGCTATGCTCGTACCGAAAATATCGTGTGATTTAAATTACAGTTCTTTGCCAAAGTTAGCATCGTATCGTCACCTTAACGTTACAATTAAATATCTTAAATTCGTTGGTGGAAAAATCGGGTTTTGAATTTGTCCACCTTTAATATTCGCAAATATTGCTAAAGTTGTCTGCGTTTGGTATGCCACAATTGCAAGGAAAATACGATTTCTGATATATTTACTTTAAAAAAGTCAGGGATGGAAGTGCAACGAAAAAAACACAAAATTTAATTATTACCTTTTTTTTAGAACTTATGAATGAAGTATGAATTATCTATACAGTGATAGTATTAAAATGACGATATTATACTACTAGAGTAAAAATATATGTGCTCGTTATTTTACGAGATTTCAAACTACATCATTTTTTAATAATTGTCTAGATTTAGTTCACATTCGATAAGTGTTAGGATACTTGCTGAATGTGAAGCAAGTCTAAACGGTCATTGCAAGATTCTTAAGATCCTAAAAAGGGTTATTCAATCTGGAATCTCATCACATAAAGTCTCAAGAAATATCCAGACTAGTATTATAAAATATTGTTAATACGAAATATTGCCAATGCCTTTTAACACTTCCCAAGACACTGTTTGTAGGCACTTGTGTTGCCTGAATTTCGTAAGTATTTTTTTAAATTCCTTTAGATTTCTTCTTTTCTATGCTGATGTTTCAAATTATTCTGCAATTGAGCAATTTTTCAGTTTTTCTTTTATACCACGAATTTGATTCTACTTTTTATAGTACTGAAGTTTTGGTGTTATTTTCATAGGCATTTTTAAATCTACGGTTGATGTTCGTATTACTCTGGAATTGAGAAAGTTTTTAGTTCTTTTTATTCCCCACATTTGCTTCTATTTTTTAAGTACTGAAGTTTTTCCCTTATTTTGTTAGGCTTCTTTTAATCTGTGGTTGATGTTCGAATTATTCTGGAATTGAACAACTTTTTAGTTTTCCCTAATTCCCCGAATTTAGTTCTATTTTTTACCGTAATTAAGCCTTTATTTTTTACGCTTCTTTTATGTGTCCAATGTTTCTCGTATTATTTTGAAATTGAGACATTTTTTTAATTCTTTCTGCTCTCGGAATTTGGTTTTAATTTCTTTTTAAATTGAAGTTCTTTCTTATCTTTTTACCTCTCCTTTTTATCTCTTTCAATGGTTTCAATTATTTCCTTTAATTTCTGAATTTCTTTTCGTAAGGAATGTATTCTTATTTTATAACATTTTTATAATCCACTTAAATAACTTACTTCCCGAAAATCGCAACACTTTTCAACTATTAGGAGAAATATCAAAGTCGAAATTCTAAGTTATTTCGAAGAAGGGAAGTGAAAATTTGGGATTTTTGAAGATTGAAATTTTCGAACCATCGACGTGAAAGTAGAAAATTTCGCAGAAGCTATGCTATTACTAAAATACATTTGGAAAGAATTGAATTCGACGTTTCAAACGTAAATTCGTAAATAGAATTTCTAAAATCTAAGAGCTTTAACAATTTACCAGCTTTGTAGCCCATATTTAGATCATTTGTTCAGGAACGCTTAGAGCCATGGTATTCATTACTACCCAATGATATTTATTATAAAACATATACTAAAAAAAGCTTACAATGTCAACAATGTAATACTCTTAGTTAATTAGCTCTTAGTTTAATAGATTACTGCTGAAAAAATAAAACGGACTTGCCTGAGGAACGTTTTAAAATAGCGAAATAAGAGAAATGACACGTTTCGCAACACAACACGTAAACAAACTAAATGCAGGTCATTATCTCCTCCACAACGCTTATTTTCTTCATAAATCGTAGTTTCATCCTATTTTCAACAGCCATCTTCATACCTACCATCCTACCATCGAACAAACATCAATTCAATTTCCAGTATTAACGTTGCCACTTCGTCACATTACACAATTTCTAATAAATTTCTCTAAGTTTCTCTACGGACAAACCTCGTCCCTTCTAAGTCTCCAAACATAAGAAAAACTCTCCGCCGAACTTTGCTAATTTGAATTACTAAAATTTATCATCTTCAGAGATTCCTTGTTTCGCAACAATTTCCCCGTTACGTTGCTTAATATTCGCATAACTTCGCGCACACGTGCCACGTTTCTTCAACAGCGACGTTTTGAATTATTCGAAAATTGCACGGAGTATCGTAATGCACAAACGTCCGGTGGTGTTTTATTTGTCCCGAATCTCCCAATAACAAATATATTAATTAATCAAACAAATCGCAACGGTGAACGCGTGATTACAGTGTATCTGGTAGAGTGGGGGGATATCGCGATTCAATTGCGAGACACGTAGTCGATGTAATTATTCGAAACGGGCAGATAGCAGAACAGGAAGAAACATAGACACGGCTCATTTTTGTGCAGACGTACACGCTGGTACGCGTGGTGGAACGTTAATCGAGATAAATCTTGATATTTATAGTCGACAATCGGCCGGATACATCGGGCATTGTACTTCTATAAATGCACCGACGTATCTGCAGCTGCAGCAGCCCAGGGATCGGTGGATATAACATTTGAGCTTATTATACATGATCGCGGTATAGCTAACGCTGCTCCTGCATTTTTGTTTCCGCGTTTATACGTGCCGCGAGTCGATACGGAAGAACTGAACACGACCTATGATTTATAGCGCCGCGCCGATTTGTCCGAAAAAAAAGTCATCCGTATGATATTCGACCGAAACAAAAATTTGTCAGAACCATCGGTCAAAATGTTGTCGATTCCGGAGTTATTCCATTGGAATTTAACATTATAGGCAGTGGTATTAAGCGTAACTTTTTATCCACCGTAACAGGGATGTTCGTATTAATTCTTTTTATTTTATATACATTATTATATTTTTATGCACATTAGTGGGATAGATATACTTCTACGAAGAGAATTTTAATTGTTGCAGTGATATTAATGGCGAAATGAATTATATCTTGTACACTCAGTTTCAGGAATAATATTAATAATAATAATAGCGTTTTAGCTGAGCACCGCTTTAGCTTATTATTGTTTCTGTATTTTCCATGATTTTTCTCTGCTTTCGTTCGTATGTTCTATATGATGAAAATGATTCTTATTATTATTTCACAGGCAAATGAATCTGTTCACAAAGTTACAGCATCGAGAAATTTCAAATGTTTTAATAATTAATTTGTTTACTGATCGAACATGTTTACAACGAATAGATCTCTTTTATCATGGTTAAGAGCACTTTGAGGATTGTCTATATTCTACATGATCCAAGTTTCAATTAAATTCATTTTTGTCTAAATTTTCGTTTGTTTGAGAGTACAGAATCGGAGTAAAGGATTTTTACAGTCAATTATTACACCCTATGAAAACAAAAACGATACAGATTAAAAATTAAAACAAAAGAACATAAATGATTTACAATCTCACAAGTCGGGTTCGCTTAAACGCATTCAAAAAGAACAGGGAAAAACCAAATTGAAACGTATCTAACACAACAAAAATTGAAATTTGTCGATCTTTACAATCTGCCATATGGCAATGGTTAAGAATTCAAGGCATTTACAAGCTATCACGTCTATTTCGATTTTATTTCGACTTCAAACGGTCCAGATTGTTAGCGAATATTCTGCTTCGCCACGTAAACGGCTGCGCCGTTCACTGTGTATACAGGGTGTCCAAATTTTTTTCGATCAAACATTGCCAGTATGCTGTATCGGTATAACTAAGAAAAAAATGTTATATAAACGTAGGTCTTTTGAAGCTCCATTAAAAAGTTATAATTATAATAGGAAATACGAAGGGAATCATACGTGCGGTTATGATACAAAGTAGGAATAGATTAGCGATATGTACATCTATATAGTTTATTTATGCGAGCTGTATTTACGACCTGAGGTGTTGAATGTATTTATACCACTGTCATTTTTGTCTTATATCATAGTAACCGCAAGTTTGTTACCATTCCCTTCGTATTTCGTATTTTTCTTCTAACTCTTTAACGAAGCTTCAAACGACCTATGTTGATATAACGTTTTCTGCTTACTTGCACCCATAGAACATACCGACAAAGTTTGACAATGTTCGATCGGAAAAATTGAGACACCCGGTATACTGCACATTTTGTCCGCGGCGCTCGGAGACAAAGGTTTATTACACGCGTAGAGTTTCGTTTCAATGTCATAGTTTAAGCACATTTCGCGGAGTTTTAATGGTAGATTTAGAGAGCACGGTTGGTTAAGTAAAGGAAAAAGGAGAGAGTGTGTTGCGCGTGCTCATTGTGTGCTGAAGAATTAAAGAGGTAAGCACCTGACATGCAACGTTCACCCAACTGTCGCTCGTTTCCGACGCTTTTGATTCTTATTTATACATTTTAAATGTGTTTTCCCCTATTCTCCCTGCCACTAACCCTCCTCCGGACCGCTCTTACAATTATGCCGACATTCATTTCTTTTCCTTCGTCAACGGGAAAGCAGAGACGTCAGTCAAAGTGCATATTAACGTTGCACCGTGAACACGGTAAAAAGGGGGGAAAGGGAAAAGGCAAGTCACTGTGGTGGCCTACCTGAAAGGTAATGTAATTTCTGGCATGGTGGACATCAACGAGTCCGTTTCCAGCGCGCCAGAAAATACTGTACACCTTAAAAATTGATCGCGACACCTAGTTGGCCGCGTCGGGCGGCCGGAACCGCTCGACATTTCACACGCGGCTAGAATTAATTACGATTACCGATGCACGGCTTCTTTGCAACACGGTTCCTCCACTGAATTCGAACTTTCGTCTTCTTCTTTTTTTTCTTTAGTTTTGTTCGTCTTCTTCTTCTTCTGTCTTTAACGAACTCCACGTTGATCAAAAGAAATCTATCTCCAACGAGATGATCCAATCATCTGTTTAATATTCCCTCGATTTACCGAACAATTTGATTGTTCCCTTGGCCGAAGGTAGATGCACGTCGAATTGAAATGAATCGCATTACCGAAGTTTTCCGTGAAGGTAGTTTTCTGGTTGTTCGGTGGCAATCGATAATGAGCAAGAAGAGGACGCCTTGTTCTCTGTGGCATACCTTCATTACACTAGGGCAAATTGTTTTTCCGCCGTTAATAATTTCCCTGGGACGTTAGAAAAAGGTGAAGGGAGGGGGTGAAAGCGTGGCGATACAAAGAAACGGAAGTTAATGGTCGGCCTGATGAGAGAAGCTTTGATTTATTTTCATTTTATATTAGATCCTCCGGGCCGCGCCGGCAAAACGAAACTTTATTACGTCCGCCATGGTCAAATGCCTCGCGCACGCCATGATGAAGCCAACCCTATGATCTGTTGCCGGCAATTACTTTTCTTACGAGGTGTGTGCTTCTTTCCCAGCCGTTTCTCTAACCTCTCGCGCTCCACGCTTTTTACCCGACGCTTTTCCACGGTTGTTGATGAGAAACGGAAAATCTTCCGTGCTCGCGGCGACGTACTTCTAAAATGTGCCTTTTTAATTAAGTTCAAGGGTGCAGCTTATGCATACGTTTATGGTGAGACTTAAGAAAAGATAATTAGCGAATTATACCGTCTGGTGTCAATGTAAACTGAAGAGTCGAGGGAGAAGGATGTGTGTTGTAATATTTGAATACATACGCATATACATATATTGGAATAATTTTTCCCAGATGGCAATAAAGTTAAAATATTTAAAAAACGCTTTTGTTACGACACGGACATTGCATTGTTTACATTAATACAACGATGTTAATTTTTTTAATATTACGAAAATACACGTATTTATGGAACGAATTGAATACTTATTTTAACGGTGTTAGACATTGTTATTGTATTTAGTTAATTAAGAATTTACGAACAACGATGTTCTGTATTTCTCAAACGACAATCGACACAAGACAATCGCGTCTACATAGGTGAGCCACGAGGCGACGGCGTATAAAACATAAGCCGGTGACAATTTCTTCGTCGCTTTCTTCTACACAGATGCCATTGTGTGTATTGCTAATTCTCAACAAATGAAATTTTGTGTGTATGTGAAGCACAGTGAAGACTTTTTTCGGTGAAAAATCATTTTGAGGGGATGAAATCAACCCTCAAATTTTTCACATTTTTTTAACATAATTTTTAGATGGTGCAAAACTTTGAATGTATGAATTATTCTATTTTTGGTGCTCTGTCATCCTATTGCAAGAATATTTGCCCACAATGCGTAATTTTTAGATAAATATGTTTTTCTTTGTTGCTACCTTGCATAACAAATGATTAGAAACTTAATTAATTATTTAGGAACTTAACCAAGCCCTAATAATTATTAAAAAGCATACATAATGAAATAACAAGAGTATAAAAGGAGTTTCATATCATCTCAAATAATTTGTTTCTTGATTATATTACGATTCTTTCATTAAAGTAAAAGTTTTTCCTTGTCCAAAAGCACCGCAAAATTTCTTCAATGTATTCTTAATTGAAGCGCTGCGCCTCCTAAAACCCTCAAGCTTTGAAAATAAAAAAACTCGTTCTTATGCTTCGTTTACTAAACTTTCCCTTGAAATTTTCAAAAACCATTTATCCTCCAATTATTCTAGAATAATTTGGTGACCCAGTTTTGCCGAAGAATCGAATACAGCAATTTAATGGTCATACCTAATACAGTTTTGCGATATCCTATGAATATTTATTAACATCTGTCGGCTATTAATTATGCTCACCGGTGATTATAATTTTCAACGTGAACGGAGCGTAATTCTAATGCTTCTTTCCACGAAAAACAACTAACGCAATATCCGATCCACGGTATTTCATCCGGGCACTATCTCTTCCGCATCACAGATAGCTTTCGCATCGCGGGATCGAATATAGTTTTCCAAGAAGGTTGCTTTAAGGAAAGCAGAAGAGAAAGCAGATCATCTCGCTTTATGGGTTGTATACGTGTCCACCATAGGTTTGAAGTCGATATTACACGATGTATCGTATTGTTCCGGGTTATTTATCACCTAGCGTACGATACAATTTCAGGACACCCCTTCTCCAGCTTTAGAAGAAGTGGATTCGCGACATTTCTTTTGAAATTCCTTCGCCTTATAACCACTGTCTTTCCACACAATCCGTGGTATATCGAATTCTAGGAGAAATATTTATTTAAAAAGATACTACGTACTGTACGCGAGTCTCGTATTAAAACTTTTCTTTCTCACATCTGAACTTTCTTTTGAAAGCCAGAATAAATGATCTCCGTCCATTTTTACACACGCACGTTTAACATGTTAACCCTTTGCAATCGAGTGACGACTAAGAAGCGACATTAAATAATTAATGAAGACAGAGAACAGGTTTATGGGCTTCCATAAATTTGTTCACCACGATGAAATAGAGAATAGATGGAATATTTAAGCAAAATAGTATACTTTATTTCTACGTTAGTTTGAAAAAATTTCGAAGATCCGATTTGCAACCTTTTCTACAGCAAAATCACCTCCGAGTGTAAAGGGTTAATATTCATCGTAAAAGATAGAAACATGAAAATAATTCAAAATAATAATTTAAAAATGAAAATAATTTATCAATATTTTCGACTTGCATCGTTTTCATCCACAGTAAGTGTAATTTAAGATTCATTTAGTTTTTTAACACTGGTTCCACCGGAAAAAAAATGAATGTCTATGTTAAATAAAAATATATTTGTAGCGGAGTACGGTTTATGGCTTGCTTACCTTTAACAAAGAAATAAGTTTTGCAGCTGCCGAGGATTTAGTCTTAAACATTGTCGCGATTGCTACAAGTTGATTTGCTTTCCTAACTGTAACCCTTTCGTTACATATTATTAGAAGAAGTTGAATAATAAGTTGGCGCAATATTCGGTAAATAAAACGCGAACTTGCTATTCCTTCTTTAAATGAAAACACCGACGATTATGCGTTGAAGCTTTAAATCCGCAGTTTATTCTAGGGACGTTGGGGAATAATTAATTTACGCAAAGTTGTGTCGTGAGAAATAATTTTCTTGCGTTTGCACAAGGAATAGCGATGTATTTATGGAATTATGCTGCGTGATGGATTTCTCTTGAAAGTAATCACATCAGTAAACTCAATTTATTATAAGGTACATCTATTCCAATGACATACTTTTAATTCTTGTTGCAGGTACGTATATAACCCTCGTTGTAGCATATCGATAATAATTGTTGCTGAATGGTGAGTGAATTTGTCATTTTTACATATTTTCTTTCATTTTTTGCATGAATCGTACACTTAAAAAAATATCCTCCAACGTTAAAAGCAACATTCATATAATTTACCAGTTAGCTTATGTGATAAAAAGGTACTCCAATTTATTGAAATATTTTTCTTCAATTCGACATTAAAATAATATTATGGAAATTGTAATAATCACATGCTTAAATAACAATAATACGAAAGCGTGGAATTTTAAGCAATATATTTTGAAAATCATGCATAATACATTTGTAAAATTTTTACTTACACGGTTGGAACTACGAAATCAGCTCGATTATATTTTAAAAGCCAACGACAGTATTAGTAATATTTCACGAATAAAAGTATCAAGGCATAAATATCTACGATTTATCAAATAAGATAAGTTTAATACAGTGTTTATATTAAATTTATTTAATAAATAAAATAAATTTTAATTATAAATTAATTAAAATGTAAAGGAAACTATCGGCATAAAAATCGACGATTTCCATAAAAGAAACTATTAACTCGCGGAAAATGCCTGCAACCAAGCACAAACGAAGGAAATACCGCAAACAGCTGGGACGTTTATCGCTTCGCATGGGAATGATCTAGCTGTCGATCCACTATAACTGATTCCAGCTTCTTTCCTCGGCGTTCTGGTGGTCGCGTAGATGACGGCTGCCGACTGCAAGTCTTGTAATCAAAAAGTCATTATCCACGGTTATCTCCGATCCCTCCAACTTTGCCGAGCCCCGGACGCGACCACAATTCTTCGCAGTACCCGGCATTGGGGCGACGCGAAACCAGAGACAATGACACTACTTCATATTAATTTCCCTCCCGATGCTGGCCCCTTATTCTTTTTGCCTCCTCACTCGTCTCGTCCTCCCCTCTGTTGGCTCAGGAAACCGCATTGTTACTGCCTGCTTTCATCTTCCGTTTGCCTGGCCAATTTTCCACCATCCAATCATGTACATCCATGTTCCATACGGAAAACTGGAAGAAATATAACCGGTTTCAGATTCGTGATTATTTTCTACCGGACTGCTCCTTGCGACACATGTGAATGTGTCGCGTCGTATCTGTCTCCGAAATTGTCAACAGCGGTACGATACTTTTACCGAATGTTGCTTAATTTGTACGTTCAATCGTGCTCTTTATTTGGTACGAGAAATGAGAAGAAGTCGAATTGTCGGTTTACCAGTTTGTATATACCTAGCGTACGAGCGAATTTTCACGACTGATTCCGTTCATTTGGCTTACGTACTAATTGTAAGAGACGTTCTCGATGGCAAAGAACCGCAGAGGTGTAGAAATTACTTCGGTTTAGTAGGACATTTTCAGGCACTTGTTGGTTTTCAGGAAACTCTGTCTCTATTAACTGGAGAAGACAAGTTACCTCGTCATTGTTTATAAAGAGATTATTCATTTTTAATTGCATCGTTATGCATGTATACCATATTCTCATTTGCAAGAACTAGCATGAAGTAAGTGGTAATCATTTTTACTTCTTTTCAATTGAAAGGTAGGGAGATTCAATTTCTGTTTGAGAGGTGAATAAATAAAGTGCATTTATTCCCGCTTTAGTATTATATCATTTTTATACGAACAATTTTCTATACAATAAATAGTTAATTCTGTATATTTTCTGCATAATGTTCATCTACCTATTAACATCTAATCGGAGAAGTGCATTGTATTAGCAATACATTAAATTCATCTCTGTGTTTTCATCTGCATAGTACAACTACTCAAAAGTACCAATTTTATAATTAATTAGACCAATAAGTATCACATATAACTGTTAACTTGTATATTATAAAAGCCAGGATGAAAGGAATTCTCCCACAACGTTACATTTATAGAATTCAAAGTGTGAGAACCTATCTAAAATAAGAACACTTTTTACAGCACGAAAAAATATGAAAGAACCTCATTATTTGCATTAATCAGTATAAAAATCTACGCTTTTCTCGGGCTTTTTCGTTTAATTAATATCGTCGAACAAAATTCACAGTAAAATTATTCATTTCTGCGGATTCCTTCATATCCTTACCGGACATTCAATATTTGACTCTACATATTTTCATATCGCCGTATCGCTGATATTTTTCTCTCGAATGCGCGGAATCCACCGTATGAATTTCATCCAAAAGCAAAAAAAGAAAAAAACGAGGAGAAAGGAAAAGCAAGACAAGCAGGAAAAAAATGTTTGAAACCATCGTAAAACACTTCTCCATCGAGGCATGCGAGGTCGGTTGTGCGACCACGGGAACGTTAACGTTTCTCGCGTCTCTCCTGATGTCATTAGTATCACCGCACCTGTTCTCAATGGTTACCGTTTTCAAGCGACTTTTCGCGGATCCGAGCGAGCTCGTCGCCCGCGATGCCATTGAAAGCGTCGTTTTCTAGATTGAAATTTCGCAGCCGCGCCAGCGCGAGGATCACACCGTGGCGTATTTACCTTTCACGAAGAGTATCGGCGCGCGAATAACGAGCGAGCTTCCGCTTGCCGTAGTCGAACGTTCGCGATGCGTGGCCTGCGACACCGATTCGATGGAGAAGAACCGTGTTACAACGGTCCCTTCCGGGTTTTCATGCAGCTTTTCACTGGGTTTTCGCGAAATTTCCACGTTTCTTCGTGCCTCTTTATTCTCGCGACATATTTCTTGGTTATTGTTGCTGTTATACCTGCTGCGATGGGCTTTATTGTCACATCGATTTTGAGCAATTTAGAGGAAGTCACTGAATTATCTTCTATAGCTGTAGTGATACAAGAAGATTTTTATATATGATTTAAACGGTTTCAAAGGGTGAATAAGATGGAGGAAAAATTTTTCTAATGAAAGAAATGGCAAGAAATGAAAGGAAGTTTCACATCTGATTTAAAGTTTTAGCGTCTAAGGTCATTTTAAGTAGGAAAAATATATACATTCGTGTCAAAAAATATAGGTGACTTTGAAAAAAAAGAAGACAGAATATGACGGCATTTATAAAAAAATTGGTCTTCCATGTTAGTCATCTTTTGAAACCATTTAAATTACGTCTAAAAATTTTCTGGTACCACCATAATTAGAGGAGGTAATTAGATAGCCTGTTTTACGTGACGTATGGCTAATTTTGGATTTCTACTATTTTTTAATTCACCGATTAAATTAAAGCCAACAGAACGTTAATCAGTCCTAAAAATAGAACCGTTAAATAAAGAATGGGAATCTTCTAAATGAATCAATAATTACGCACCAACTATTCATCATTATCCAGCTATCGAATAAAAACTAGCAAAGGTAATACACTCATAGAGTCCTAACAAACATGTTCCACGTAATGTGACATTCCTCTCTGAAAAATAAAAAATTACCAACCATGCGTGTTATTAAATTTCACACGGGACCGGTCTCAATCGCGGTTGAGTAAGATCTCGCGCAATATATAGTCCTCGCAATCATGCAAATGCCCTCGCCGCTGATAACTCGAATTCACGCCACGGAGGCGTAAAATGCGAAAATGGCTCGGAGGCCCGCGAATAAATAACACGTCAAACGCGGACAACATTTTTTATCGTAACACCAATCACACAATGGCATCACCACTCGATCATCGGTCGCGTTCGCATTCACGAATTTCCAGCGAACGGTAACGCGTTGCCGATAGAAAGCGGCAGAATCGAGTTTGCGGGATGGCAGCCACCACCGCGTCCGCCATCATCGTCGTCGTCACAGCGATGCGTGCACACGCCGCCTGTTTTCGTCTCCCCTGTCGAACAGCGGCGGCGGCGGCCACTGTATTTACATGTTGCACACAGAGACGACAAACAAGCGTGGCGCTGATTTAAATAATGTATCGTCAAACAGTGTCCTGGCGAGGTGCGATGTCGCCACTCTCCTTTATTACCGATCTGAAACTCTGCCACGTTGCGGAACGTCTGAAATGACGATTCTGTTATCTGGTTAAGCAATTTTTTATTTTTTGCACTTTTTTAAAGAATATACGATAGAATTCCGATAATCCGGCACTTTCGGGACTTCCGCAATTGGACTATATCTGTGTGATGTAGTAAAAATGAGAAAAATAATTTTAAAAACGATCGTAGTTATTACGGTAACGTTCTTCCGATGAAAATGAGTCCAAACACGACGTAAATCGGACTGATCGTAACAATAAGTTTTACAAGCACCCTTAACTGATTAGTGGTGTAGACAAATGTCTGTCAAATGTATTTTTAGAATTGCCTTCTTAAATTTGCTACCAGATAACACTTATTATACATCAATTTAAATCTAGAAGTTAACCAAAACAATCTGCTATTTAATAGTGATTTTAATCTGGAGATGTATTCTGGACGGACATTGTTTACTGTTGAAACGAAGCCACTGTTCAATCTTTATCCTGTATATCTCACAGTTAGACTATCATGTCTACTATATCTGCAAGTGGACAATTCCTTTCATCCCAATTATTTACCTGCTTTTAATGGGTGTTTTCACTCCTAGAATTGTTTCATTGTCGTTATTAGCATCACTTGAACTGTATTTCTGAAAAGTTGCAAAATTTTTTGAAGTTACCGAACTTCCCTTGCAAGTCTAATTACACATTCTACGGAAATCAGGTATTCGTGAAAAAAACCAGGCAGCCGTAGGAGTGAAAATACACTTTAAGGTTGTAAACTATCTGTTGTTGGCTGGAGCCAGATACTAAATGGACTGAAAAATTTAAAATCCCAATCAGCGGTGCGTTTCAAATATATATATATTTTCGATCGATCGTTGTCGTAAAACGCAATGGCCCGGTAGTAACTGCACCCTGCTAGCTGGAGCCAAAACTGTCGGAAAGCTGCTCGTACACCTACAGAAATTTCGCTTTTCCCTCCTTTTTCTCGCTAAACCTCGTCGTTCATATTCACCCATATACATATATTAATTCGTTTCGTTGAACTTGAACGTTCATGGAGCATTTTCAAATTTAATAACGTTTAGCTTAATACCTGTTCCTTCATACACTACGTAAGTAAGTATTACAGGATGTGCATACATAAATATTGGACGAAAAATTCTGAAGTTCATCAAGCGTGCTTAAATTACTATCTATTGGTCGTGTATTATGTTGTATGTATGTAACACATGAAGATATTTCGTACATTATATTTCATAAATTTAATTTAATAAAAGAGTTGTTGCATATAAGTGTATTATTTTACGAATGTATAACCATTTTTATAAAAAATATTTCTAAATGACTATATTTTCTTATATAGTTATTTTATGTTTATATAAAAATATTAATAATGCCGCCACTCGAAGCAAATATAATTTTATCTTATGGAATCTGTATTTATCTGTGGAATCTATTGGAAAGTTGTTCTAATTACTGACAAAATTATGAAATGTGAAGGAAAGGATAGAAAAGTCGAATTCTTAGGAAACTGTTTTAAATCAAAGAAGGAATAGAAGCTACATTTATCGAGTTCATACTACATTTCTCAAAATCAGTTGAAGTCTTTATATAGGGTGAGTCACATAATTCGTCTATCCCAAATGGTTTCAAGTCATGTGACTAATTTTGTACACAAGATGTCCCAATTTTTTCTAATCAAGCTTTGTCAGTATAGTTCTATTAAAAAGTTATGACAATAATTTTCGTACGAATATTTCGTATTTTTTTATAACTTTTTAACAAATCTTCAAACGACCTACCTTCGTGTAACATTTTTTTCTCAGTTGTAGTCATAAAACATACTAACAAAATTTAATCGACAACAATTAGAACACCCTGTAAGTGCTCACCCAATTGCACAAATTCACTGAAACGATTAACGATTAAAAGTACAACGGAATAAAGGAACATTCCGTGATTATCGATCTTACGATCAAATCCTCGAGCACAAAGAGAAAAAACTGATCATTAAAGGCCATCCACAGGAAGACATCTAAGAAAGCATCAATGGCACGAACAACGCTTAATAAAATTCATCCTCCGTTCCGTACGAAGGAAATTGCTGACCGGACGTCTCTCGTCGACTGGCGAGAGAGTGCGTTGATCGGAAGTCGAAGGGTCAAGGTGGAAGGTCTCCATGAATAATTTAATCGGAGAAACCAGCGGAAGATAAAGCCGAAACGAGGAAGAAACAGGGAGACGGCGAGCTCAAAGCTATCGTTCATTAATTTGCGGTAGCTTGGATCGTTAAGAGGCCGAACATCCTGCAGATACAGCGAGTAGATATGTTAAAGTAGGCATTGTCAATGTGGAGGCGAGCTAACGTTATTCGGTGGTGAACAACCGGCAATGTTATCGTTCCGTGTGATTCGATATACAATAAGTACCGATGCGAAACGGCAGTCTGTTACTAATTTATAAGCGAGCCTTCACGC
>NW_017100198.1:1760184-1767046 GCF_001263275.1 Habropoda laboriosa | reverse complement strand
CAGTTTTTTCCGTCCTCTTTCCTGTTCTAGCTGCTTCTTACTCTTTCTCGACGTGAATGACGGTATTGTTCACCGTTGTCTTCGATTTTGACTGAAATCGAAATAAGAAATCTGCGTTCCGTGGCGATGCTACGTAAACGTATTGCTGTTTAGCTGCAAGTGAATTTGCTACCTCTTTCGGATATGATTTTACGTGTCACAGCGACGTTGATGGTAATAAGAAATAATTATTGATAAATTGTAAAGGAAAAATTTATTTTGATGAAATCTTCGTTTTCATTATGTCATATTGTCAATATATTGAAACGGTTTCTTTAAATAACCTATGATGATTTTGAATTTTTTAAATGGAACGCGTACTTTTTTGTAACAAACTTTATAGAAGCAGTGAATTTTCTATACATACACGACATATAACAAATTGAAAAAAGGAGAAAAATGATAAAAGTAAATAAAACCGACAATCTCCATAGCCCCGAATGTAAATAGAATTTCTTCACAGAAGTATGTCCCTGGTAACCAAAGACACGAAGATGCGATCTTTTCGGAAAGGTGGTAAAATGGATATCTGCTATCTAAGTTTCAATCTTGATCCTTGGCAAATACACATGTGGTACGGGACGGTGTAAGCAGCCGGTGGCTGTGTAAGAAGTCGTTCGTCACGTCGTTGACACTCGGAGTATATCTGTTGTCGGAGGCGAGCGATGTTTGTATACGGAGCTTTCTTTTCCAAACGTGACCGGCTTATAATCGAAAGCCACCGCGGCACCTTAAAGTGCTCCGCTACAACTGCGTGACCGGAAGTCCCGACGAGGGTGAAAACGATTGAGTTTATTATTCCAACAACCACCCGCTATCGACTTCGTTTTCTTTCTCGTTTTCTCTCTCTCTTTCTATGCCTCCGCAGACTTCCTAGAGGCAACAGAGCGCAAAAACACTTTAGAACATGTGTCCTTATCCCTGAAGGGGTTACCACTGCAGTTCCTACTTCGAAATCGTATCCTTCTCGTGTAACTCGCCGCGAATAATATCGTGTTTCACTGGATTCCGTGGAACAGAGTTCCGTTTCACGTTTTTCGAGGCCTCCCGTTCGATCGAAACGCGCACATTGCCGCGTATTAGCGACGATAAAGTGGAATTTTTATCCCCCCTCCCTCTTTTCCTCTCTGTAATATCTTAGCTTGATCTTTAGCGCTGTCGCGTGTGGAATCTATCGTGGGCGAAGGTGAAGTGGTGACGAATGGCGATGTGAAGAATAGTGTGACTTGAAAATTTCATATCGCAGGGATCTCCAATTCACAAAATTTCAATGAAAAATTTATAAAAATATTCAAACTTGAACTATTTTTGTGCTTCAAGCATTCGTTAACGATAAAAAATTAACCCTTTCAAATAAGAAAAATCCAAGTAGAATAATTTATATTATACCAACGCATTCTCCATCCGAAACATTTCCTCCTCGAGCTACAGTCAAATTCGGTACGAACCGTAACGCACGATAACAGAATTTCAATAAAGTATTATACAAGAGGTGCAACGTGTACAGGGTGTTCGAACTTTCTTCGTGGAAAAAAAGGTAACGTATATAAGAGCGAGGAGATCGCGATTAGAAATGAATTGCTCTAATACATCATGATAGGTATCGTGACTAGGTAATAGATCTGGGTCTCGTGCTTATTCGAACTTTCCTCATCGCCGTGTATGCTCATATAATGAAAGAAAAATCTCATTAGCATATCGTACGCGAAATAAACTCGGTCACTTTTAATCATTACGTAATCATTTATAATTACCCTTCCGGCTTGTGGCGGGTGACGTTGATAAATGTTAATGAGGATGCCGCATAAATTTCCCTAATTTCCAATGGGAAGTTTAAATGAGAAAGAAAGTGGCGTGTAATTAAATACGGTGATCGACACTCGGACTTGTGTAAATGAAGATTCTTTTAATTAAGGCCGATGCTTGTATACCGTCCGGCTTTTCGCCCTTGTCAACCGTTGTCGGACTTGCTACCCGTGATGTTTGGTATAACTCTCGGCCCTAATGCATACTGTGCTTAACTGTTGGAAAAGTGCGCTCGGAATCTTAAACATTGGTTTACTTCTTGCCGCTTCGGTTTTAATTAAATTTGACGAAGAAATAGTGGCTTCCTTTAAGACGCGTAAATGGAAAACAAAAATGTATATACTTATCCATTCTTCACTTTTGGAGTTAACGGAATAAGGATGCAGGATAAACACTTTTCTAGACGAGGATTGTTCTTTTGATTGCTGCAAATTGTACCGAATTATTCTTTGCATCGCAACAACCTGCAATGTAAGAATTGTTGAGAATGTTTGCTTATTTTATGCAGGACGATTCTGCCGGACCGTTTATTTTGATTTCTTTTTATTCAACGTGTGTTAACACTATAAGGGCCGCTCATGTGAAAATGACCCAACAGCAACTTTAAAAGAAGGCGAATCCTCGATACTGATAAGTAGGATTTTTATGCATTTATAGGAAATTTAAAGGTGCAATATTGCACAGAATGCAGGTAATACGAAGAAGTATACAAAATATCCAAGTTATAGTTTTTTTTTTATAATACCTGGAAAGTGAAATAATTTCCTACCGAAATTCTACTTTTTTTACTATATTCTCAAAAATATAAATTTGCATAAAGATCCGCAGTCTACTGGCAAGTATTATCGTTCGTAACTTCATGATTTTCTTTTCTGAACGTTTACATCCACTTGCATCGATACGAGACGAATTCTGTTAATCACCTTCCAAGTTACACAAAAATTCACTTTTGGAAAGTTGCCAATACAGCGTTAATACAGTCGATAGCCGAGGCAAACATACGTAGCGATTAAAAAACCATAAGGGACGGGGTTAAGCACGGTGCCTCTACACTTTGCAAGTCTCTCCCCTCTAACGACAATCCTTTCTTTGAACTTTTCTTCGCTTGCCCGCCTTGTTGCCGCGCTCCACGCTCATTCGTATAAATTTTAAAGGTTCACACCGTAAAGTGTTGTTGCGCGAACGAGTTTCACCCGTCGTAAAGATAAATTCCTGGCACGCCGAAGAATGTCTGAAATGGCAGCGCGGCTAAGTTTTGCAGCAGGTAACGCGTAACAAAGACGCGCAGAGACTCACCTAAAGGGGGCGTGAAGGGGGATGGAGGTGGGAGAATGAAGAAGCAGAGGGATGAAATCGATCGCGGGAGCGGATTAAGCTCAGCGTGGCATCGTAAAAATGTGCTTCTCCACTTTATACATACTTTAGTCGCGCACGCGGCATCTCTCACGCACTTACTGTTCTTACGCCGCTTTCGGTAATGCAACCATAAATAACGGAACAGCCCTGGCAACCCCCCCTGAAGCTCGCACGAAAACACTACACGGCAACACTTTCCGAACACCACCTCGGCCGTATCGTATCACACCACGTGGCACCCTTTTCTTCGCAGATGTTTTCCCCCCGGCGCAGCATCCGCGACAGCCAATCAAACGATCCGTCAACATCCACGGTGACGGATGCATCGATTTGCTCCGGCCGTCGTGCTCGATTTATAACGTTTAATGAGGTTTGTTAGGTATGCGGAAGCCACTGTTTAATGATACGGGGAAAATAGATCGCGTTCGTCTGGCGCTGTTGCATGTTCCCGTTGGAAGAATAGGTTGTGTAGGTATAGCGGGTGGAAGAAATATAGCGAGCTCGTACAATCGGTCAGGGATCTAAGCAAACGCGAAAACGAATGAGAAGATAAGGTAAAATGTATTCTCTGTGCTTAAAATTCTTCCAACGGTCTTCGTTTTTAGCTGTATTTTGCTTCAATTTTTATTACCTTATGCACTGCTTTCTTCTAATGATTACCGTTCATGTTTGTTTACTTCATTCTGTATCAATTCCCTTTCGCCACGGCAGATTTTAAAGGGTAACGTGAGTGACTTGCAGTGAATTTATAATCACGGCTGCAAAATTCCTTGTTTTGGCTGTATCGTTTTAAAATTCTGTTTAAACCTTATGTCAGTAACCAGAATTGTCGTCTACTTTATCGTCCAATTTTAGTAGTTTTCTGATGACAAAATTCTAAACTTGAGGCAAACACGGATAGCAAATGTGTCAGATAATAACGATCTGGCCGGATATTTAAATCTTTTACCTGGAAGATCAAATATTTTAAGTGAGAATTATGCAAAAGGGTACCCGGGTACCCGGTTATTGACATAAGGGTTAATCAATAAAGATGGAAGTCCGTAAAGGATAAAATTAAGAATTAAATTAAGGTGGAAGTGTATCAAAAGACTTCAACAGTATAGTGTTCGCAAATTTTCAATACGTCTTTAGGCGCCAATAGTAATGAAAGGGTTAACTGATCTACGTTCAGGCACTTGATCTATGATCAAGCACAGAAAGAAACTTAAAATATTAAGAATGATACTTGGCAATTATTTTTCAGTTGACGTTAGTTATCAGTTCTCATCCTTCTATCATACCTCTTAGCTACAATTAGATCAAGCTGTGCAGTCACTTGATAGCTACTTTAATTTTCGAGCGCGCTATATTTGTTCCATCGACTATACCTTTTACTGAAAGTGTTGCAGCGTTTCTTTCGATGCTTGTTCGCTAGAGTAATTAGGTTTCAAAAGAAGTTTTTATTATTGCAAAGATTACATATTGGAATATTTTGTTATTTTTGTGTTAAAAATGAAATTGTTAAACTATTCTGTCGTTTGAAACTGTAACACTTTTTTTTCTAAAGGATTGAAAGGATTGAACGTTTGTCGAGTGTTCCGTATTTACCTTAATCAATGAAGCTATAATCGCTTCTGTAAATGACAAATATTATGAAAATATGAAAGAGTCAGAAAATAATTCTCGATAAAGCAAGCTGCAGTAAGATTTATCCTTGATGAAACAAATGAAATTTTCATAAAGTACAGCCGACACGGCCCGGGAAATATAAGAGGATTAATGATAACGAATTAATCGTTCTGTATACATTGTTTTCAAAAAGTTAGTATTTGAAATGGAATCGACGTCCATTGAGCCATAAATATCGAAAAAAGTCCAGGAAAAGCGGATGAACGTATACATCGCATTTCAGTTATTTTAAAAAGTCGCATGGGAAGATTACAAAGATTAAAAGTATCCACTTTATTTAGACCTCAGATCGAGTAAGCACGTGCAGGAACAGGCAATATTCCAGTAAATCTGTATCGAAATAAAAATTCATATCAATTGTCCCTAAGCTGAGGTAATATGATAGCTAATATCAGTATTGTTCGCAGTTATCGAGTAAATTTTCACTGAAAATAACATCGAAAGTGAAATAGCTTTTAAGAAGACTCTAATAAAAATACGTTCATTTTAAGTACATCTTTGGATAATTAAAACAACTGTTCAGACAGATTTAGCTCTTTTCATCTCATCATTCATATTATGGAGTATTTCATTTTCATGTTTAATTTCAAAATTTTTATCGTTCAGTATTATTCCATAAATGCAACATACATATGTAATTTCAAAACTTCGTTCATTAACTTTTGCTACTTGAATGTCTACACATGTTTAAAGAAAACACTTATTCTAAAGTAACTCGTTCACAACAATGTGCCAAGAATTAGTTATTCAGTCGCTTAAGTGTTATAACAAATAAAAAAAAATAGTAACACTAATAATATCAATATAACCTACATTCCAATCACAACACAGCTCTAGTATACCCACATATAAATGGTAATCTACACTAATTTTTGTTTGAAATAATTGAAATAACCCGTCGGGTAATCTCTTGTATCCTGTAATATGAAAAGTTGACGTACGTATGCACAATAGAACCACCGTATTACACAGGAGGTACTTACGTTCCGTATTACATAAATCAATGCCATACGAGTCGCATAAGTTACGCAAATATGGATTACATGTGCATTTGGAAACATATATTTATAAAACATGTAATGGTTTATTATACAAAATGTAACAATGAAACATTTTTCATTTCACTTTAAAACCGAAAAAATATTCAACTTAAAAATGTTTTCTCGTTACATATTTTACTCGAAGTAAAAGAAACAGTTACTAACATTAGTCACTGTCATTATTCATACTTATTGCAATTTTAAGTCTTCCAGTAGCTTCGCCAAAAGAGTGACGATCCTATATTTCATTATGCCAATGAACACCGTTGGTTTCTTACAGTACGTACACCATAAAACGGGATCAATTGCGGGAATTTTGCTAGACTATGAAAATGTAAACTTACGTACCCTGTTATACGAACACTGTCACAATTTTTGCGTCGTGTTACATGGGGGTCTACTCTATACGAAAGTTTCAACCGCATCAAGAGCGCGGTATCTCTCCCTAAGGAAGAAGCACCTTTCACGCTACGAAACGTACACAATTTTACAACGTGTAATTCCAAGATATCGTTTCGCGAGATACACGAGGCCGGAATACATAATGTCGAGCGTGTATCGTTCGTCGTGAATCAGGCTGACAAGCACGGATTTGTCAATACTGATAATTTCGACGTGACAGACCACCCTGGTCGTCGGAGAACGGAAATGCCAGGCATCTCGGAGGATTTCCAACTGTAGTAACGGACGTCACTACAGAAATATCGGCTCGTATGTATCGCGGCCACGACTATTTTCGGACGGTCGGAACGGACGCGCGAACACCGCGTCAGAGGAACGCGAACGAAAACGTTGAAGATGACGATGGACGATGAAAATCGGCCACCCAGCTGGCACGGTTGTAATGGCCTCAATGACTGAGTACGCGAAACGGATAAAACTGACGGGGACTTCCTTTGAAACGGATTGATGTTCAAACCGATCTTTCAAGAACCTGTTGAAATATTTTT
>NW_017100198.1:1749863-1760172 GCF_001263275.1 Habropoda laboriosa | reverse complement strand
CGAATTGGACGGGATAAATTTCCGGCGAAAATACACCTGCGACGAATCAAACACGTACATATTCGAGTCACCGAGAAAGCTTCCAGCGAAATTACATTTGCTCGATAGCTTGGATTTCCTTCTGAAATATTCTATCGCGTCTAGTTAAGAAAGGCACCCGGTATATGAATTAAACTTACACTTCAGAATGGCTTGTTCTGGTTATTCCATTCTGTATCCTTTCGATCGAACGTTGAAGTGTGGCAAAACGAAGCAACCTGAACACGCCACTTCTAAAGTGTAAGTTTAATTCATAAATAGGGTATTAAATTCGTCACTTTTATTCTAACTCAGTCAGAAGAGACTAAATAACAATTTTTTCTTTTAACAATTCTTAAAAATTCATAAAATGTTCATAAAAATTCGCAGAAATCATGAATAGATTGTTTTTAATACTCTCACAGTGAAATGCACGAAAAGCAAAGAAACCCTAACCACCTTCATGCGCCGTGGTGACGGAGCATCGGTAACATGACAATATTGCATAATTTGTTAGCGGTATAATGAATCGCTTAGTTGTACTAATTACAATAGCGACTTGTTGAAGGTATTCACAAAGCTGCAGGTTGCTCGAAGGATTGCGAACACGAAAGGGATCCGTACACTTGCTTGGTATCGCTTGTATCGGTGTGGATGTTACAGACTCAGAGGCATCTAATTTAATCACTAAGTAATTGTATAATAACCAATTTGTAATGTAGACTGCGTACCGCTGTGTCCCACACCAAGCCACTTCAGTGCGCATCTAAGCGTTTGCAAGCTGTGCAAGCCCCAATTATTAGGGATGCGTACCGCGCAAGCTGGGCTCGCGAAATGCGAGTTTCGCGACATCAAAATTTCGGCGACTACCGGTGGAAGGTTATTTTTTGGACACTTCAGTTTGTACATTATCCGCTTGACGAAAAAGGGTAACAAAGGGATTTCACGGTTTGTTGCAAATGTCCACGCGTATTTCATTAGCTACTCTAAGGTGAGCATTCTGTTTAAATGACCGTTATTAGTACATCTCTCTACGTATTGCATGTTACTGTATAATATAGGGCACCTGGTACAGCTGGCCAAGTAATATTAACGTGACAATATATCAGTGAAGATATACACTGTCGGCCAAAAGTTTGAGATAACTGTGCATCGCAAGTTGCACAAATATTTTCAGAAAAATGTTAGCAATTTTAATAATTTTTTGACAAATTTTTTATCTTTCAAATCAATCGAAGAGAGGTAAATTGTTATTGACCTCCATAAAATCAATTTCAAATTTATAAAGAATTAGTAGCAGATTCAGTGTTGATGTATATTGGCAGGTGATTCAAACAGAATAATTTTGTTTTCTATCCTAATAATTTTATAACGACTGCTTAAATTTACCTCACATTCGATAAGTGTCCTAATATTTACGAACGAGAGTGTACCAGTGCATCGATACCATTTTCCAATTTTCCCACTTAACAGTTTCGTGAATAATGTTCATCCAGGCTCGATGTTTCTGTCAGCCCGCATACACAGCGAACCTTTATTTCTCGGGTGATGCTGGTAAAATCGCGAGCATCCATCGCGAAGTAGCAGCGTGTCCACTAATCACGCGTCATAAATCCTGTATACAGCAGTCGGACGAGAAAATCTATGAAAGCTAGGTGACGTTACACAGCGAACCTTTATTTCTCGGGTGATGCTGGTAAAATCGCGAGCATCCATCGCGAAGTAGAAGCGTGTCCACTAATCACGCGTCATAAATCCTGTATACAGCAGTCGGACGAGAAAATCTATGAAAGCTAGGTGACACCGAAGATTCGTGTAATGCGTGACAGCGTAACCAAAGGGATCAACGATAAAATTAATTACTGTTAATTAACGGAATGGTAGTTCGACGAAGACACACGAAACTGACCGAGTGAAAATTAAAACGCCTCGCGGACTCATGCTGACAGTTTTCTAATTGGATCGAAAAATGCGCCGAGAATTAGATTTCCCGCGCGGTCCATCGACAATATTGTTGCGTACGGTTCATCGGTGAAACTCGAAAACGCACTCTTCGATGTGAAAAAAAAGAAATACAGAAAGCAAGAGAAATAACGCGTGATACGACGCGTGTACGCTTTTCCGTATCATGCAGGTGCAACGAACTCGAGTGCTCTTCTTGCACGCCTGGCAAACATTTATTACGTTCATTTCCATTTTTTTTTTTTGAAAAAAAAAGAGAAGAGAAGAAAGGAAAAAGGGCGAGGATCGGCAAGGGCGGGAAAAAACGCGAAACGCGGGATTAAAGGAAGACAAATGTACGTCACTCCGCGTGGATTTTATATTCCACGCGAACCGCGTATCTTCTTAGATCGAGATCGTAAAACTGCGTGCGTATATAGCGGCAAGTTATTTTTACATTTAAATGCATTATTTTCTGTCGACAGCAGAGGCAAGTAAGCGAGAACGACGTTGAATGCTCTCGCATTGATAAGTATGTGTTGGTTGCGATGAACACGCTGGCTGGAGTGGACAGGTAGAGAGACTTTCGTGAAAAAGCGCGTGGAAGGTTTCAGTAAGGTTTAGCATGTGGTAGGCTTGGATTTTAAGGAAAAAGATGCGAAAAATTGAAACGTATATTACGTCATTTTATTATTTACGATAGTTCTCAATTTTGCACGTCACGTAATTTTGATGAATTTTATGTTGGAAAATGTATAATGCAACATTTAAAGCAGCGCGAGAAACCGTGTATAGTGAAAAGAAATGAGTATTCAAATAATATTTAACCTACATATTTAACTCCATAATAATTACGAAAATGGCGTTAGCTTGGTATGATATTTCAGTGTTAGAAAAAGTAACCCAATCAAATTAGAAAATCTTCTATGTGCCGGAATACCATTTTTATGAATTGTGCACATAAAGTACTGCAACCTAAAAAATATTCGATTTTTAATCATTCGAAAGGAAGATATTTGGGTAACTGACAACTAAAAGTTCAAGCTTCGCCTTGTAGTCCAGATCTAGCTCCATGGAATTTCTTTTTGTCTGATTTCCCTTTTGTGGAATAAAGTTTTGCAGCAACCAAAAAGTGAAAAGCAACGTGCAAAACTGGCTCAAAGAACAAGTACAAAGAATTCTTTGTTGCTGGCATAAAAAAGCAAGTAGACCTATGGGACAAGTGCACGTTACGTCGATAAATGGGTAAATTTTGATTCGTTGAATAATCCACATCGAAACAACAATCGTTTGTCTATTTTCTTATCGAACGACCCACTGTATCTTGCCGCAATTTATTCCGCTAGAAACGTGACTGTGCGTGCAAAATGAGAATACAATTCGCGAGGATCTTTACCCGAAACGGCGAAATTTCGTTTCTCTATCACGCTATATACCACGCTACGATGCTATTTTTACACGTAACGGGTGATACAACTTCACGCTTCGTTTTCGAAGTTCGAACCACGATGTATCGCCGCGTATCCTCGTCCTGCGACTTTTCCATTTTCTATTTTCGCCAGTGACTGCTGCTCGATATTGCTCAACGTGAGTGGAATAGACTGAAAGGGAACAGTCCGATTCGTGCATCTTCCGTGTTCACTGATTCACGCTTGAGAAATGTCCCTCTAACTGTGTTATCTGTGCGGGACACGCCGAACAATCTATTCTTTGCATTTCGCATAAGAGTGATTTACGCGGTGCAAACGGTATCTTGAAGGAAATACTGCGAAGGAAGCTTTACTGAATTATGCACTTTCTATCCAGTCGATTTTATTTGAATCGTTGTATGTATTAGCAACTTGCTTTTTCATTCGTCAGTGTACGACTAATTAATAACGTTAATAATATTATACGACAATACTGTTGAGAATAGTTGTTAAAAAACAGTTAGAGCGTTGAAAAAATACTGTTAGTAATTCATTTAAGTTTAATCTCGTAACGAGCTTTTAAAAAATTACGTAACAAAGTATGTTACTAATATAGCGTTGCATTAAAAAAGATAAACTTTTAGAAAAATAAATTTGAAGTAGTAGATTTATGAATAAGTAAATTATTACGTTCTGAATATTGCTCATACGAAGAACGAATTAACTTGTTTTTCTCAGTTAACAGGTTAAATTAGAAAAATTGATACGAGAATCTAGTTGAAATTCAAAAGTGTTAACCTTTCATGAATTTTAAAGGAAGGATATCTGAAAGTGCATATTTCATTCGCTTTATAAAAATATTTATCATCCCTCTTTCATGCCACTCACTTAAAAATTTTCATCGTTGCTTTTTCTCAAACGAACGTTCCTTATACTCATACATTTGGAAATGAAGCATTAATGCAAAATAAGTGAACTGTAACTGTTTAATATATCCAGGAGCTCATTCGTTTCTTCTTTTTTCGAAGGAATTTTTTCCTTACTTATGCATAAGGGAGTAGTGATTTACAGAATTCACACTAAAACAACTAAAGCCTAATTACATATAAAGAACTTCTAAATTAGAATGATTAATGCCAAATGAATTGGCATATATATTTATTTTTTTATCTCAACAAAATAAAAATCATCATAAATTTGGACAAAAACGTCTTAATAATTTAAAGTAAAAAATCTGAAATCCCCCATTTTGACGGATGTTCTAGTGTTAAAAAAGATTGAAGTCTAACTTAACTTAAAACCGAATTACATTCAAATACTTCTTCATTCCTCTCATTCCTGAAGAATAATCCTTAGGTTTCTCTTTAACGTGTATTTAAATACACGTGTACATATGTATCAACATATTTTAATTCCTAAGATTCTTAGTACACGACTATCCCAGCATTTCGATATCTCTATTTCATGTGTATTTATCTCTTTTTATCTCTCTATTATCTCTATCTTTTTATCCCGCCGTATTATGTCGAAATTTGTTACTGTTATTTACAACTTGGCAATTTGTAAAGTCATCTTTTGTTTTCGCAAATTACTCGGGTAAATATGCTCAAATACTCGGGCATCCGAAGTGTTGTATTAAAAATGACACCAATTAAAACACGTTAATACACGTGTACTTAAATATCCGTGTTCACATGTGTTAAGAAGGCGGTTTTTCAATTCCTTAATACACGTTACACATTCGAGACCGACGTATTATTACAAGATTATCCGCAGAAACCGACAATGTAAATTATTTACGTTCTTCATCGCCATTTATATTTTGATACGTTGACGGTTGATTGTGCATTATTCATTTTTTACTTAATACAAAAATCAACGACTATTTAATTTTTATACACCTTATTCTACAAAATTGATAATACTAACCTTCGTCCTATTGCACGACCCACATTCTGGGTCATCGGGCTCGATTGGGTCAATACACGTTCAAAGCCAGGATCTCTAATCGACAAAATCAGAAGTAACATTGAGTTAGCTGTAGTATTTAATTGCATTCGGACATTCTAATTGCACAATCGAGCTACAAACAACCCTCCGCTGCTTCCTTGACAATACCACCAACGTCAAATCTCGTAAGAATTCCTGGAAAGTGCGCGTCTGTCACATCGAGCCACCGATCCTTCCGTCGTTTTGACATCTTTTCGTCGTTCGTGTCTTATGTTTGCGCACGTCCTACTCCCGTGAAGAGTTATAAGAATATTTGTCGATGGCCGTCACGCTGAAAAACGTGCCAACCCCTCTCGCGTGTTGTTACACGTTCGCGTGGGCTGAAGAGATTCCTTCTCTTTTCTCCAGAAGAAAAAGAAGAAGAAAAAAAGAGGAAGAAGGGAAAACCAGAAGAGAAAAAAAAGAAATTGGTCGAAGGGAGCACGACATCGGCGGAAAGTCTGTTTGTTTAGGATGCGGCCGAAAAACTGGGCGCTAAAAGCCGCGCGACCTCTTCGAAATACTCGGAGCGACGTTACGCCTCGCGTTAGCCATGGGAAACGCTGAGATAATGCATCGTGGCGGCCACGAATGTCAATATTTTCATTATTTCACGGAAGCTCCGCGTCTCGGGACGTCTAAACCGACGAGGGAACGCGTTTGAAAAAATTCTGCCGATTTTTTCTGTTTTTCTCTTTCCACGGAAGAAGCGGTCTGCCCCGTGTTTTTTTCGTTTGATCTCGCCAGGCTATTTTTCTTTCATCGAAACGGCGCGAGGAAGAGGCTGTGGAATAAGAGAAAAGCTAATTCTCCGACTTGATAACGTTGGAAGAAGAATTTGTGTAACTTCGAATCCCATTTTGCCGGATCTCTGTTATCGTAGGTACATACTTGTGTACTAAAGCTTTCAAGAAAAATAAATTATTGCATAAATTATTGTAGATAAGTGCTGTATTGGTAATAAGAAACTTATCTTTCGCGTGATTATATTCTATATTGGTCAATAAAAATTTATTATCGTAACTATTATGTATATAAATTAAAGGGTTATTATTAGGTTGGTGCAATTAGGTTTTTTCAATAGCTGAAATCGACTGGTTGATATCGTACATTGAATTTTGTCCAATCGTAAATTTTTATACACAATAGTCAGGAAAAAAGAATTTGCTATAGTACACGTGTATAGAATAGTAAAAGAAATTCGTAATACAATTATTTGGAAATTATTACCTGAAGTGATAAATAATCATAAAGAATATGAAATTTTGTTACGTCCTCTGGTCCTTTTCCCAACAAACTACCATTTCTTCAAACACATGAACAATTTTTTAACAATTAAATTATTTCGCAATGAAGATACTATACAAGCAGCATTGAAAGAATTTTTGAACTCAAAGACTGATGATTTTTATGTATATGCAATAACGAAATTAGTTAATCGTTGGAGAAAGAATATGGAATTGAACATTATCTTCGAAAGAAACAACGTATCTAAAGTTTCATTCCAAAAAACGACGTCTCATATGCACCAACATAATACAATACCTGATCTCATAATCATAAATTATTTGTGAAAATATTGCATTGTAGCGTTTGCTAAGTAATTGTCAAATTTACTTTCTTTTCTTACCCTACGCACTTTAATATCAAAATTTATGTACAGTAATTACAACAGGCAGCTGGTAGCACACATTTCATTACACTTTGTAAAATATATTCTATTTTTGCAACATAAGACATTCTAATGCTGTGTAAGTACGTATGTACGTGATCAAGATAGTCGTAAAGGTAATTTACCTTCCATAAAGTATCCCTTGAAGAAGAAAGGAGAAGAGAAAAAATGGAATTTCAATATCGTGATAATTGCGTTATTACCAACTTCATTTGCAATTAAGGTTTCACTTCGTGGTTGAAAACACGTCATAAGTCATAATTAAAGTGCAATTAAAATATACAGTTAGCTGGCAGAAAAGGCTAATTAAACTCTAAGAAGTCCATGTATAATTTCAAGTAATATCGTCCTGTCTAAACGAGAAATGGACATTTATTTCTGGATGGCTATATAATATGATGTACGATCGATGAATCATACTTGATACAGTTGTTATCTTTAAGTGGTCGTACAATTCGTTTCGTGGAACTGTTAACTCAAGCAACAGAGAACGAATCATCTTCGATGGAGGTCTTTCGTTCCCTTGCCCCTTCAGCATCCTGTTCCGGTCCCTCGTCACTCATTACTTACCTCCAGATGGGTTTCTTAGCCAGTGCTATAATTTTACGACTTCGTTAGACAACACAATCTTACAAATTTTCAACAATACCGAGAATTGGTACGATGATGTAAAGGTAGCCACTTCCTTTCGAAGAGGATCCGTGGTAGCACCAATATGTTTCTTTCAAAATATTTGGATACCAGCTACGAGGAGCAATGAGAGTAAAGTAAACATATGTTCGTGTACAAAGTTAGGACAGATGGTACAATGTTGCACTTGTAACGAAGGAATTCATACTTCTTTAAGTGAATAAATAGACGTGGCACGAAAGAAATGTAGGTATGTGTGCTTTATGAAGGGAGCATGATCATATGGTAATTTATGTTTCCTTGCTATTTCAATTTTATTTCCATCATTTTGAAGAAAATTTCACTGTCAAAAGGTAAATATTAGGATAATTAAATAACTTTTATTGTTGCACAATTATTGCTTGCAAAATAAGAATTTTTCACTGTTTATAATATTATGAACACTCGATTAAAAAAGTCTCCGTAAACTTTATTTGAAATTAATGTTATTATAGAAATTATGGTACAATAGAATTTATTTAACATTGTATAATTTCAGCAGAGAGGGTAATGAATAAATAATATTTACGTTATTTCATTTAGAAACATGACATTTGTTATTAGTACAAAAAAAGTTATTACATTCATTTGTTAACAATTGAACTAAGTATAATGTTACAGAAACGGGATGAAACAAATTCAGAATTTAGCGAAATGTCTACAAACAAAGCGCCAAAGTCAAATACAAGTTAGTTTCTTGTTTACAAGCGAGTAAAAAAGAAATTATTCAAAGTATTTTTCTCACAATGTAAAATATCTGTTTATATTTATTTGTTTAATTATTAACAAGTGAATGTGAATTATTTTTCTCTGTACTAATAAATAAAATAACGTAGTTATTATTTATTTACCACTTTCCTTGTTAAAATTATTCAACGCTAAATAAATTCTAATGAGCTGTACGGAGACATTTTTCACCGATTGTGAGTTTATATGCGTATCTTTAGAATCAATTTTCCCAGAACTAAGGCCCGTAATAGTTATTTAAAATTCCATTTCAAAGTCTAAAGAATATACTATTAAATACGCTAAATCATAGGGTGACACTAACTTAGGCCCCATTTGAAGTCACGCTTCACCGTTCACAATTAACATCCCATTTTCAACCTAACCACATTCTAAATCTCGCGTAAACGCTATGCTACAAGATACCGCCAAAAACTCGGGGGTTTCGAGCGACAAAATTAACACGTAGCAAATTGAATAGCTCACGGAAGTCAATAATCGTTTCCGTGAAAGCGTGTCTAAGTGTCGACCGAGCGAAAGAAAGATATTTATTACAGAAACGGAGACAAAGTGGCGGGAACGGTTCACACTAATAGCCTGGCAAAAACGATAAATTGCCCCGGTATAAATACAGTGTACAACCAGTCGGTGGGGCTCTCTTGTCAGCTTGCCGTGGCTGAAAGACATTCGTCTGTTTCGACAGGTGCGTGTCGGACGCTTCCGCGGTTTCCAAGCGAGTGATCACGTTCCGCCATTTTAAACGCTTCCCATGGAACATTCGATCTTCTCACATGTCCTTATACACACTGCTCGAGAAAACGTGGAAGCAATCTTTCGCTTTTCAATCGAGACGTTCCGCAGTAAACGCGTTTAAGAAAATTGCTGTTTCGAGGCGGAGATATTGATCCGAGAGAAATAAACGAGCCGTTCGTCAAAAATCTGGCGAATCGAGAATTGTTCGGGGTAAAGAAAGGGAAACGTCTCGGATGGAAAGGATGTTTGGTCAGGATTGTTTCAGGAATTTGGTTCTCGATCTCAGACAGCACACGACGTCTTGGAGATGTCATTTTGCGTCCATTTTTTGGTTTAAACGTCTTATTGTAAGGATTTTTGGTGTGGGTTGGCATTTCGTATTTTTATTATAACTCTTTAACAAAGCTTCAAACGACCTATGTTTATTTAACATTCTTTTCTTACTTATACCCGTAGAATATACTGGCAAAGTTTGACAAAATTTGATCGGAAATAATTGGGACACCCGGTATATAGGGTGGTCCACGCAATTGTTTCAGGTCGTAACTCCGTTATTAACGCATTTACGAAAAAATGACAAAGGAGAAAGATAAATGGCTCGAAGAGCACTACATCTGTAGGCCCTTAGATTTTTCTTAAATGCAACAGTGCATATGCAATTAACAATTGCATCATTTCTTTAAATGGAAATGTATATTTTTTGTTGCACAGATCGATTCCTTTGTTCATTCTACGTAAAAAATTATTAGGGTACCATGGCAAAAAAATTATTAGTTCTCGAGATATTTTCAAAAAATTTCTTTATCGAAACAGATGCTCAAACGCTTCTCCATTAAATACACTCTTCGAGCCATTTATCTTTCTCCTTTGGCATTTTTTCGTAAATGCATTAATAACAGAATTACGACCTGAAACAATTGCGTGGACCACCCTGTATAGAGATCTCTCCCTATAGCCATACAGATAAAAACGTCGATACATATTAAACTCATTAACAGATTCAAAATAAGCCATAAGTAATAAGCATGAAGATTGTATCCCCTTATCAACAAATCCCTTAATACTGGCCTTAACTAATTGGATAGTCGATAATATTAATTAATATGCAGGATCATTGACACGTTGATCGTTA
>NW_017100198.1:1741902-1749851 GCF_001263275.1 Habropoda laboriosa | reverse complement strand
CACTTGATTTATATTTAAATCCTTTGTCAAATTCTTCTCTCTCCGCTGAATAAATTACACTCGCTTCTTCGTATTTAAAAAGAAAACAAGTCAAGGATAAAATGACACTCTCCAATTTGCCAAACCCTTCGATATTACCTTCGACTGTTCCTGAATAACTCAAGCGATAATCTCGATTAACATTCATGATCATTCGCCCATTAAGGTTATAGTAACACCTAAATATAAGTGTTTCTGGTAAGAGCGTACACAGGGTGATGACAGCGCACGGATTATCCGCAATCTACGGCTTATACCAATTGAGTGCAGTAATAGCGTTGTTATGCATTTGATATAAAGCCTAGTTTCGCCGTGAGTCCATGTACACTGTATCATACGTGTTCCATCCACCTTGTACATTATGTACAAAGTGCTTGTGCGTTGCGCAGCCGATCGTACAGGAACAATCTAGCTGTATAATCTAATATCAGTGCTATACATACATATGTATATTGAATACTCCATGGCCTACATCTGTCGAGTCTCTCTGCGTTTTTTCTGTATTTCACATACGTTCTCTGATTTATCGCATTTCCAAAGTGCTGAAATTAAACTATTAGATATTAAATAGAAACGTGTAGATACATACTGTAAATTATTAAATTATGCTAAAAGTTAATTACATTGTTGTTTTCATATCAAACGTGGCAAATTCTTAGGAAAGTGTGTAAATTTTGGAATCAAAAAAATTCGAAATTTGAGGATCAAATTTAAGTTAACAACGAAAAAAAAAAAAAAGGAGAACATAGGAAGGAAATTAAGTGACATCTTTCTTACTCAGAAGGACTAATAAGGTCTGCAATAATGCTCCAAGTTAAAAAGCACTCGGCATGAAACATAAAATTTTATTACCGTACTAAAGAAGAATTGTGTTCATTTAAAAACACGTTTAAAGTATTTCGCATTAGAGACATCTTCAGCTCTATTGCACAAAACAGCGAACTTCCCTTTTTTAATTAAACAGAAGGATGTACATTTCAGTAATTCACATTCCAGCACGGAATTTTTCTTTCGCTCACGTAGAAACGCGTACATTTGAACAAGTTGCATTGTGGCCGCGTGTAATATCATTTTTGGCCCGAAAAGGAAATGCAGCGTGGTCAATTTGGAGAATCTTCTTACGGCTTAGCAAAATTCCCCCTGATTAAATAACCAAATTCTCTATTTTACATTTGCACCAGTAAAATTTCTCTTTGTACCAATTTAAAGGACAGTAGTAATTGACAATCGTTTCAAAGAAATGTCTCCTTTGTTTAATATCGCGTTGCATTTATCTTTAACGTTCAGAAACTTCATTTATTTTTTGGCGAATTTTAATACATCCTACAGATTACGCAATTCCATTCAGAAGCTTACTTCAATCCAAATATCTTACACAAGTGTCGTTTTATTCCAAAATAAATTCGACGAATTACAAGCGTCTCTCGAAACGATCCACTTAACACCCCTCCACTTTACAACTGGAATCGTCCATCATCGCAGACGCTTCTCGGTGTACTTTCCGGTGCCATAAGATCCACAGAAGTATCATCTCCATTCACAATAATCCATACAGAAATTTTATTACGAAAAGCGGGATGCTCGCGAGGAAATAATTTCAGGAGGAAACGACGTTTCGGCGTGAGAACCAGTGTGTTTTTCCTGCGTGGGCAAACGAGCATATAGGTGAACTATAAAACTAACTGCAGTTGATAGAACGCGTATATACCACGTAAGCGAGTATTTATGTTGCCATACGGATCTGTTTACGTGCACCGCGGACAGAGGCGGATGGAATCCTTGATGGTTCGTTACCGTAACAGTGTCTCTCAGGTTGCCTGTGTATCCGACTCGGTTTCTGTCTTGTTACCGAAGTATAATAAACAACGGAACGTATAGTTACGCTTGTCTTGCGTTAGTGGACCGAACGAGGAATCATTGTTGACTGCGTAAAATTCTTGTTCGCGATCCGGTGTATGTACTATATGTCTCGTAGTTTTACAACTCCAGCCTGCTCTTCTAACGAGCAACTTTTCCCTTGTCCACTTGAACATGTGACCGTGTTATTGAATACACAAGGATATATGTATGTAGATTCGTTAACATATTGGCGATCGATGAAAGTGAAATGTTTTTTAAGTCGCTAGTTTTGGAAGTGTCTACAGTGGGACTCCCTGTAACGCTGGAAATGTAACACAAATTAAGTTCCAGCGACGTCGTTTTCTGGGTGAAATTTAATTAATCTGAAATTCGAAAACTACAAATTCAGAATTTGTATATTTTTTTTTTTTTATTGTGTTATATGGAGGCAGTAGAAATTTTTGACTACCTTTTTGATAACCTGTGAATATGTAAGAGATAGGAATAATGGAGATGTTGTTCTTTGAATGATAAATATTTGCAGATATTTGTTATACGTGTATTTATTGCGAGAAGTTGATCTTTCCAGTGTGAGATTTTGTATTATTAGTCAATTTAATGGAAACGAAAGATGTAGGATTAGAGTTAAGAATTTCTTTGTTGGAACGAGAATTATTACGAGCTATATATTTATTGTCAGATTTTTTCACGATATTTTTTGGCAATTTTTTTTCGATTTTGAGCACGATGCAAAAATTGTCACAGTGTTCGCGTAACACGATAGACAGGATTCATATCACACGGTACAATAAGTTTACAAAATAAATGCGAATAGATGTGTAACTGCTTCTTTAACTTCAAGTAAACATTTTTACTTTCGACCCTTTATAACCCGATTTTTCTTCTTTCATGAATAAAATTAAGAATTAATAATTATCATAGAAAAATACGCTGTCAATAATGTAACAGTACAATAATATAACGTAGTAGTGCAGCAATAAACAAATAAAATGATATGCCTTATAAAATGTAGCAAAATGGAAACGTAACTTTCAGGTCACGTGGTACTATATAGGGTTGATATTTGTTTGGTTTAAAATGAAATAAAAAATAACACGATACGTATCCCACGTGTTATATGGGGATTCTACTGTATTTCATCTATTTTTTTGATCTTTAATCTGCCAAGATGCAGAATTGAAAAATTTAAGCCTGACTTAAATATCATCTGATATAGCGTCCTATTTTTCTAAATATATTTACGATTTAACATTAATTTGCTACTTTATTTAAGGATTTTCGATTTCAGAGGAGATCTTGTAAGAAAATATTCTTCACTAGGAAAGCAACATAAACATGAAGACTATAGAATCTTTATAATTAAGAATTTTAATGATAAATGTCTAGAGAAAGAGTTCATATAACGAATCACCTTTATTTCATTTCTTTGTAATTAAAATCAGATAATAAAACCACCGTAGAAAAGTTTGCAGTTGTCATCTTCAATTTTAAATAACGTAACGACGTTTACCTATTTCACTGGATCGAGCAATCAGATAGCGCTAAAAGACTCGAAAGAAAATTCACCACCGTTGTAAACATTTTTTTTCTTTTACATTATTTATCAACGTAATAATCGATTTCATCACGGCTCCTTCGTTCCGTTCGTATTCCACGGAGTTAATAATAATGCGACGAACTCCGATGTAATCACGAAACCGCGTTAATTCGACGATGCCCGGGATGCAGCTAAGAGTTTAACGAGGAAAGAGTTTCGTGAACTTAAGACTCGTCGGCGATTCACGATGGCGGGAAAATGTGAAAAGTTTTTGGTCAGAAGCCCAGCTTCCGCTCCGTTCTCTTATATTAATTAACATCACGGTCTCTCGCCTGGCGAGAGCTTTATCCTCCTTTTTGTTCCTCTCATTCTTTTCCCTTTATTCAGCCGCGTCTGCGGCGTTCGTACCTATCATCAGCAATACTTGTCAAGTAGCTGTGAAACTTTCTGATCGCTTCTTGCAGCCGGAAGTTGGCTGAATCGCCGGTAACTTGATGAGATGGTAAATAGATCCCTTTGCAGCGTAGAAATATTTAATCATTGCACGAACGTGAATTATTATTATTATTTTTTTTAATATGTCGTTATTATACTCGTGCTTTTAAAATTGTTTTCATTTAAAAAAAAAAATTGGGGACGTTACACTATTTTTTTTCTATTTTTTTTTAAGATATCGTAGCTGATTATTGTGAGGACAATTCTTTGTAATACCAACGAATTTTCGGTGGTATTATTTTTTAATAATGTTGAATGCAACAACTGCCACTTTAAATGGAACAAAATTATTTTGAATACTTTATTGTTACTCTTCGAGTGAAACAACGCTATTGAAAATTGTTCTATACGATGTACATTCGTTAGAAGTAAAGTATAATAGTGTACACGGGTGTTCTTCGAATCGTTCATAGAAATGTTTCAAACAGGAGTTCATTGATATTAAACGATGGATTTATCGACGTAACCAAATTTTTGAGAGTATCTTTCTCGAATAAAAAATTGGATTTTCTAACAATAAGTAGTATCATATATTTTTCTTTTCATGAAAAAATAGAAAGACCATGTAACAGCATGCATCATTTTAATTATCTGTTCCTAATGTAATTTAATTTGTATATTTGTATAACTGCAAATGTTACGAAGAACATAAAAACGGTCAGAGTACAAACTGCATTCTACATGCAGTTCATGCAATATAAGAATATGAAAAACGATTGCTCCACCCTAGAATATTTATAGCACGATTAAGGTTGCTATTATAAATTGCACACTGATAAAAAGAAACTAAACACCGAAAGAATAATTAAAAAAGTTACGATAAAAGATGAATATCAACAATAAAATATTATCCATAAAAATGTTTAAATAGAATTGCTGTTTCGTTGAAACAACTTTTTCTCTGAAGTCTGTACCTTTGAAATATTTTTCCGTGAAACCGAGAAACCTTCCGTCATCTCCCTCCGAGATTAACAATAATCCATCCAGTCACACGAGATCTTTAATATACGTTCTTCGTCGAACGGTACCACCCCTTGCCAGAGAAATCTCCTCGAACGAAGAAATTACACGAACTCAGATTTCCCGAATCGTCCCTGAACGAATGGTTAGGGGACGCAAAAACTTCGAATCCGGAATCTTCGAACTTGCTTCGTTTGATATTAATTAACATCGTGGGTACACCGACGAGCCTCTCCGCCTTCTCCCCCGCCTCCCCAACAGGCTAAAAGTTCGACTTCCAGCGTGTTATCGATCCAGAAGGGAAAATTGGAGCAAGAGAATGTCTTCGGCCATCTGCCGCAGTTGGAATCCGCGTGCTTCGGTCCATCCATTTGTTCGATTACCGAAACTTCGCCCCGGCAGAGATAGTCTGGGAAACGGCGGGGTAATTAAAGCATCCTGCCGATAATTGTTATCGACGTGACGCTAAACTTCCAGGAATGCAGTTGTCAATTGGAAATCCAGCAGCAACGCTGCCTTGGTAGGCTAGTGTGCGTGGAGTTTCGAAGGGATTGGGGAAGTAAATGCCTGGTGATTCTCGACATGCAGAAAGTCCGGCCGGCGTTCCTGATCTTTGTTGTTTACGTCCCATGGAAACAGAAGGGGGGAGGCTGCGCAGGCTGTTTGAAGAAAGTGCCCGATGAGAACTTTTAATTGAACGTTTTGAATCGTTCAACGGTGTACAAGTCGAAGTTTCTTCGCCGTTGGATGGAGCCAGAACCCAACTAATCCGTCCCTTTTCTCGTCTACCACCGTCACAACTACCGGTTCGGTCTATTTATCGACTTTAATTGCTTCGATTGTCTCGACATATCCTTTGGTCCTTAGGTTCTCCGACAACAGATAGCCGGAGCGTTTCATTCGGGACTCATTGTGCGTTGTTGTTATTGTTGTGACGTGTACCAACATCGCGCTAGAAAGAAGCTTTTCCACGTGCACACGTGACAATCATCCGACTGGAAATGGAATGATTTTTCTTCGTTGTTGAGATCGAACAAGTGGATCGATACGATTGTCTCCTGAACGAATGCTGCTTCGGAATTACCGGTGTAATTGAGTTTGCTGATAAGCAGGAATTAATCGGCGCCGGGGGAGGGTGGTTACATAGAAACACTCTCTGTCGAGCGAAGCTTTCATTTTCGGTATAATTCGGGCCTTTTTCCGCGGATGTCGATTACGTGTTGTTGATCGTGCAAGTTGATCGCGTCGTTTGCGCGTTGTATCTTTAATAATTTTGTTCTTTACATGTGAAATATACGTTATTTGGAAAAATGTGTCGAATATTCTTTTCTTAAATGGAACAGTATTTTTTGGTTTTACTGAATCGTGTAATTAATTCTAAGATCAGTTCATTGACATATGATATGTGAGTCTTCCAAGGTTATTTAAGATTATTTACGATCTTTCATCTTGCAACTTCTATTTACTTATACATATTTATACAGAATAAAGCAAGAAGCTCAGCTTTTCATCCTTTTCAATAAATTGTTATCAAATTGAAATTTACACGCTAAGAACAGAGGTGATCGTTTAATACATAATTAATGGGTTCTTCTTTAAACGAAAGCTGAATATATTTCAGACAAATCGCCACGGTTTGATGTTAAAGAAACCAAAGAGAGCTTCACCCACACAAAACCAATAAAAACCTCCGTGAGGAGCTCGTATAAATTGTTCTCAGCAACATTCTCAGTTAGATTTTCAAGTCGTAACAACGAACACTGTCAATCTCCACAGAACGTGTAGACCTTGTAACGAAGCACAAAAATATAAAGCGAAAGATTCCAAGTGACCAATATAGTGAAATATGTATACCATCGTTAAAATTTTTCACGGTCATTAATTTGCCGTCGGAGACATGGTAATATAAGCACAATAGTATTTACTACTTACGTATGTACGTGCGAAAGAAACACGCGAACAAATTTGATATTTGCAAAACGCCTTGTCTGCGTATATTTAATGTTGAAACGTGTTAAGAGGGGCCTTCTCAGATCGAACGCGAAGTATTTTCAATCCCCGACACGTAGGAGGCGCGATTTTTAGCCGTTGTGATTGATGAGGCGAGTTTTTGTTCGGGAAAGCCTACGGATCCACGTGCGAGCGTGGACATTTTTAGTTCCGCGTCGGTATTTTCAAACGACTTGACAAATGATCGGTCGTCAGCGCATCAAATAAATTTTTAGAGGCGGAACGTCGTAATGGAAAAAGGAAACTACGTGATTGAAGCGGGGAAATGTTTGAATTTCAGACGAATCTGGTTCTTGTCAGCTATTGCTCTTGCTTCACAAATTACGAAAGGAACTGGTCGAAACGATCTACACTGCAGTTGAAACGGTCATTGATGCTGACCGAACTATACTTGCGAGTACAGTATATTCTCCACAAGTGTCAGACCTCAAGGAAGCTAAACCTGACACTCGTAGAGTCAGGGACTACGTTATCGAGCCTCGCGCCCGCCTTTGTAATTTGCCGAACGTAGACAAGGACAGCGAATAAAAGATAAGCATGAAACGTGAGTCGAGACAACCAAGCGATTTAAATATCAACTTTTTTAATTTTTCTGATGAAAATGACATAAAACACGACATAATTTGAACAACATTTACTTATTAACACGTTCACTGTCACGCCAGATTTACAGGTTGCTGTCAGGCGGACACAAGAAAATACATTTTAAGCATAGGATTATAGTATTATGCTTTATAATTTTTTTTTTCAATTGAAAATAATGTCTAGCTAGCTATGACGTTCAAAATTTTTAGTTGACAACATTTATTTTATTTTAATTATTCTAAACATTTGAGGCACTCCAGTCACTGATGACCACCATGGCCATATCGAGGAAACAATCTAATGTTAATACTTATTGAGTGATTAATTTAATTTCATAATATATCGCTTTAGCGAGCCACCGTTTGGTTGCCAATTGTTTATCACATAGACTCGGCCTACCTCCACGTAAAAAAAAAAAAAAATGTAGGGTCGACTCCACAAGTGTCAGTAAAATGTAGAGTCG
>NW_017100198.1:1735688-1740875 GCF_001263275.1 Habropoda laboriosa | reverse complement strand
GAATTCGCGTTTTTTCTTTTGATTCTTTCAATTTTTCAATTGCATTACGCATTATTGCAATAATTTCTATCGTTACATTTGTATGTATTCAACGTTTGTTTGTTTTAGTGTCGTGAAATGAATTATATTACACATTTTCTCTATTCACACTGAATTTAAAGATTATAACGATTAAAAATCAAGTTGACCTGTGGTCATTTATCAAGAATAATCATAATAAAGCTGAAATTATTGTGTTAAATAATTTTTTTAATACGAATTAGGAATTTATTCAACGTTTGCTTGTTAGAATAGAACGATAAATTTAGTGTAAATATAGAAAACGTATAATATAATTTATTTCATGGTATTGTAACAAGCAAACGTTGAATAAATTCCTAATTCGTATTAAAAAAATTATTTAACACAATAATTTCAGCTTTATTATGATTATTCTTGATAAATGACCACAGGTCAACTTGATTTTTAATCGTTATAATCTTTAAATTCAGTGTGAATAGAGAAAATGTGTAATATAATTTATTTCATGGTATTGTAACAAGCAAACGTTGAATACATTTTTCATTCGTGTAAGAAGAATTATTTAACACGATAAATTTAGCTGTACTATGGTTATTTTTAATCTACGACCACAGGTCAACCTGATTTTTAATCCCTACGAAATTAATTTAACCACGAGTAAGTAACGAGAACGCTAAAACCTATGTTTCCATTGAAGAATATTGTAAAAACGTATAAATTGTTATATGCAATGTTATAACAAATTGTCGGAAGTATAAATTTTTAATAAAATTGTGAAAATTGATAAATTATACCGTGTTACGATATCGGAAATCTCCCGCGAAAATCTCCCGCGAAAATTTCCCGCCTGACCTAACCGACGATTTTGCTAATGACTTTGGGGAGAGGGTACCGCAGGTATATAAGGACCCGCCGATGTCCCGCGAAATCATTTACCCTTTATACTGGGCCCTAGACACTTCGCGGCGTATTTTGACCTGAAGGTTCTGAGATGTGAATAGAGTGGTCGGGGGCTACTAGCTAGTCTATGTCCACCCTGTACACACTCAGCCTTCTTGTAACACTTGTATACATTAGAATCAATTAGAATTTCTATTACTAATTATTAAACAAATTTTAACAATTACCGGCACTCGCTAGGCACGTAATATCAGACTTTAAATACTCGACTTCGAACTTCGGTTTAGTCATAATTCTATTAATGTTATAATAACGTATAATTTATTAATTTTCACAATTTTATTATTAATTTATACTTCCAAAAATTTGTTAAAACATTACATATTATTATTTATACATTTTTGCAAGTTTCTTTGACAAATAAGTACGTTTCAACGATCTTATTACTTTCTCGTTGTGAAATCAAGTTCGGAGGATTAAAAATCAGGTTGACCCTTGGTCGTAAATTTAAAATAGCCATAGTGAAGGTGAAATTATTATTTTAAATAAATGTTTCTATACGAATTAAGAATCTATTCAACGTTTGTTTGTTGCAATACCGTGAAATAAATTGTATTATATATTTTCTCAGTTTAGACTGAATTTAAAGTTCGTAAGGATTAGAAATCAGGTTGACCTGTGGTCGTAGATTAAAAATAGCCATAGTGAAGGTAAAATTATTACGTTAAATAATTGTTTTTATACGAATTAAATATTGATTCAACGTTTATTTGTTGCAATACCGTGAAATAAATTGTATTATATATTTTTTCTGTTTACACTAAATTTAAAGTTCTGTTTACATGTTATAACAATTAGAATGTAGACGTTTTGCCGTTTCACGGTTTTTCCTCTGTTAATTATGTGTTTATAAATCATTTCAAACTAAAGCAGCACCATGCCCACCCTTAATTAAACCGTCTCAGTAGTTTACCGTAATTAATAATCTATTTTCGGAATTTATACGAGAATTTTTGAATTTTAGTAAATACTAGAGTCAGTGTCCACCCTGTACACACTCAGCCTTCTTGTAACACTTGTATACATTAGAATCAATTAGAATTTCAATACAATAGACTGAATAACAATTCATTTTAACTAATACCTATTAGAAATTTTCCTTTTAAAACAAATATAAATCATTTTACCAATTACTGGTACTTGCTAGACATTTAATATCAGACTTTAAATATTCTCCTTTCGGTTCTTTTAAATACAATCAAATAATTTCTTCAATTATCGATACTGACTTGGAATACTCCGCTTCGAATAAAATATTTCGAAATTATTTTGAAGGTTTAGGGAAATAAACATTTGAATTTTAGTCATCGTTGTTCTTCAGACTTGTCGAATAGGATATTGAAATGACTTTGAGCAATTGAAATTAATTTGAAATTTTTCATATATTTTCTCTGATATTGAATTTATTTTATGACTTGCTATTTTGTTTACTAATAATTTACCATCTAAGGAATTTGCATGAATTGCATGTTAAGTAGTTAGTTGATTTATTATTGTATATTGTGAGCTGATTTGGAACGAGTGCACTATGCCCACCCTAAATTAAACCGTCTCAGTAGTTTACCGTAATTAATAATCTATTTTCGGAATTTATACGAGAATTTTTGAATTTTAGTAAATACTAGAGTCAGTGCATCCTGTATTGAAATAATAGCTTCATTCCTAGTTCGTTTATTATTGAATATTTTTACGCGTTTAACTTATGCTTCTCCCCAATTCTCGTCGCCTATTTTATTCAAATTTTTTTATATTCTAGAATCGAAAAAGATACGAATTCGCGTTTTTTCTTTTGATTCTTTCAATTTTTCACTCTCGTTCTACGAAAGTTTACTTCCATAATAATATTGAAAATTTTTCTGGTGATTTGGTTTAGTAGTTAGTTGTGTTGTGTATTGCCAGCTCAAATATGAGCTGCTTAATGTATATGCTTAAAATGTATTTTCTTGTGGCCGCCTGACAGCAACCTGTAAATCTGTCGTGACAGTGAACGTGTTAATAAGTAAATGTTGTTCAAATTATGTCGTGGTTTATGTCATTTTCATCAGAAAAATCTCATCAATATGTAAAAAAGAATTGCAGATGAAAAAAAGTAAAATTAAAGAAATTATATTTTGCTATTATGATTTGTCGAGCCGTGAAATCTCGTAAAAGAAACCAAGTGATGTAGCGTTACACGCTTTACTGACTGCGAGCGAGATAACATGGGCGCAGCAATGACGCAGCCTAGGCGTAGGACCATCTATACTGTCACTTGTAGAATCCAAACTTACTGACTCTTGTAGAGAATTTATTGTAATTATTAAATTCTTCAGCGTGAAGGTTTCGGTCTCGGTTATGCGAACCGTGTTGGGAATCAAGTAACAATCTCATTTTCTTTGATCAAAGCTCAATTAACGTGTAATTGCCAGAAGTATCGCGTAAAATTATTAAAACCTTCGTCCCGGAAAATCGGAGATTATTTCTGCGGCTTGGTTAGAATTTAAACGTGAAGCATGTTTAATTATGGCGTAATAAAGTAATATATCTCAATATTGAAACTAAATCGTTTATCCCTGGATTATGATATTTGACGAATTACTCTTGGTTTGGTTTTTAAAATATGAAATAGAGAAACTTTAGCTGTTCATATTTTTTAATACACGATTACTTATGATCGGACAAAATTGAATATATATAATACATGATAACATTATGCTTTAGGGAATTTTTGGAACCAACATAATCACATAAGTCTAAATGCATACGTACTTACATTTATACTCTAATACGTACAACGTTTACATTTTTCAATTTTTTCTTTTCACTTGCTTATTTTTACATGGCATTGAATGTTATTCTACTTAACGATAGATCGCCTCTCTATCACTTTCAACTGGATTAGTACGAAATTAATATCCATTATTTTACTTTCAAACTCATCGTCAAGAAAGTCAAACAGACCGTGCAATTTGTCGAAATTTTTATCGCCATATTATTAATCATCTGTGTAACATATGCACCTCGAACACCGTCAGCAACCTTGAAATGCCGCTGACATTGACAAACGACATCTTCACACTTTGCTCTTGATACTTGATATACTGACATCCTCCTGGATTATACTCAGTCATACATTACCCTAAAGTATACTCTTCCATATAATAACTATTTGCACATTAAAGCTTCTGATTAAACATAATTTAAACGAAATACAAATATATCCTCTTCCCTATCTGGAAAGTTAATTCTGCACCATTTTTCCACGATTTATTCTTTTCCACTCCCGCAACCAATTTGCCGTAGACTTTAAATATTCAACGAATAATCCTACATTTTTTCCAACATATTTATACGTTCACGTGAACTCTCGATGCCGAAAAATTCATTTTCTGTACCAACAATGTATCGGAATTGTGCAGCGCGTGAGTTAACGTGGTCAGCTGGGAACCATCTATATTTCACGGAACATATTGATGCAAATCATCCAGAGTCACGTGTACACAGGTCGGCACACAAACTCGCGGTTGGTGTACGTACGTGGAAAGACGAGATGAACCGTTAATGGAAAATCTTACGAATTCTTTGCTGGTTCGGGGAACACGAAGAAGGGATGAAGCAAGGAAGGCGGCAAGATGACACGACGTGCAGTGATAGGATACCATGGTACGTATTTCGTTATCGCGGGCAAACAACCTCGACAGCACGAAGGGAATCGTTCGCGGTCGAGAAAGGTTCTCGACCAGCGGCGTAGATCTTATAAATCATCGGTGCTCCAGTCCAAGCATTCGTTTTATCATCGTATGGAAATCCAGTGAATTATATGAAACGTTCGGTTTCTTATTTATGGCCTGATCCCGATCATAATTCTAGGTGCCGAAACCTTTTCTCCGTCACCTCTCTCTCCTTCCTCTCACAGTCACATCTTTCATGAACAATTGGGATGAAGACACTTCGTAAACGGTGATCTGTACGGAAGTTTAGTACTTTTTGAAAATAAATAGACGAGGCAAAAGTGAATACAGCTCTTTAGTGCTTGAGAAATATTGCATTTTCTTTGGTTATCGTTGAAAGATCAGGTTAAGAATCGCTGTAGGATTATTGCTTAATTATGCACCTTCTCGTTTTTTCTATACAGAATGAGGCAAGTCAGTGGGTGATTCTACGTGCAAAAGTAAACCAAAAATAAAGAACGTATACGCGCTGTTTGGAGCGAAAGGGTTAACATTC
>NW_017100198.1:1734655-1735544 GCF_001263275.1 Habropoda laboriosa | reverse complement strand
CACGAGGAAGTTTGAAAGGGGATCGAGGTCCAACGATTGACGAGTCCTCGAATTCTCGGGACGTTTTCCACCGGAAGGACGTCAACTTGACAAGGGACGAGTTAATAATACCTCGAGCAGACTGACTGCTCAGACACCGTTAATTAAAGTCAGAGGTCCGGGTGCAAGGTCTGACCTCTCTTCGTGGCGTTTCGTGGCTTGTACGGGCCCCTTTCCTTTCTGCCTAATTCGTACAACAATGTCTATTATTCAAGTTGTCCCGTATATACATGGTATGGCTATAGTAACGTAACAGCGCTGTTCCCGTTGTGTCGTAGGCTCAGAACGGGTGCAAGTTTCTACGGGAACGCATAACTCCTAAGGCTTACCAAGTTTGCCTCGCATCGAAAGTACTAGAAACTCGACGAGGGCAAACCTGTCGTTCGCTGTCTTTCCTTAACGCGACTAGAGACGTGGATCGTTACATCTTAATTAATCTCGAAGGATAATCGCGCCTCTTGTAATACACCGAGAGAATCCTGAGATTTTTACGAGGTGTCGGTTTCTGTCGAATTCGTAACAAGTTTAGCACATCGATCGTTACATCCTCGCACAGCTCGGTTAGCCTGATTTTCGTTAAGTTGTAATAAATGATAAAAATAGTAGAAAATTGTAAGTGTTGAATCTTAGCTGAGGTTTGTTTTCTACTTTTTCGGTGTTTTAATCTTCAATTTTTAAGACTCACAGTATAACAAAAAAACAAGTGGACTACTGTGACCTGTGAACGTTATTTAAGTATTCAGGTTGTACACGTTTTAATCAGTTTCATTGATGCAGAGTAATTATCACATACATAACAGCGTCTTGGATATTTACGCTTTGTTAGCCTGCTTTTCATTAAATTAAATCG
>NW_017100198.1:1722619-1734613 GCF_001263275.1 Habropoda laboriosa | reverse complement strand
AAAGGTTGCAATTAAACACTTTCTAGACCTCTATAGACGTCTATCTGAAAGAGTATTGAATGAACAAAAGTTGAAGAAGAGCCACTCAAAGTGGCCGCTTAAAATAAAGCCACAACAGCGGTGTTGATGTGAAAGTCCCCATTATGAAACAAGTAGTAGAATTACACTGTCCATGATTGCCATTTTTGAGCACAGATTAAACACATCGACAGTATGACAAGTAATTATAATAAAAAAAAACGTTTCATTGTACAATGTAAAATGAAATTGTAACATGTATAAAAGTTACCATAAGTTCCGTAAGAAGGTTTTCAGAAATATATCAAGATGTCCAAATTCATGTTTTTAACAAATTCTAACTACCTGGAGAAAGAATTCACAATGACAATAAATTTGTAACCATTTTCTGAAATTAGTTACTCCACGATTTACAAAAATCGAATAACTATCACGTCTATACCACTTCCATCATACCGAACGTCTCACAATTGAGGAGTTGAAATGGCAAACGATGTGAGTACATTGTTACTTTCAGCGTTTACCACCTTCAAAAATTTACAGAAAAAATGAACGGTGAAAAGTGAATTACTTAAAGTTATTTGCACTCTCTACTTCCAGTACACTATTTTTGGCGCTTATATCGTTTACCATTTCAGCCCCTGAATTATTTTTAAGCAACGTCACCCGAAGTCACACCGGCATCTGTTTACTATTTCCTTTTGCAGAACTAATTAACACATTTCGTTGCAGCGGCGCTCAGAGCGGCCAAGATTGATCGACATTCATTTTCCAACTGAAATTCATCCCCTTTGTTCCATTCGTCGGGCGACCAACTTCCACTGTTCGCAATCTACAAATATTATTCCAACCACTCCGTTCAACGGAGAAGTGCGATATTCCCCCCTTCCTTGGGCATCTGTTCCATTGGTGGAAACTCGCGGGCGGTGTTGTTGCAGCGGAAAACTCTATCGAATCGCGCGAGCTGACCGCGCAAACTTCTGCAACGTCCCAAAGAAGTGGAAACGGGACACGAAGATTCGTTCCTTGAAGGTATGCGCGCGCGCGAAACACGCGGTCTTAAGAAGAGGAGAATTGCGACGAGACGAAGTTTGCCCTGTAATTACTGTACAGCACAATTAAAATCTTAATCTCGCGGCGCAAGAATGAGACCGGTCGTATGATATTGCACCGGAGAATCCTGTGGTCTGAGTTTCCCTGTTTCTCTCTCTCTCTCTCTCTCTGTGCATGCATGCACATACACGTACGTGCCATTTTCTTTAGCGTGCTTGTCAGCATGATGCCGTTCCTTCTCCACTGTAGATGCATTCTTCGTGAGAAAGAATCTTGCGAATGCACCGTGTCGCAGTAAGGTGTCCAATAGAATGTATTCAGATGACCCTTATATACGGAAAGAGCGAATTTCCAATGTTGGCGAGTGTAGCGTCGGTTATGGGGGTGATAAAAATTTGGGGCATTTTATGACAGTGTGTTTTAGGGTGCGTTTGATGTCCCGTGTTCCCTTTCTCTTTCGTCTCAAGATGTGACAAATATTTGTAAAAATGTGTAGTATCGGAGCCTCCATGCCCAAATAGGAAACCGACAAGGGAGAATACACAGGGGGTAGTTGGCGTAGTGCGCAAAGTGTCGGCTTGCTAAGCGGAAGGTCCCAGGTTCGATTCCCGTTTGGGTCCATCAACATTTTTTCGTCGGTTCCTACATATGTTCCTTTCATAAAGAGGGCTAGGGAATGAATTACATCCTTGACAGATCTTCTGGAAATTTTCAAGATGATCTAATTTGAATTTGAAAATATTCCCTTGAAAAGAGTAATCGATAAAGGTAAAATCAATTTGGAAATTATCATCACGTTGTTTTCAATTTGGACTTCTTGCTTAAGGCGAGCAAAATGCTACATAGTTCACTACCAAAATCTGTTTAAGATTAGGATAGATTTTCGAAAAGCTCTTCGTAGAGGAAAGTAAACTACATCTAGGATAACAATCGTTATCAGATTCTGGTACAATTAACAGATCCTTTTATTCTGTTTTCTGTAGAAACATGAGATTGTCTCAGTGTTATAGGGCGATGTTCTAGTTTCTAGAGCCTTGCTTGCTGGTTTACTTGGCAAATTTGAAGGCGATGTTAGAATAGCACAGTAGATTCCGGATTAATCGAAGGCGGATTATTTGCGGATTATGCAGCAAGTTCAGAGAACTTCATGGAATATTTCTCGACCTTCCTGAGTAATCCCTGTTGCGAAAGTGGTCCACTGTAACAGCAATTTTTTAAAGTCCACGAACTTTCGTCCTCATTATGCAGGTAATTAAAGCATTTTCATCGGCTGCATAAACGTGACAAGCAGCTTTTTTGCTCGTAGTTTGTATGATCTGAAACTTCTTCCTGGAGACATGTTGACTAAAATGTGATTTGAGCAAAATGATTTAATAATAAAAGTTCATTTTTGAGTATTTATCGTTTAAGTAATAAAATACAGCTATTTAGTCCCTATTACAAAAAAAAAAAGAGAGTATCATAATATTCTCATATTCTAAAATATTTAAAAATGTTCTAAAATAATATACATGATAATTTTCTACACTAATACTAAATTTATTTCGACAATTCATGCAATATTTATGAATAAGAGTTTTGAGTAAATTACTATATAAGTGCTGTTTCTCAAATTACAATTCTCATTATTTCAATCTCGTCTTTAGTCCAACGTAAAACATTTCACACTCGATAAATTCTCTTTTAATCACCAATGGTACTTAACAGACTTAAGAAACTTCACTGTAAAGAAAGCAGAGTATTTACTGAATACAGTATTCACCGAATCAACAAATCATATTTTCATCGAATTTTCCAGCAAAAGGCGTGTCCGTTCATAAAAACTCGGAAATACGTTCGTTGCACTCGATTAAGTCGCATATTTAAAGGTAAGGTAACGCAACGGCTAGAAGCGTGTTCGGTAAAGGACGAATTTGGCCGATCGTAAAATTTCACGAGGGCATTGAATCGGCGCGGTGGCGGTTTAATAACATAAAGCTTGTCTGTAATTAACACGGGCGGAGAAGGTCGGAAAATAATATCCCGGTGAATTCCGTGAGGCTCCGTTGGGATATCGTTTCACGGACGAGCAGTGACCCGAGGCAGTTCGGAGGCTGGTTTTCGAGAAGCTGGGAGTTTCTTAATCTGCTCGTAAGTCAGGAGGGTTCCGAGGCAACGAGCGAGGCGTTGCCCCAGGAGTGCGATTCAGCTTTTCAACTAAGCTCGTATTACGCCGCTGGCCCGCTCATCTTCGCATCTTCGAGACTGACGCGATTTTTCACTACGATCCTTCGAGATAATTGGGAACGCTCTTACTACCTATCCGTTTCATCGTGCACCGCTACACCGCCTGGATCGTTCGGTATAGCGATCGGCTCCGCCGTGTTTCCTCGCACATTCCTTTTATTATTTCCTTTGTGCTTTATAGTCGAGGTGGCCCACTTCGGCTATAGGTGCACGGTGGTAGATTAAAGGTGAAGTGTAATGGATGTACATACGCAGGTACATATATACAACGGACGGTAGATAGAATGTATGAATGGAAAATTATTTTATTGAACATAGTGTTACGAGGTTATAGTACGAAGTATGAGATGAAGAGGATATTATACAGGGTGAGTCGTATAGCTTGTTCGCCCCGAATAACTTCTAACGTATGAGTTCAACGAAAAAGATTAAGTTAGATGGAAAAATTAATTTGTTCCTCTGAATCAACTTCTTTTTTTTTTCAATGGAAATACTATGGATTATTTGCTGGAAATTAGGCTATCGAGATTGAGGCTAGTAGAAATGGCGAACCTAGAGGTTTTGATAAAATGATAAAGTACTAATTAAATATTCTAACTGTTATCTGTTATATGACTTTTACGTGTTCTACCGAAAAGTGTTTTATATAGAAATTGCTTTCAAAGAACCGATTTGTTTACAAGATATCAACGTGACCTCGAATTTTTTAAATATTAGGTGTAGAAATGAATTCTTTCCGACTGGAATCACATAATTAATTCAAAGCTACCGAGTTTCTATCGCGATGGTATTCGCAAGCTGCCAGAAAAATGGCAAAAGGCCACCAACAACTATGGAAATTATTTCGACGATTGATCTGTTTTCATTCTGTTTAAATAAAACTTCGATTGTACCCAAAAGTCGGAAAGAATTCATTTCTACACCTATTAGAACGCGCACCTTTTTGTGTCAAAATTTAACCGAGCAGTGAATTTTTTATATGAAACACAGATCCAACGATCATTAGTTACAATGCAAAGTAGAAAGTAACACCGAAAATTGTCGCAATAACTTTCCGTTCGGTCGTGAATCGTCTCCAAGTATCCACACGAGACAGTTGCATCGTTGGTCGCATTTACAATTACATGTCCACTTTTCGACGAATATTAGGGACTTGAACAAGGCGTGAAGTTTGAGAGGACGGCTCCGATGCAAATGGAACAGTGTGCGCCGTCCAGCGAGCTCCTTTTATCCCTTTGTAAGCTAACGTTCAGGTAACTACAGAACATTGGACGAGCGAGTCTGTTGTTCTGGCGGCGGTTGTTGGCTTGCTAACTGCTCGGTCGACCACCTCCCTCGCAAATTACCTGCAATTTACCACTAAAGTTGCATCGGTGCCTCGTTGTCCTTCTCTCTAGACTTCGATATCCATTGCTCACCCCACTTCTTCCCTGAATAATAGCGCTATCGTCTCTGCGTCCCGACTCAATTGTATAATTCCCTATGATTTTTCCTTCTCCATATCCTATTAGCTGCATTTCAAGTCTAGCTTTGCTTCGCCTTTTCCCTGTACAGTAAATTCTCTACAAGTGTCAGTCAGTTTGGATTCTACAAGTGTCAGTCAGTTTGGATTCTACAAGTGTCAGTATAGATGGTCCTCGCTCGTTGTCAGTCAAGTGTGTAACGCTACACCACTCGGTTTCTTTTACGAGATCTCACGGCTCGACAATTCACAATAGAAAAATATAATTTCTTTAATTTTACTTTTTTTCATCTGAAATTTCTTTTAACATGTCGGTGAGATTTTTCTGATGAAAATGATATCAAACACGATATAATTTGAACAACATTTATTTATTCACTGTCACGCCAGACAGTGAACATGTTAATAAGTACATGTTGTTCAAATTATGTCCTGTTTGATGTCATTTTCATCAGAAAAATCTCATCAATATGTTAAAAAAAATTTCGGGATAAAAAAACGTAAAATTAAAAAAGTTGGTATTTAAATCGCTTGGTTGCCTCGACTAACGTTTTGTCCTTATCTTTTATTCGCTGTCCTTGTCTACGTTCGGCAAACTACAAAGGCGGGCGCAAGGCTCGAAAACGTAGTCCCTGACTCTACAAGTGTCAGATTTAGGTTCCTTGCGGACTGACATTTGTGGAGAATTTACTGTATTCGGACCTTTCGCTCCTTTCAGCGAAATTACTTAATTATTCCTTGGAACTTATTTCTGTAAATTTGGATTAAATTGGCAACGATTAATAGTCGAAGGATATTAAGGATAAACGTTACGTATTTAAGTCTGTAAAGACTTCTTTCTCACGATGATAGGTGAACAATTTTTTTATTCACTTACCATTAGGATTTTCTATACACATTTACGTATACTGGGTGGTCACTCTGACTTGCCGCACGACTTTTCAGCCATTTACAAGAACGTATTAAGAAATGCTTAATTAAAATTTATGTGTGTTAAGTGGACAACATAACGATAATAAAAATTTCGAAAATATTTTGTTTGTACACTGAATCCGAGCTAATCTTGAGTTTTTTAAAATGGAACCTTATAATTTTTTCTCATTGTATTGCGAGGAACATTAAGACGAATTCATAAAACACATTACATGGCACTTTTGTTTTTACTATACCAAGTTTAAAGAATGTTCTTACAAAAGTTATTTGGGAGATTTCAAGGTCGAGTATAATTTTTTTAAACAGAATAGGTTAGGTTTATTTTATTTATTTATGTTTTCTTTCCAACCTGATATACTGATATCTTCAAAAGTTATGCCAACTGAAAGATTGCAATGGAAAGAATGCACCAGGAAGATATTTTCAGCAACACTGCATTTCCAAAAATTGAAAAAACACCAAATTCGATTTTTCTTCGAATTCCGGACCCTTCAATATCAAACATTCACTTTCTTTTATTCGTCCGTTGGTTGAAAGTTGCCCGTTGCTCCCCTGTTTTCGTCGGGGAATGTCCCGATTTCATTATCGAAAGATATGCCTCTTAAAAGTCACGAGACTCGTTCGATGACGCAGTCTCTCCTCGTCTTCGTCGTGGGGTTTCGCGCGAGGCGCCAAGGAGAAATAGGAGAACGGTGGAAGTCGTCGGTGTGGAAGTGGCGGTATGCAAATGTCCAGTCTCGGCAATCTGCTTAACTTCTCGTCTCGAAATTTTCCGACTTTCCCCTGGAGCTTATGTAAAGTCAGCCGTCTATTAATAATGTATTAAGTAATTACGAATACGGAAAAAGAGATGTCGGACCCGCAGTTTCAAATACGATTTGCACACTTATAGACGTCGGATACAAACGGCGCGTCGCGGAACGACGATCGAAACGATTCGGCTGTTAACCCTTTGCACTCCGAGCATTTTTTGATAAGATTAATAGCGAAACTTCTGGAAAGCCAAAGTTCTGCCTTGAAAAAAAAAAAGGATTTTTAGTGTTTACGAATTTATTTATTAGCATTTTTTGTGTTAATTTGCATTATTTTGATAATATAAATAATATAAAGAAAGTCTGAATTGTACATTTCTCCAAAGTAACTACTTTGATAGATTAATCATTCACTTTTGATCACGTTACACGACTCTGTCACAAATTTCCCTGGATTACTCTTTATTGTTATAAATCACAGATCTATGCCAATTACTTCAGAATTTTTTGTAATTTTATTTATAAGTTGAATTTACGGTACAATCAGATGTAGGATAATTCTACAGACAAAAGTAAATGGAAAGTGTGTCGTTGGTTTCCGAAAAAATTCGACTTTATTTTTCAGTGAAAATGAGTTAATATTTTGTTCATTGCAGAAATTACGAAAAGTCATACGAAACTCGATTTTGTGGATAGTGTTAATTAAAATGCTTGTAAATTTATAAGATATGCATTTATGAATTATCTAGAGCATTATTCTGTTAGATACAGTACAACGAATGAATACGAACGTATTTCGATGCAGAAGAAGAAGGCTCGATTATTCGAAGACGTGTTCTCGTCGGTACATAACAGAACTGAAAGAACAGTTCGAGGAGCTTTCGGGGGGGGGAAAAAAATACTATCATTTTCCATGGTTCACGCGAAGCGTGAAACTTTCGCGGTAAACTGGCTCGAAGGATATCCCAGAGCTACTGTTCTTTGCACCTGTTCACCTCTACTTCAGCGGAAATTTTGTAAAATCGCTGGCTTTGGGATTGCGGGAATTGCCGCGAATTATGCGAACGACTTCAGAACCTTTAGCTACGAAACTTTGCTTTTTCTTCATTTCGAACTGTTTGAAATTAACTCCAATTTGCTCGTGATCGGATGTTCAACGAACGAGCGAAGTATCGTACACGAGTAAGGCAGAAAAATTTATGCAGCAACGTTAATTACGGTGGAATAAATTTGTGGAAGATTGCATTTTTATCTAAGGATGCTAGAAAGTTTTTAAATTTCTTCTTAGTATTGAGTGAATTCACCGTTAATACGCGCGTACTCTCTCGATGCGTAACCGGGGAATGTCTTGTGACCTGGGTTAAGTGCACCCCTTGCTGGCCTAAGGACTCCAAGAAACCAGTTACATAGTCTAGTGCCGTCGACTAACTAGAATCCCACGCTTAAGACCGCCACAATAGTTTAACATTCACTTTATTGTAATAAATAACTTATAAACAATTATCTGTTGTTTTTTCACAATCAATCAAAACTTTCAACACTTGTTACTTTTTGTATTAGATAGAATATAATTGCATACCTATCTTATGAATTTACAAGCATTTAAATTAGCATTATCTATCAGTAGAGTTTCTTACGACTTTACATAATCTTTGTGACAATTAAAAAATTAACTCATTTTCGAAAATATTAGGAAACACTTTTAATTTATTTTTGTGCCATCTGACAGAACCACCTTGTGTACATTCTCCAGATTACATTGTAGAATACACTTGTGATAATATACTGCACAGTAGTTTGTCTAGTAAATGAGAATCCACCTCTATTAACAAACCTTTTGCTCTATGAAAGTAAGTAAATAATAGCGTGAAAATAAAGATCGTTCTCTTTATAATAGCTGCATTAGAAGACGTAAAGCAGAATTAACCCTCTATAGTCTATAACGTCACGTGACTTCGAAGTTATTCACCATGCATCAATATTTTACAAGTCTCACTTTTATTTGTCTATTCTTACACTATTCTATTATCCTAGCCAATTTCTTTGTAATAATTATTAATTCTTGCTTCTCTCATTAAAATGTAAAATTGTAATTTTTCTTTCCACGAACGACGAAAACTCAGGTTATGGAGGTACTCAGGTACTCAAGGTCTTAATCAGATACAGAAACGCGTCTGTTGTGTCGTTAATGAAGGCGCACGAATGATATCCTTTGTATATTGAATTATCGGTGACAGATCGTTGCATGATGCCCCAACGCGGACTTTCACAGACACAAAATAGCCCCAAAACGTCACACGATTCAGACTCTGGCTTTACGACACGGACAAATCCACTTAATTTTATTACACTCGAATATTTCCTCAGCTCCAAGCATCCTCGATTATAAATACATTTCATATTCTAACTCCAACTATCGGATTGAAGCGCAAACAGGTCGAGCGTATGATCAAATTAGCAGTAATATCGCTCTCTGAAGGCTGTTGACGAGCAATAACACGAACCGAGGCTCAGGTTTGTTTTCTTAATACGTTCGCCGGATCTTGGAGATAGCCGAACGGAAATGTTTAATGAAATTACGGTCATCGATCTTACGTTATCGCTGTCAATAGGTTTGCCCGCGAATAAAGGTAAGGAGAACGTTAAGGAGGAGGGTGGAAATGTGGCACGAGCGATCTTCAAAACAAATCCTCGGCAAAGCTCGAAACTCCTTCCGGAATTACCGGCTCGGATTTACTCGGCGGAGCTTTCAGCCGAGCTTTCTGTTCTTCCGTTCGGAAAGTGCACGGCCAACTTTCCAACGAACGAGTGATTCGATATTAATGCCGTTACGAGTTCGCGCCTTACTAACTCCCATATGGGACGCACGTTCACAGATCTCCGTAGCGGAAGCGGCGAAAACTTTACGCTCACTCGCTCGTCGAAGTCGAACGCTTCTCTACCAACCCCCTCCGTAATTAATGGCCAACTATTCCATCGCCTCTGTTTCAATATCGCGATTCCACGGCCACTTTCACCACCGTCGATTCGTCCGCAAGATCGCGCCGGAACCGAGACGTCTATTTCGATTATCGACGACGCGGGAATAATTTCATCGTCACCTGTTACCGGGTTTTGCTTTCCGTGAAAGCTTCGATAAATACAGACGAAGAGTACGAGAACAGTTATGCAAAACTGGCAGAAATATACCCTACCGCTGAAAAGTATCCGGTTCCAACGAAATCCTCTAAGATTTTACACGGACACACTGGGGGCTCGAAAAACGCGAGACACTCATGGTGTGCACTAATGGCACGACGACCCGTCCGTTACTGGCGTATTGATGCCTAGTTCCGCCGTCGCGAAAGGGTTAAGGAAGAAAATTCCGAAGTCGACAGTGCATGACACTATCAAGTGTCCGGATACTTTTGAGCGGTAGTGTATGTTTGTTTAAAAATTACACGTTCTGGACAACTTCTTTTTTTGCAATAGAACGATAGAGCAGGAAAAACTGTATAATTCGTAGGTACAAACTTTTGCACCGTCTGAAAACTATATTCGAAAAACGGGGAAACTGAGGGTTGATTTCACCCTCACGAAGTGATTTTCCATGGAAAAAAAATTTTCGTTGCGCTTTGTGTACACAAAAATTTCATTCAAATTGCAATTTTCATTGTTGGTCCTTTTCTCCTAATCCATTTTAATTTAACGAGAAGCCTGCTGTTTAATGATTTAGTTTTCCTTGTTTCTTCTTTTATTAACTACGTAAATTATTTGGAAATAATCAGATATCGCGTTGGTTTTTCATTGCAAGAATAATAAGTAGAGCAAATTCAATTCTCTTTTATGCAATTTCTCGAGAAATATGTTTCGGAGTAAATTATTGAGACAGTTTTAATTAATTTTTAATTGAGTTCGGAGCCACTCGTAGAAATTGTTAAAAATGTTATTGTTCCCTTAATATTTACGGGGGGAACAATCGTACGAATGTAGAAAAGCAGATAAAACGTTTTTAATGAAAGTTATCTAATACAATGCGTTAAAACGTTCAGTGCCATGATGGATATCGAAATATTTTCAGCTTCACAAATGGTATTGTATGAAAATTATTAAATAACACAGATACGAACAAAATAACAATGTGCAGTAAAATGCGCGTTATTTAACAGATTACAATGTTTATTTTTAATTCTGAAAATTCCTCTACAAGGTAGAACATACAAAACTCGCTGGGAAATCAACGTGTCCAGTATTAATAAATATAATTGATACCATTAAACGCATCTACAATTTCTTTCCTACGTTCATGAGATGGTCCTGGAAATGAAATACAATATTTCTATCGATTATTATACTCCACAAATGAATATGTAGTACAACCATGGAAATCCTACTAAATGAATCTACTGTTCTTTAGTTCACTATGAAGACCATAGAAAGAAAGTACTATAAACAACTCTAAAGCTGCGTCTACAATATATAACAAAACAGTGTTATAAAACAAATTATGACTTATTATAAGATTATACCTTTTGGTATTATAAGTAGTAACAAGTCTGTAACGAGTTTGTATTTTTTCCTTTCTTCAACTCTCGTTGAAACCGTCCAATTGACGTTCGAAGTTCTTTTTCTATTTCGGTTGAATTCATCTACGTATCAATGCCTAATTCAGCCAACGCATCATGTTTCTCATCTCATCTCATTTCTGTTTTTTAAAGTTCATAGACGTATTTTCCCATAGTACACGTTTCTCCCGGAACAGTTCAATTAAATCTTATCGTACCGTATTTCTTTCGTTCATTCCATTTTATAATTGTAAAACAGCGATATTAAACCATGAATTAATTTCCGGTCAGAAGTAAGTAACAGCTAGACTGAGATGACGAACCGTTTGCATACGGTAGATGACAAATATTTCATAACTGTATAACACTGGTTTGGACCGACTGACATGTCACATAACAATGTTTCATAACTATCTTTGATCTTTATCGACACTTGATGGACAGCATACAACTTGCTATATGTCAAGAAAAATGATGTTTAACATAATGTCATTTTTCTTTCTCTTGTTCTAGTAAGTCTTATAACTATGTAGACGCAGCTTTAGAAGCTTCAACATCCCAATCTACCCCACTTTTCTTCTTACAAGTATGTTAAAAGTACTCTGAACATCTTAAACTTTTAACGATTTTTCGAATGTATCCTTCAAAAATGATATCCACATGCAAATTGAAATAGCTCACTCTACACACAGTTACAATGTAATTTGAAATATCATTTGAACGGCGTATTTCAACACACGCTCTCTTCCATCAAAGGCCCGAGTTAATACATTCTGGCCGAACTCTTTTAATTACACCGGCTTTCAATTTCTACCTTATTATCACATTATCATGGCTTTGTGAAACGAAAGGGAGTTTCGCGGTTCGTCACTCGATCAGTGGTCCGTACACGAAGGCACTTCTCATATTCTTTGACTACAGACAGCATTAATTTCTACGATATCTGGAAACGGTTAAGACTACTGGGAATACTCCTGGTCAACGATTTCTCTTACCGTTTCTTTTC
>NW_017100198.1:1680759-1722577 GCF_001263275.1 Habropoda laboriosa | reverse complement strand
ATTAACTCTTTTTTTTCTCTCCACCTACTCTCCCTCTCCTTTCGATATCCCAAGCCCGTGGTTGAGATTGAATTTGCAAAGGCTATTTCGCTAATTGTGTAAGTACCGGACCGCAGTCACGTGTGGCTATAACTCGATCGTGCCTCCTGAGTGTACGCCTCTAAAACGCTAAAATCGAGCCGCACGTTTCGCGAAACACGTTGAGCGTAACTACTCGTGAAACGTTTATCCAGCCAAGTGTTAAATTAAATTTGACTTTTAATGCTATCGATTTTTCCGATGGTAAAATTCTAAAGCCCTTGCGCGCTCCGTTCGAACTTTCGCTTGAACTCCGGTGCTCGCTCGAAAATCCGTCGGAAGGAATTAATTGAACATCGTCGTGTGCAGATAATTCCGGGCAATTTAGCTAATATCGTTTATATAATGAATTTTTATAACTTTTTGTTACGTACAGCGGTTAATTTTCGAACAGTGACATTGAACATTCTTTTTATCGACGGTCAGGTTGATACGTTACGTCTGGTGATTTAATTTCTTTTATCTTGAAACAGTGAAAATTGCAAGTGGCGATAGAAGGACGCGGGTCTCTCGGAAATGCTCGCATTAGTTTCAAAATTAAACGAAAATTTAGTTTTTCCAAGCGCATGGGTAAAAGTTTGTTCAATTACAATTTGATCAAATTTATGGAAATATAGCCAGGTGTCAGTATTGTAGAACCTGCATTGTTAAGTGTTTTTTATATCATTGTTGATGACAATTCGCAGAATATGATAAGTGTATGTTCTAATAATTTGACACATTACTCTTAATACTTGGGACTCCTTTCTCAAGTGTGACTCGACATCAGTTTTATTCACAGGTATGAATGAAGTAATTTTTAAATTGCCAGTTTAAATATGTATTATATTTTGCAACATTTGTTTTACCTGGATGAGCAATAGGTACACATACATATTCCCCTTAATGCTATTTTCAATATAATTAGTAAAAAAAATTGTTTAAATTTGAAGTGCATTTCAAATAAAATTCTTAAAATAATAGGGAGTTATTGAAAAGAAAATTAAAAAGAAATTTTGTAGTTCAAAGGGTTAACGTTAAGACGACTGTAATTCACCTCTGACTATAAAATAAGAATTACAACTTTAACAAGGGAACATCCCCAAATGTCATTCACCAAATTTAATCAAATTTACGTATGATTTAGTTCTCGAAGAAAAAATCTGATATATTTTTCTTTATCGGCCATCATTCATGCTGATGGAGTGAAAGCAACCCTCAAAGTTGGGCTGTCAAAATATACTTATTAACATATACATTACGTATATTATATATTTTGTCGGATCCCCTTTAGAATCAATCATCTCCTGTACTCTTTTACGCATAGATTCCAAAGATTTAGGAAAGAGAGACTTATTTCAGAAGAAATACTCGCTCAGTATTTGTGAATTTCTTCAAACAACTTATCGCGTTTCCCGAACTTTTCATTACTTTTCCTCTTTACTTCTCTTCCAACGTAAACTGACCGAGACAACCGTTTGTCCGAATACACTTGTTCGGCACTGTAGATCAGCAAAATCAAGTAGATATTTGATCGAATGAGAAGGGGTGAGGGGGAGAAAGGAATCACGGTGATCACGTTATTCTTCCCTCCACTCGAAATTGTCGCAGGTAAGCGTTTATTCGTCGAACATTCGCACGTACTCGCGAGGCCGTGCGCAAGCACCGGGGGACGATATATTCGGCTCCCCCGTGAATACGTTCTCCGTATGCTTCAGGCTAGATTGCTCTAGTTAACGACAGGTATTTCAACGCTAACTACGCGACTGACTCGACGTTGTTCGAAATGTTCCTGAGAGAAATTGCCTGTACGCGGCTCTATATCAACAGTGCCGGGGCGCCCGGTTGTACACGTCGTACAACAATCATAATGCGATGCGTCTTCGTCGCGGTAATACGAAAATTTCATGGGCCGCGGAATAATTGCGAAGTATACGGAACGATTTCGTTCCTTGGTTTTATCGGGCACGCCGGCTTATTGGCGATATCCACGCGTAAAATGCCGCGGCCGGGCAATAAAACGAAAAGATCCAGCTGGAATATTCTATTGACTTGAACCGCGGGAACTTTACGGCGTTTCTCTACGGTTCGCGTCCATCGATTGGAAAATCCTTCTCGTTCCGCTGTTCGTTGTTATTTTTAGGAATTATGACGATGGTTCAGCTGGTTTGGTTTTCGTTCGTAATGATAACGGTGATGTCTCTTTGTTATGCTTGTGGGATTGTGTTGTATAGGAGAGCATTGGAAGATTTGATGAAATAAATTTAATTGGTTTCGGTTGCATGTATGCACACTCTCGTTCGTAAGTATTGAGACACTTATTGAATGTGAATTTCATTCGTTACTGATATTAAATTCCCTGGTCTGCAAAATTTCGTGTGATTTTAGACACGTTGATTTTAACGAGGAATTCCGAAATTTTTTACATCAGTTGTATTTCAATGAGTATTGAAATTTTGTCGTTTCTTTGGCGAAGAAGTGTAATTTAAATCGTGTAATACTTTCTGTACGAACATAACAGGTGCCCCAGTACTTATGAACGACAGTGTTGTAAGGGATTTTCTATTTCTTTCGAGAGCATTCGGGAAATTTCTCGAACCGCGGAAGATATGTAAACATATTCACTTTTGTTTTGTTTGGAATAACCGAGAACTGTCCTGAAACATCTATGTACATATTATATAAACAAGAGACGAGCAACAAAAGCGAGTCAGTCTGTCTGTGCAAATTGAGCAACAGTCTGTGTCTGCAAACTGTCTGTTTTTCTCATTAGTGTAAATAATAAAATACGTTGTAGATTGTCTTTCTAAAAGAAAGTTTTCCGTGTTTCTTACAGTGTATATGTTGAAGTTGAGTTGTAACTTATGAAAATGTAGGTACCTGTTATGAGAAATGTTCACATTGCGAAAACAAAAATTATTTAGTTATGAACTTTTGCTTTAAATATTCGTCCTATACATCGTAACTATGTACCTTCTTCTATTCAAAGTTTCCCACTGTTACTTGATACATATTAGACGTAATGAAACAATTCAAAGTTGCCTAGGATTAAAGAAAACGTTTGAAAAACCATTCTCATGATATAACGAATAATAGACACCGTCAAATGTCGTTTTAAGTTAATTTTACCACCATTACTTTTCGGAAGCACTTGAATTAAGACCTCATATATAGGTCAGACAGAACCAAAAATCGAAATTAGCGACATAAATTAAGTTATTTTCGTGTTTCACTTTTATATGTTCCACGTGAATTTCAGTTGCACGTTCTTTCAGCTTAACTTCTTACGTTTTATTTAACCCCAGGCAAGAAAAACTACAAATTCCGGCACACAGAGGACTTGAAGTTTCCTCAATACGAATGACGTATCGTAAACCTGGGAGAACGGTAGACTTCAAACAGAGACCCTAGGATTACAGGCCAGCTTCTAAAGTCAGGAGCATGAGCAACGTTCCCGTATTACATACCTGCATACTCTATGCAGCAAGTTTGTTCAGGGCGCATGCAAAATTCAGGAAGCTGCCCTAAGAATCTGCACTGCCGTTCTCGCGTCCCCATCTTACCTGTAACCGCTGAAGAATGTCAAAGAAATCGGAAAAATTAGAATTGACAAGCGACTACAAATCAAATTCTCGAATTGTACAAGTCTTGAATGTTATCGAGCAAAACACTAGTGTATCATTATCACTTTAGAAGTACTGACATTTTCTAATTCAACAATTCAGAATTCTCAATGCGAAGTATTTTGCTTGCCACATTTAAAATTACAATCATTGGCAGTGTAAATCGATTCCTCGCTTCAAAATTGCAACTGAAATTGCTCGTATCGAAGTCACAGCGAAACATCCACACAAAGGCTTTCCTTTGCATCTGATACGTCGATGAAACTGGGTTAAGGACTTTATAGTCTCAATGGATGAGTCACTTTCCTACCAACATGTGCAACTGTTGCTTGAATAGCGATGAAAGAGCACAGGCAGTGAGGGAGAATATTTGGATGAAGGAAAAATATGAAGTAGCCAAAAATACGGGAGGGTCACATAACTTGTCCACACTGAATAACTTGTGAAGTATGTGTTCTACAAGAAAGTACTTTGTATAGAAATTTCACGGTATAGAAGGGAACATATGATGTTGAAACGGTTTTTTTAAGGAATATATTTGTTTATGAGATATCAAAGTGTCCTTGAATATTTTAAGTGGGATGTGTATCTTTTGTATCAAAATTCAAAAGAGCGGTGAATTTTCTATTAGAAAGTATTAAGTCCTACTTGACGTTGTTCATGATCTCAATATTTATCTTAAAAACAGAAATTATCCGCCTTTTTACCATTCTATAGTTTGATTTTAATTTTTCTCTCGTAATCTTATAAGTTATAGAAAATTCAAATAATTTCTATTTTTATGTAATTTATTCTTATTTTATTTCTTTCATATTTTGTAATTTTCTTGTAGAAAATTTACAGCTCTATTAAATTCTGACAGAAAGGGTATGTATGCATTCCATTTAAAAAATTCAAGGACACTTTGGTATCTCGTAAACAAATAGCTTCCTTTAAAAACCCGTTTCAACATCATACGTTCCCTTCTATCCTGTGCAATTTCTATATGAAACACTTTTTTGTAGAACACATACTAGTCTAGATTAACGAGTTCGAATATTTTAATCATTTTACCGAAATCTCTACTTTCCATTTCTACCAGCCTGAATTTCCAGGAAATAATTCCTACAATATTTCCACTTGAACTAAAAACGTTAATTAAGAGTAACGAAGGAACTTCTGCATTTAACTTAATCTAACCTCAAAATCCAGCTAACCGCTAACAAAGTCGATCGTGAAAGACGTTTCAGGCTTATTCGTTTACAAAGAGCTTTCGAATGTCGGGATAAGCCTGATCGGGCCGATAAATCCTCCAGACGGTAGGAGTGAATCATTAGGCGCGATAAGGAGAGTACACGCCTTACTTTTCTCAAATTAGAAGACGTGAAATCCGTAAATCTCTCAACAGCGGGTCGAGTAGTGCGAGCAAAAATAGGGGGCGAAGAAAGGGGGTGAGGAGATGGCGAGGAACCGTCGAATCACGGGGGCACGCGAGAACGTGTTAAGGAGGATGGCCCGTCGCGACGATGAGAATTTATGGGCTGTTCCCGAATCGCGAATACAATTTAAGCGCTGTTGATCCCGCCGTGACAAAGTGGCTCGCATGATGGATGCGGCCGTGCTTGCGTTTGTTACGCTGCCGTTAAACAGAGACGAGAACCACGGGGTGACAAACGACGAAGCGAGAGAGGCAAAGGGAGACGGCGACAGCATCGACGAGAGTAGAATGTACTGGACGAACTATAAACAGAGTGTGGCAGAGGGGAAAGGACCGGAGACGCAAACAGCAAGTAAAACGAGGAGATTGGTTACAGACAGCGTGGCAAGAGGAAGAAGAGGGAAAACGTGTACTGTGTCGCGTAAGGGGCGGAAGAGGGAAATGGTTAGGTGGTTGTCGCGTGACATCCTATTCAGCCTGCAATGCGCGATCCGTCCATTTTCACGTAGCTGAGTTACTTTGAATTGTTCGAAAATTATAACACGTTCAGGACGAGAGCGTAATTCACGAAACGCTCACTATTGGTAGGGGTTTTTATGATCGAAGTGTGTATTGTAATTAATACTTAATTTTTCAGTATGTAGTCTGAAAATGCGGTGATCCACAGTTGGATCACACTCGATCCTTTTTGCCATCGTTTTGAATGACTTATCGGTGGGTCATATCGTCCTTAACGTGTTAAACATGTGATAAAAAGAGGACACTTCGATTTGATGATATTGTAGGATTTTGACCCCACGCGTCGCCGATGCTGTTCACTAATATTATTTTTATTTGTCACAAGAAAATGTAATTCGCTCTCTTAATGCTCGCGGTTCGATGCTTCTCGTTCGCTGGTCAATCATACACGCTTCCATACTTTTCTTCTTTTTTCTCGAACACACGCATTCACACACAGGCTCACACACGTCGCAATCGGCTCGGCATGTTATCATCTAAACTTAAACAAACGCGCCACGCTCGATTGTCTTTCATTCGTTATTCCTTTACAGGCCATTCATACCAACTCTCTCCATTTCCCCATCACTCCCCACATTCACTCTTTCATACCAAAAACCCCACAATATTAAATTGTGACCATGTTTTTTGATGAATCGAGGCAAAAGCTACTTTTAACAGCAGAATGTTTGGTATTCAATATAATGTATTTAACCGTTTCTACATCGAAAAGTGCCACCACATCGGGCCACGAAGTGTAAATTTTATTCCGTTTCTTATGATCTGTCTATTTTTTAACAAAAAGAATTGAACAAAAATCCTACGCATAATCAGTTTAGCCTTTGCTTCGTGTTATTTCCGAACAGTTGTATTCAGTGAAAATATCCAAGACAAAATTTTCGAAATTTTCCGACTTTAAATGAAAGAAGCGCGATCGCGGCTTGGAATTTTTCGGTCAGATTTCTGCAATTCAACTGCAATTCATTCTGCACTCAAACGGTTAAGGTAACCAGATTTTCAAATTCCTCTAAAATAGACGTATAATTTGAGAATAAACAGATAACGAATCACGCGTTGGCACACCTAATGGGTGCAAATGGAAAAAGAAGAAAGGGAGGAAGAAACGAACGGAGGTATCGCGGTGTCAAGATCGTTAATAGAAAACATATCAACTTTCATATTCTCAAACGAGAGTAGAAAATATGCACGCGCTTCCGTGTCAGTGAAAATGTCGTTGTTTGTTAAATCGTTCCAGCCTACATTGCACTTTTATTGGAAACAAGAACAACAAGCCGTACTAAGTGATTTAAAGAACAGTCGATTAAGCGGAGCGACCGTTGCTTTATCGGAAATATCCATTTTCCCTGGAGGTCGGTTAATTTAAGAGACGCTGCCTTTTTAGAGAATCGTATCTGTTCATTTGTTTCTTCCGATGCTGTTCCCCCTTTCCTGGTGGCACGTATACGTGCATATCCGTTTCGTTTAAATGCAGCGACCCGCTGAATTATCGGTTTGGCCAGACACTTGACACGGATGAGAAATTGCAAAAACCGTTCCCAGATAGTTTTCATTTAATGCTATGTGCAGTTTATATTTCGTACATGTGAAACGAAGAATTGTATTACTGGACGTAATTTTGAAAACATCGTGAAAGTCAATAATCAATTAAACTCGAATTAACTGTGCCGCTCGATTTATTGTGCCAACGTGTAAGGATTTCTTTCTTGATTTCGATATAAATTGAAACGTTGATTAATTTGATTAAGCTTAAAATGGATCTTCTAATGCAATTAACAAGATATAAAATGTAATTTCATGTCGACCAGTAATGCAGGATGTGCTCTATATTTTAAGTTACTTTCGAAAAATGAAACTTAATGAAAATAAAATGTTAAGAAAAGCAGTAGTAGTGAAACTAGTAATATGGCTCAAAATGTGCAAACAGAAATTACGTGAATTCGGTTGGAAAATTTTATTACACCCCCATATTCCCTGGACATTGGTCCATCAGATTGCCACCTGTTTCGTGCATTATAACATTTTTTAGTGGGCAAAAAATTTGACAACATCGATTCTAAAAAATAACATTGAAAAATATTTTAACGTAAAACAGAAGAAATTTTGTAGTGACGGTGCAATGACTTTGCCAAAAAGATGGAAAGAAGTTGTGAAATGAGACGGTGACTACATTCTTTCATAGCATTTGAAGTTATGTTTGAAATATTGAATATACGAACTTATTGAACGACTTAATAACATATGATACTTAATTATATTAAATTTCTGCAGTTTCTGTTACATTTACATATGTCATTTGTATCGCTGACGATAGTGGTCTGAAATAGTTTTCTAGAATGTTTCGATTAGTTTCCACGTTGATCTTCAAACTTCGTTTACTTTGTAAACTATCCCAGTTTTAAGAGGAATGCTTTCGATGCCGGAAGAGCCGTGCATGTTATACAAGATTCAGGATGATGTCGTGCTAATGCATCAACTTTGTTGTGATTTGTGTACCTTGTCTCCGCTCTCAGGACGCAATTACTCCGAGAGTGCAGTATAATCAGAAGCAAAATTCATAGACGGGCTACTTTTGTACAATTTCGAGATGATAACACACACGAGTTTATTCTAAAGTATGAAAATGGAATAAATCATTTCTTCAAACTTTAATTAATTTGTATTTACACACGGTATAACTTACATTTCTTCAAACTTGCACTTATATCATTTATTTCTATTCCGAATTTCCTTCGTTTTCACACAGGATGCGGCTGAAAATATTGTAAAAATTGTATTCAACATTTTTCATTTATTTTTTCACGAGGGATCACCTCCAGCCCGCATTTACATACGTACAATACTTCCGGCCGCACCCTGTATATTATCTAGCAATAATCTTAATAACCCTCGGCATGAAAATGAGATATTAACCTCTGTCATGACCAAAACCAATTATGCTAACCCCGACCCTAACCTATCTCTCTCACCCTAATAACAAGCAAACAAGTAAATAAGGAGATGATGTCGCAGCAGAGAAGCCCCTTCATTCTTTCAGCCCCACTTCATCGCGGAATGGGCTAACGCGAGCAAAATGCCCCAAAATGAGCAACCAGAACGAAAGAAATTCCGGATAAATATTTGCACGTGGCGTGTTTTTGCCGAACGCTGCAAGGAACATGGACAACGATACCATCGCGGTTCCATTGTTCCTATCCTCTCTCCATGTGAATATAGCCCGCAGTGGTCCTTTATCTTGGCTCGAGGGTAAACATACCCCTTACGATACTGTCTGGTCACGGCTACTTGCGACAGAATTGGCCGGTCGATGTTACGACACAGTGGCCAGACTTGCGCTCAGAAATCGCGGAGAAGAATGGTTACCGATGCAACGGACAGCGTGCAAGAGACAGTTCAGACAGCGAAGGGAGGAAGAGGGTAGGCGAGGAGCAAAAGACAGGAAGGTAGAAACTGCAGTGCATGAATATTCCATGGATGGGCGCTTGCGCAATGCGGGTACCACTTGGTCAGGTGATTACACCATATCGTACGTCACTGCCCTCTGTGTGAACGGTTTGGACACTTGTGAAAGGGGGGTGGTGGTGGGTGTAAAGTCGATGCAGCGGTAGGGACGGTGGCAAAGTCACGTTTCAAGTACGACTACGGAGTCTCGCCTAAAGGGAGATTCCGGAAGTCACCTGGACATTTCCTATTTACGGCACTTCCTACCGAGCTAAATTAACCGAGAACGCCAGCGATTCTTATCCCTCCAACGTCCTCGCATTTTGCCTCGTTCTGAAGGAGGACCGTTCCGAGACGTCCGCGGCGTAACTGAGAAACGGTGGAACCATGGAAAAGGGAAGAGGGCGAAAGGTTGGTACGGGGTCGTGAAGGGGGGAGGCGACTGTGCAAGAGAAGGACAATTCTCAGGCCGGGTCTACGTGACCAAGCAGATAAGAGGGCGAGGACGTCGTTAGTCTCTGGCCGAGGCGAAAGAACGTCCTCGTGCACGCGAAAACTGTAGCTGCGTCGAGATTATCGGGCATTACTTCGTTTACAAATTTCCCACCCCTCTCCGGCGTCCAGGCCGTTCCAGGCGCAACGGTGCGCTTTTATCGTATTATTTACCAGCTTTCACGTATCTTTTTCCACGTTCCAGTCGTCCCTTAGCCGTTTTCCAACAGTTTATTACCCCATCCACCCTTTTGGGATCCTGACGTACGAGCTCTTTGCCCTTTAACGTTCCACCGATCCTCCTCCCTGCTTCTGCCCTGTTTTCTTTCCCCATTCTCTTCCTCCTCGATTAATTACCATCGACCATCCTATAAGAGGATTTCAGGCGCAACGTTTAATCTTCTTTCTTCTGTTTACCGGTGCTGAATCGAAGAGCTGCGGTGTATTATTAATGCCCGAACCTGGTCGAAACAACTGGCAGAGGAAAGGAAAGAGATTATCAGGGTAAGAACGTTCGAAGAATCGGGCGATGTTACCAGAGGAGAATGTGTAGAATGCTAGGTGGAACACCGGTTGAGAGACGCTGCCTCTACTGATTTAGGTCTTCTCCGCTGGTATAGGTGCACGGTAAATTCTACTAATGGAATTTATCGCGACGTTACGAGCCTAGATATAGAAACTCCTCGCTACGGAGTTACCTTTTTATTGGACTCGGAGCGCGCGCGCCTTGCTACCTGTGGATGCCAATCCCGCCTTAAGGGGAATATTGCACGGGCCCTAAGTGTTGACAGAGACATACGAACTTTTGGAAATTAGTTGATCCTATGCTAGTTCGGAAAATACACCTCCGTACGTTTTCAACGTGTCGTGTGATTCGTTGTGAGTCGAGTAAAAAGACTGAAGTGAAATATGTATATCTGAGTAATGAAAATTCGATGCGAATACAATCAAGTGTAGATCATACCTCTTGTGATTAAGCACAAAATTTGTAATTGTATAAAACAGAAACAACGTTTGGTCGATAAATATTTCAAGTAAAATTCGACGAATATATGTCCAATAAAATACAAATGAGACCAGATTTATTGTTCTTTTGAAGTTCTTTTGAAATGTATGGGATTTTAATATGGGATTGAAATACTCCAACTGACATACTGTTTGTTATACACGATTCTTATAAACCTTCAACGTTTTATGTCAGACATATCAATACTAGATTAGCAATTTAGCATAATACAATCCTCTGTACTAATTTTTTAAAGCAGCCAGAATTTCTTGTATCTAACAATATGGACTCAATCTCTAATGGACTCTAATGTCTCCAAAGCACCTGCATTAATTACTACTAACAATGATCACTCTCTAAAGGACTCGAATCTCTCTGAAACCACTTGTATTAATTGCTACTAAGTCCAGGTTTACATGTATCGGTTTACGGAATCTAAAATAATCTCTATCGATTCCGACGTATCTAGAGTTCTGTGCACCTAAATGATCTATACTTATGTGTCCGAACGTGTATGCATCTATGGGTCAAAATGACCCTGCATTCGTCTCCCGCATCCGTCTAAAACCATTCGCCTTCCGAGTGTTAAGGTGGAAGTGCTTAAAGGGCAAAAATTAAGGATTGTATTAATCTTAACGTGTGCCAAAAATCGCCAACAGCACAATGTGAGGAAATTTTCACAACGCCTATGGGAGCAAAGGGTACACTACGAGCAAATTTTTGCGTTAACAGCAGTGAAAGGGTTAAGTTCTCTATGTCCTATTTTATCTGGTCTAGTTGATCCGTCATTTTTTCCAACGAATTCTACATTTCATAATTGTTCAAGCGTTGAATTCGACGAATCCAATGTTCTTTGCACTCTACCTGCTTATTTTTCCCTTTCATTCCTCTCGCTTAATCAGTAGAGATTTGTTGTTTCATTAAGGAGGTGTTGGTCGTCTGATCGAAAAGATTTTATTTGCAGAGGTGCTTAATACAATACCTGAAACAATGCGATTCCCAGACAGATTTGGAATACTGTTAATTACATACAGAAGCGCGATACTGCGCGACACACTGTTTGAACGAAACAATGCAGAACAAAACCGTGCAAGCCGGAATGATATTCTGAATAATTCCTCCGCACTTCCGCGCCTACGACTCTGAGCGAACCGACTGAATCAGTTCATAGAGTTTTAGCCTCTCTGGCGTGCATTATTCACTAGGCTGAATATTTAAATCACAGACGGGGGAAAAAGAGAGTTCCGACGAAACTCGGTTTAACATGAGTGGCGATACACTCGCTGCTTCCAGGCATTTACTTATTTAAAGAGTGCAACACCGGCTATGGTACAAACAGGACAGTTTGGGTGCCTATCTGCATTATAGAAAAATAGGATTATGTGCGGCGTTATAGAACTGCCCCGAAACGTGTGTTGGAATTTCGATGCGCGGAATGTCAGTTTTCTTCAAGGATTCAATAAGGTGCAAATATTAAATGATTTTACTTTTCGAAGTTCTGTGCTTCTCGAATGAAAAATGTAAGCAGAACTGTAATTTTCATTTGTCACACATTCAAAGGTATACCGGTTACGTTCGAGTATGCGAGAAACTAAGTAGGTCAAATCATTTGAATACAAATTTCGTATTCAGTAGGTCTGCTAAATTCTCATTGAGATTCTTTATGTACCTTAACATTAGAACTGATTTTATTCATCTAGAAATATTGCAGTCTTAGTTATTTCATTAATTGTAATATTTTGTGCATTCGTATAAATCACGCAAAGTGTTTCCACATTCCTAAATGTCGCTTAGAAAATTTTTTAACCCTTTCTCTTTAATGCAAAAAATAACAGGTTTTTATTGAAGAAAATTGTGCAAGTACGTAAATAGTACAAGACGTCGGTATACAGAGTGAGCCACGTAAAATAGGCCTCCTAATTTTCTTCTCTAGCTATGCTTGCACGAGAAAATTTTTAGATGTAATTTAAATGGTTTCAAAGGGTGAATAAGGTGGAAGAGAAATTTTCTTGATGGAAGAAATTGCAGAAAAGGAAAGTAAGTTACACATTTGATTTAAAATTTTAGAGTCCAAGGTTGTTTCAAGTGGGAAAAATATATACACTCGTGTAAAATAACATAGGTGATCTTGAGAAAAGAAAAAAAATTGAAAAAGATCGCATTTATAAAAAAAATTTTCTTCCATCTTATTCACCCTTTGAAATCATTTAAATTACGTATAAAAATGTCCTCGTACCATCGTAGCTATAGAGAAGATAATAACGTGGTCTGTTTTACATGGTCCACCCTGTATATATAGACCACTAAACATTAGCACGTGGAAGCGTATACGGGTATAGACAACACTTCGGTCGCCACAAAACTATACAAGACGTCCTTCTATAAATAACGCTTTCACGGTAGCTGATATCTCCAGAATCGTTTCAGACTCGACGATGAAACGTATATACGCTTGCTTTTTCACTTCTGTGTACACTTTACGTCTAGTGCGAAATGAAACTTAGGAGATCGATCCAAACAAACTTTTAGAGAGCGGAATAACGCTGCGCTGACAGAGAAACGCGTATATAAGAATTTAACCTTTCTTTACCTTCTTCAACCAAGCGATATTATTTCGCCATCTCTTCTGCTTCGTGGAACTTTCGAAAATTGTTTGCATAATACGCAATCGACCAAGTTGAAGCATTTTATGATGTTTACCCCCCGCGATACGTCGTTTTTCCATGTGTTTCTTTGCGGAAAGCGATTCGACTGTTGGCATTTCTGTAAAGAGACATTAACCGATCTTCTAGTTGAACTTTGCGATTAATAAAATTCTTATTAGTTCTTTATATTATTCGACAATATTTCCTACATTTTACGGTAATGGAAAATAATGATTTTTTTAAAATTTAGCTTTCGATTAAACGATTAAGTTCTGTGTTTATTTGATACCTGCGATTAATTTGAGGTGAGTTTCAGTGAATATTGGTTTTTATTTTTTTTGGTATTACTCTAGATTAGGTTGAATTAAATTGAGCTAAACAATTCTTTATAAGCAGCTAAACAAACTTTATAAATTTCAATTTTGCAACGCGTTAAAATTGAACTAATGAATCCATGTTAGATTAAACAATGTTTTACACTGAATTTTAAGTAAATTTTTAATGCTCGACTTCTGTTTCGAACGAAATCGATCTTCTCATCGTCGGATTCTAAATTTAAATTTCAACTATTTAAAAAAAAAAAACAGAAAAATCGTTCTCCAGAAAATCGCTAAGCTATCGAATATTTCAAACGCAAAACATTTCTCAAGTGTACACGGGATTTAAAGTTCCCTTTGCAAAATCCCAGCAGTTTCGCATGCCGGCAAAAACGCATCGGTTAAGCGTACTTTTGCCGTTCGAAATAATTAAAGCGATAAATCTTGACAATCAAAACTCGCTTAACACGATATCGAAAAGTGCAAGTTGGAACTCAATTGTTCGCTAATTTCCATGACCCAATTCGCCCGGGCGCAAAAAAAAAAGTTTTATTCGGTACTAGAGGTAGTGCGGCGCGGGCGAGCGAGCGGCGAACTCGATTATTACGACGTCGCAATTCGCTTTTGCTTCGTAATATTTGAAACGGTGGGCGAACGAATTAAAGCCGATTAAAGAACATGAAAGATGACCCTCGAACCACGCGCGGCACATTTCGAACCGTGTTATACCTCGCGAGAAATACGCTTCGAGGAAAAACCGTATTGTTGAAGACCGAAAATATTAGATCGCGTATTATGTTATTACCTTTACACGAAACGTATCTAACTACTCTAGAACTGTATCGTTCTATACTCTGCGATAAGATGATAAGACACCGCTGAATTTTTAATACGTCTCACAAATGGTGCAATATACAGAAATTTTGTACACATGGAAGTTACTAACCCTTTGAAGGCAATCTGGGTCTTTAAAGACCCAAGTGAAACTTCACTTCCGTATTGAAACGAATGTTTAGTTTTATTGAAAAAAGTTTTAAACTCTTGCCTTAATGAAAAATTCTATAATGTATTAGAGACTTTGATAAATATTCCAGAATTTTTTCAGATTTTTTGGAAGCTTGAAACGGTAAAAAAATTGGATTTGGAGAGCAACGACTCAATTTGCCTAAGGAGTGTGGAAAAATATGTTTGCCTACGCAGGGCTAAATGTTACTAAACGTTATTAACCCTTTGCACTCCTTTGTCGAATGTGACTCGACATCAGTTTTATTCACAGGTACTCCGATGTCTAGTCACACTCGACATTTTTTAATTACCAGTTTAAATATGTATTATATTTCGCAATATTTTTTTTATACTTAGATAAACAACATTGCACGTATACGACCCATTTTTGTAACAAAAAAGTCCAATTGTTACAAAAAAGTGTCACATATGTGTAACGAAGCAATTGTTTACGTTGCTTCCTATCAACCAATTGTCCTTCGAAGTACATTTTAAATAAAACAGAGTTATTGGAAAGAAACTGAAAAAAAAGATTCGGAGTGCAAAGGGTTAAGAAAAGGCACTATCTTTGTCTTGTCACTTTAAATTATTTTTCAACTAATTCAGCGATAAACAATTCATTTCTTTCATTTCTTCAATCCTCCGTTAGTGTTTGCAACGTTTATCGCAATATTCGCGAATATATTCTGCGACATTTTTGTACGAACACCGCGCAAAGTGATTATCGATTCGACGTCGATGCACTTTGTCGAGCGATTCGACGTTTGTAGCGGTGATCAATGAGCTTTTGCAATATAGATCGGACTGAAGGTCTCTCTTTAGCGGGAATCCGGCAGAGAGACTGGCTAAACGGCACAACGTGGCCGTGCCGACGACGTGACACGCATCGACGAAACGCGATTCACGGCGCATGCTAATGCCCGGCTGAAAATCTGAAATGTCAACTGGAGCAACGTTGCAACGAGAAACACGGGACGCCTACCGGGATTTCGTGGAGATTCAATTCGGTCCACAGCGACGTTCGCCGCGTTCGTGACGATTTGCAACGGACGAGGCGTTTCGTGAGAGAGGGTGAGCGAGTGAATGAGCGAGAGAGAGAAAGAGAGGTGCGTGTTCAATTTGAACGTGTATTCTGTGCGGAATCGTGCCACCAAGGAAGAACGACAATGACCAGGATAAATCTGTAACATTGAAAGGGGGTGTGCAATGCTTGGCTAAAAGGTGAAGAACGGTTTTCTTCTTTTAATTGGATTTTTCCCTCCTCGCAGTTAGGCAGCTATTGGAGAATTCGGTTCCTGTTATATTCGCGGTATAATTGAACGAACATAATTGAGATATTTTTTTTTTATCGTTAATATATTTATCGTACGGTGCATTGACGTCCGACAAATCTATCTTAAACGCAATCAAAGTTAACTTAATCGTCATGTTTATCCAAGCGCGCTTGCATGCTGTAAATCCGCTTTTACAAGCGGCGAGTAAATCGCTTTTTGAAAGCTTTTTGGGATCCAGTGAAACGCTGCTCTTGAAAAAACGCTACCAAAAAATAACCACGCTGTCTGAGGAGCGAGCAAACATCGGCATGATATTTCAACAAACTTGTATAAAGCGAAATAGTAAATTGCCGCCATGAGTGCTCTTTATCCACAAATTAACGATACCTGTTAACGTGCCCGTTTTATTTAATTGATCGCGAAAGGTGAAATGATACAGCATAAACTGGCGCAAGACACAGAATTATTCACATTTTGTCGTCTTGATTTAAACGTTCGAAAAGATCCATGTCTTCTAATCCATTCTTTAGGAGGCATTTCTAGAAATGTAAGCTTCTTCGTTTCTTCCCCTATTTAACATCTAGCATCAAAGTTTCAGTAATGACTTCGTCACACGAATCTACAAGGTGTTACACGTCATTTTATCGTTACAACCACCGCCGTTTGTCGTGCCAACTTAATTCGACCAGAGAGACTCCTCACAGAGACAGGAAACGATTTCGTTTATAAAAAAACCACAATAAAGTGATCTTTACTGCCTGTTACGGGATTCATGCAGCTCAAGCTCTTTTTATTAGTTAAAATCCAGCCCCATCGTTCTGTTTCAATGTAGTGGATGTTCTACTTTCAGAGCTTCTCAATATTCTTCCAATTTACTCCGCGAAGTAGCTCTGTTACAAAGTAAAGCGTTGTAAAAGGCTTTATAGCGGAAGCTTCAGTCTGACCATTTTCTTAGAAATTGAATTCGAAAATTTGGTATACACTACCGGCCAAAAGGTTTGGAATCACTGTGCATTGCAAGTTGCACAAAAATTCCCCAAAAATTTATAATAATTTCCCAACGAATTTTCTATTATTCAAATCAATCGAAATGAGATAAAGTGTTATTGATCTCCGCAACGTCAATTTCAAATCAATAAAGAATTAGTAGCAGATTCAATATTAATATAAATTGGCAAGTGATTCCAAACTTTCGGCCGGTAGTGTATCTATTTTGGTTCGGTTGGAGCAAAAAAGGTTTGAAAATTATTTCAGTACAAGTATTTGCGACAAATGTGATATTTGCTGAAAGTGACATTTTCGCTATGTAAGCAAATGTACAATCTAATATACCATCAAATTCGAATAAAATTGCTAGTATTCTAATTGTAGTTCACATGAGAAAACCTGAGAACTCGTAAACTCGTGACGGTGTATACCTGGCGCGCAAAACGGAACGCAGACAGCCATTTAAAAACCCATAAAGCAACGCATTAAGCTTAGCGCAGTATTACAACACACTATTCCGTAATCTATTTCGATTCCCTTTAGGAAAGAAGCATAAAGCCCCGCGTGAAACATCTACACAGGAGGGCAAACATTACACTTTGACGCGGCTGTTTCACAAGGAAACACAGAGAGGCCGGTGTGTGCGCGTTCGCCGGCGAAAATTACGCGCGGTGAACAGAGCCAGGCGGAAAAACCAATACTCCATATCCCTAAATCAGCGCAATAAATCTCCAAATTGAACGTGGAACGACAGTAACGCTTTCGCCGTGTAACGCCCGCCGGTGAGAGATGTAGCGAGAAGAAAGGGCCTCGGGGAGGTTTAAAAAGAAGAAAGCCATGTAGCACGAGCACATGTGTAGCCGCGAGTTATGCCTCTGGCTCTGTAAATATCGGCTGGAATAACTGGTCAGGCATGGGTGACGGAGCGAAGGCTGGCGAAAAGGGTGAGAACCAGACGGAGAGAGAGGCGTTGGAGGTCTTGGTAGTAGTCGTCGTCGTCTTGCGTCGCTTATAGCGGACTAATCGTTGAAATACGTGCAAATATTTATTTTCCAGCTGTCACGAACAAGCCACTCTGCCCGGTTTTCCTACGTGGTACCGAAGGCAAGGCGGATAGGTACCTAGTATACCTAGGAGAGCTTCCGAGAGATACGGCTGCTGGATGCATTCGAAGCTGTGCGCAAGTACGCGCGGCCTTCCTTGCTCCCGGGAACTTTTTATTTATGTTTCCTTGCACAGTTGCATCGGCTCGCAGAAGCAAATCAAAATGTTTTCCCGAACTCTCTGCTACTCTTTCCTCCTATCTTTCTTTCTGGTTATTAAGAAGGTTGCGAAATGAGGGATTTCCACGGTTGAAATGAGGTTGCTTATTGTTTCGAGGGTTTTATTGCTTCGTTTGGGGCGCTCCGTTAGCGTGACGCGGATGTGTGTAACTGGAAAGAATTTCTAATGCTTCGATTAATCCTTAACTACGGACCACTCGTCTCGGATACGAGTCTGAATTTTTATTTCACTGTCATAACTGCGTGGAAAATTTTGAAAGCTATGGCATGCGAGCAGTGCCGTTTGAGAGTAAATGGCACACTGTTTGCATAAAGAAAGAATTCTAATTTTTTATCTAACATTATGAACATATAGTTTTTGTGGAATATTGCGAAAAACTTTCAGAAACAAGTATACCTATATCATCAAATGAAATAGTTATAATGCCCTCCTTAGTTTAATTGTTCTAATTAATATTTCTGATCATTAAAAAGAAATGAGGTTTTATGCAGTTAGGACAAATAAACTGAACATTTTCTGGAGCACCAGAAAGCTTATAAGACATTCTCTTTAATTAAAAGGAGAAAAACTAGTGGATAGAACACTTCAGCTAAGGATCACTTATTTAATAAATAAAATTGTTAAGCAGCCTGAAAAGCTATACATCTGTGGGTAATATCTTGAAGATAGATGCCTGTACTTAAAGATCAAATTAAAATTGGGGTTGCACTACAGCTGGTAGCTTAAAAAAATAATGCTGACGATTTTATGTGTAGGTTTTTTGATGGAATAGTATATAGTATAGTATTATTGAGTAAATAACATTTATGAAATGCTTACATACCATTAGATTTTTCATTCCGAACTGCTTCGTAAATGAAATATTGTCTAACACTGTAGTAAATAATTAAAGGGACTTTTACTGAAAGGATTTCATTATTTCGCAGAATATCCAAAATCTTCTTTATAGATTGCATACTTAACACGAATCCCACTATATTAAACAAATTGTTGGCTCATAGTTTGGGGAATGATTTAATGAAAATGTCGCATAAATAAATTGAATTACGTTGAATTATACGTAGTAGGAGGGTACTTAAACAATTCCACAAATTCCTAACCATTCGTAAATTCACTACAGAGGACACAACATTAACACCAGCTTGATACATATTCCACACTAAAGTGTTCATCATTTTCAACCATAGTCATTAAAATCCTGCAGAATTTACAGAAACGAAGTCACTTTGCTGTAATTAGATTATTACGTGGTAGCCGCGGCAAACAGGAAAACAGAACGCCACGGACTGTAAAAAGCCAGGTAAGAACGTCAGCAGGGAGACAGGGACGTCTACACTTCGTTATTAGAATTTGATGCACATCGCGCCTAACGAAATTCGTGGAAAATCGCGAAAACTCTCATGCACCGGCGGAATCAAATTATGAGGGACCGAGGACGGTCAACGCCCTCTTCGTCCGTGAATTTCACTTCCGCCCGTGGAAGGGCCACAATAAAACGGACATTTGATGGTCTGTGGAACGGCGAGAGGACAGGAAACAAAAAAGGGGCAAAAAAAAAAAAACAGCAACAAAACGTTCACGCATGTACGTTGTGTATAGCAACCGTACACATGCACACGCTGAACATAGAAAACACAAAGTACGGGGGAAGAGAGAAGAAGAAACATGTTAGTGGCCTCGTCACTAGAGCTACACAGACAGAACGTGTGCAGGAGCAGAAATGTGACGGGATGCTAAGGGACGGAGATGAGGAGGAGCGGCTATGAAATTACGGGTAGGTAAATGAAACTGTTCTAGAGTCTCGTGCATGCAGCTGCCGCCTGGTACCAAGTCCAACCTGACCCAATACTGCAACACCAGCGACGGTGAGGGCGATACTTTTTATTTTTATTTACCTTCCGCTTTATTTTCGCTTTAATTTCTCCCTTTTCGTCGCGGCGCTTGCTAATGGTGATGCCAGTGGGCGCGTGGAGAAGGAAAGGAAGGGATGGGTGGACGCTGCACGGAGTAGATAGGAGCTTGCAGAAGCAACCGGCCGTGCCTTCCTCTTTCTTCCCCGACTAGCTGGGACTCCTCAACTGGGACTAAATCCTCAACGAAACTGCAATTCTTCTTTCGATGCCGATAAAATTAATTATCCTGTCCGCTCCGCTTCTATTCCACTTACTTTTCTTTCGGCGCGAGCTCGCCGGCGGAATTCTCGACCTGCTTCATAGGCAGAGAGGAGCCAGCGGGGCTGAGATAGGAATCGTAAATTCTGGATATTAGGATTCGGTAATCCCTGGTTCGTGTACGGTGAGAGGGAGGAAGAGAATTCCATGCTCCTCGCGTTTTAAGCACCTTAAAGGGTATCTTCTTCGCGTGTTATTTCTCTTTGGGAAATGGAGCTTGGTTTAATGGCGGCATTGTAGGTTAGGTTCGGTATAAAATTAGAAAGACTAGCTTGAAGAAATTAATTGGTCAGAAGAATTCATTTGTAATAGTAAGTAAGGTATTGTACGATTTATCTGGAATTTATTCGATGGTCGAATGGAAGAGTCAACAGTTTAATTTTGACGGATTAAGTCTTCCATTTAACAGCAATGTTACAAAATTTCCTGTGTGTCGAACTAGTAGCACTTCACGTAAAAAGTACAATAGCCCACTAAGGGAAGAAAGATAATACGACGAAATTGACGTTGAAACGTCTTTGACATCGCTATCTTCTGATCTTCCTCTGTGAAATTCTAATGACCTCCTTAACTTTCGCCAACCCCGTAAGTTCAATCTTTTCACTTCAACGTTTTCGTCAGGACAGGACATTTAATATTCCATGCGAAAGAAGATTACACGGTACTTGTTACAAAGGAACATTTTTTTAAAGTAAAATTATCAAAAAACTATCATAAAACAATAAAGATAAAAAGTACTTTTGAAGAAAGTGTTCGGAACTTTGGGGTGGGTATTACTCGCTATCTTTAAAATTTTATTGCACACGGAAATGAAGTTAGAGGGATAGTAGCTTACGTCCCTTATGTCTGAGAGATGTGAACGTGCTCACAAGTATTATTCGTCAAATTAAAGATGATAAAACAATAATAATATAAATGTAAAACATATCGTAGTCAGTTCTTGAAAACTGTTGCTACTAATGTTTAATTTAAAAAATATATAAATTTTTAATCTTGCTTCGTTACTTTTAATACAAACGTTACAATTGTCTTTATAATAAGCCACGGTTATTGGTATTAATGAATTTGAAAAAAGAAAAAGAAGTACAATGAACTTTTGCTAAAGGACGCTGCAGCATTTCTTCTAAAGTCAATCACTATGCTTTCATTTTTAGATAAACAATGTTATTATGTCTATTAAAAGTTTTGAAAGTAATTTATGTAAAAATAAAAGGCGAACATTAATAACAGAATAGGAATCGTGACTTTGATAAGGCTGAATATTTTAACTTACATACAGTAAGTAAAATTTATCGGAATTAGCAAGTGTTTAATACTTTGCAAATCCTAAATTATTTAGAAAAAATAGAAGACAATACTGTATTAACCTCTTGTCTTATATCTTAGCAGTTAATACTTTTATGACCAGTGGAACACATACGTCCCACTTGAGTACATGAATACAAATTAATCTCAATTAATTTTATTTAAAAATTAATTTTAATTCTAACTTTCGTTTTAATTCATGTACAATACCGGGTTTAATACACTAGCTTTTCTTACCCAAGACAGTACTAAAACAGTGAATAAGCTAACATTTAGAAACACAGTCGGCAAGAACAGTTACAAGTGAAAAGGTTAACAATCAACGCTTATACAAGCCGTCAAACTCCAAAAAATCATCGAGCAAACCCTATAAATTCACCCTACAATACCTCCGATGACTGTGCGTCATTAAACTTTGCATCCCCGGGAGCAAGGTGGCTGCAGCGACGGCGTTTCACCAGGCATCTCGAATCGAGATTCCGTGTCGCGGATATACGATTTAGCGCGTAGACCAAGCAAGAAGGCTCGGCAGGAAGAGAGAAATTTCGGGTCTGGAGGTTCGACGCGCGATGCAGCCGTGTTTGTCGGCCGGGAACCTACAACGATTTCCACTTACTTCTTTCGGGTAGTTCCGGACAGAGAGATAGAGGCTGTCTTGTTTTTTCCTTCGGTGAGTCTCGTGCCGCGTGCCGCTTTTCCTTTGCATTCCACATTACGGAGATCCTGCCACTCTCTGACTATCCCGAATTGCGGAGGCTAGGTATCGCGGAAACAGCGTCAAGGCGGCGGCGCGTCCGGCTGCCTTCATCTCGCTTTTGCTCAGCCGCGACCTCGTTTTCCCTCGCGCTTTCTCTATCTCGGGGTGGTATCGCGCCCCACCGACACCCCTTTTGCACTCTCCGTCTCGTTGGCCCTGCTCGTGCCGTCAGTCGAGTCCGGAGGACTCCGCGAATCACACTTCGACTTTCGTCGTGCTATCTCATCTACGAACACACCATCCATGCTGTTGTTTCGTCTGTGCTTACTCAACCCAGCAGCACGACTTTCTACGTGTTCATTCATTTTAATCAACGATGATACTTATCTGTCTCGCTGATCTGTGCTTCATGAAACTGTCCAACATAATAGAAACATGGAATGTTGAGACTATTTCGATGAAAATTACTTTCAACTTGTAGGACAAGCCTGAGAGCCTCTTCGTTAACAAAAGTGACTACTGTTAACGTTGTTTCGTTTCGTTCTTTTTTTCTTTTTCGTTTTGGTACGAGGATCGGTAAGTCGGATGTATGAGAACGGTCGTTTCAACGGTTAATTTATTTGCCGAAGAGACTTCCTCGAAGAAAATCTTCGGGGAAGGTAGAGCTTCAAGGTCGTAACACGATACCAAGTAAACACTACGTGTCAAGTGCATCGTCTCGCCGCCATATTGACAGGCGAAACACGTGAGTTCTCTCTTGTTTTTCCATCGTCCTTCACTCGGTTTCCCGAGCACTTTGGCGGATGTTATCGAAGCCCACTCTATACCTGGATCTGCGTTACCTGCAGCCTCCCAAAATATCGCATTAGAGAGGTTGAAATGACGTCGTGTCGCCGTGAAGATTAATATAGTGAACTGTCGTTCGATTCTTCCGAATAACGCAAATGAAGATTCACAGAAACGATTCAACGTATTGTATCAATATAGAAATTGTGTTTCAAAAGTGATTCATCAATTTAATTAAATTAATTCGATTAAAATCTCTCACCTAAAAATATAACATTTGTAAACGTCGATCTAACGGGTCTCGCGGTGAAACGAGTATAAGATTTTTCGTATAATTTTTAAAAAGCTTCTAAAAATTAGCCGAAAAATTCGTTCCGATAAGATTTCGGGGTTCGACAATTGGCAGCGGCTGACAGGAACCTTGGCCTTGAAGAATTGCCCGGCGTGGAACTTAAAGTACCAAAGGTAGAAAAGTTTTTGTGAAACTGTGCGAGAGTTCGAACCGCTCGGTACATAAATTCATGTCTATACGATTGCACGTACTGTGCGCCCACGTGGTTATATCTCGAACTGTGTATCGATCGAGCGATCGATCGATTGAAAAAGTGCTCCGTGATGAATGTGTCTCAAGTTTCTGCTATCGGGCGTAGATGGTGACCTTGGCAAAATTTCACGAAGATTTATTATTCGGTGAGTGGGAAAGTGACGGTGGAAATTTTGCTCTACTCTTCTTGGCAACTTTCCTCTTCAACGGGGAAGCTTCTTCGTTTTATATCTTGCGGACTTCGTGCAGTCTTCTATTTGCCGTATTAGTGCGAGGAAGTGTCGCGCTGACAGTAATTTCGAGGTAAGCGAATTACTCACTTTTCAAACACCATTTTATATTTAACTTTACAGATTAAGAGTTCCTCTTCTTTAATGTGTTCCGTGTAATAAATCACTTTAGGATAAAATAGTATGAAACGAAAGAAACGCGTCTACTTTACAGTAGCACGTACATAAATGTAAGTAAAATTATGTTCAAGATTTTTGTAGATTAGGCGCATTTGTACGTAATTATACATATATGCATACCGGGTGTCTCAGCTAAAACACCGAACATCTGTATATCTCTTTTATTTTTAATTATAACAGAAATGTTATACACTGCCTCGGAGTTTCATTATTTCTTCAATGTCAAAGGTCACTTCAAGGTCGTAAGTTACACATACTTGAGTGTACCTTAAAAATACAAAATACAATAGAAAAAAGTACATGGTTTCTGACAAAAAAATGTCGGTGACTATAGGAAAATTCGGGAAAGAAGTTACCATGAGAAGAATTTTTTATTTGCTATATTTCCTTTCTGAAACATTTCTGATATTAAAAATTCAAGAGATATTTAGATGTTCGGTGTTTGCTGAGACACCCTGTATATTACAATTGGTACTGTACCTTTCTTTCGGATATTCATTTTATAATATAACTAATTTAAAAAGGACGAAAAATAGGAATAGCTCGGTTTCCGCGTGGAAAAGTAATATGTGTGAAACAGATGGTTCCCTCGTACGCAACGTGCAACACGTGAGAATTACCCCGTTTGATATATTTTTTCTTATTTCCTCGTATTGTAATATTTCACTTTATTTAATGTGATTCAACGTTAATTAATTGCACGTTATTCATATTTATTCAGTTCTCCTTTCACGTGTAGTACGTTATTTCATTTTTCTTGAATTCTTTATATCTTCGCCGGCAACGAGTTGTGGTACCGTTTCATTTAAAACTCTGCTAATATTTTCAATCTAAATATCGTTTAAATATTAACAAGCAATTTTCACATTTTTCTAACGATTCTATTTTCATCCGTGAAATTACTTACAGTTCTCACGATTGTTCGAAAAGTAAGTTTCATCTGCGTCGTTCCTTTTCCTCTAAGGAATACAATGACACTACGATGAACAGTTTTTATCGGAACCACTATTGAAATACCGGTAACAGAAGTCTTGTGGGATTCATCGAAGCTCCACACGCTATTCTGAAACTGAAATTAATCGTCGAACTTTTATACCGGGCATTTTTCTGAAAATGTGGCGTTTTAATGTCGCAGGACCGTATCCATTCGAAGTCACGGTGCTAAATGCTCATAATAGTGGGCGAACTTTCAACGGTAACGTATATATTGCGGCGCATTGATATTTCCCCTCTTGAAAATTGACCCGTTAATCGTACAAACCGGAATATTTTAAAATCACCCCGTAGCTTCGGCATAGTTCCAGATTTAAACAGTACAAAATGAATATATTACCGTTTCTATCGTTAATTTAATTCTCGAGTCGTACGGTGTATTACGGTGATGCATTGACAATGATTCGTACGCTGACCTAAATCACGCAAACGTTAAATTTACCTAAATTTGTCGAAATGGCTTCTCGAACTTTCAAACCTGTCGACACTTCAATGCAAAACGTGGTCTCACATAAAATTGTCAAATTACACTTGATTTCGTTAGTTTACTTGGTATAACCACCTTGTGCGTGTATTTATTGATAACAGTATGTAATTTAATACGTATTATACCACAGTTTTCATTTATTACTGCTTCACTCTGTTCCATTCGTCGCTTTCACTATTTTACAAAAATAGTTCAGAAGTCAGAAATCTGAAAAAATAGATCAGAAGTAAAAAAATAGTGCAGAAATCACTGATACACTACCTTCGTTTAAATTAATGTATCAAAGTCGAATGCAAGCATGGAAATTAAAGAACAATTTCGACGATAATTTGAATTGCGGTGAATATTTTCTGAGGTTAGAGTGTAATTTGCTCATAATTAAATTTTCACTACTGGGTAATTGGATGTTGACATTAATTGGGTTCGATGTAGGCTGCTTTTGACAGTTCCACATTGACTACTAGATTATTGAACTTTGAGCTTTTTCAATTTTGACTTCTTTTATAGTTGAATTTTTACTATCGTGTTGTTGCTAGACTTCGAATAAATCTGTTACTACTCTATTATTATTATTATTAAAGTTACTAATACTACAAATACCACGCCGAATATTTTTTTCAAACTTTGCCAGTGTGTTCTATAGGTATAAGTAAGGAAAAAGTGTTATATAAACATAGGTCGTTTGAAGCTTAGTTAAAAGGTTGTAACAAAAATCGTTCCCTTCCCATTTCGTATTATTGCTATAACTTTTTAATAAAGCTTCAAACAACCTGTTGTTATATAATAATTTTTTCTTACTTATGTCCATAGAACACACTGGCAAAGTTTGATCGGAAAAAACTAGGACACCCGTTATACTCTGTAAACCAGCGTATATATCCAGTAAATACAATTTATTGCTTTATTTTCACACCTCACAAATAAAATATCGCTGTGAGGAAACAGTCGACTTTCAATCGTATGTATCTTTATTTCTACGCAAACGTTGAATGTTAACTGTTTCACCTATTACTGCGTGCCGCAGCGGAAGGGTTAAAGATGACAAATATTTCAACTGCGGACACTTGTTAATGTTAATTTGTGACATAATCTTTTAGCCAAACTGTAATAGATTTCTTTGGAAGATTGCGATAAATAAATTGATCCTGTAACAGAAGGTACAATGTTTTCTTCACAAATATCCTATAATTGCTAAAAGGGAAAATAGAGGACACGAATTTTTAAGGTAATGTTATGGTGTCGTTCACCGCTCAGGACCGCGAATGTTTTACGCATCGACCATAAAGCTGTCGATTGGTAGTCGAAACAAGCAAGCAAAGCAGGCAGGCCATTCCTCGCACGCGCTAAGACTCTCATAACACGTTTGCCTTCTATTTTACACGGTGCGTATGCAGAGACACGCTATGTCATATAATATTGCCTCAATAACGGCGGGCAAGAGAGATGATCTGTGTGACGCCTGAGGGTTTATTACATCCCAGTCCACCAATATTGGCCACTGGTCGATCGCGGCAGCTTTCACGGAGGTTAAAGCAAGATAGATAGTGTCAGGAGAGAGAGAATGGCTGGTTGGGAAGATTAAAAACGGAACAAGCGTCGTTCGTATAGTGATTCTATCACGATTTTTCGTTCATATTCGGAAACACCCGTTCCGCAGCTTATAGCGGCCAGTCTCGATAAACAACTGTTTCATAGTTCGGCTAATTTTCCGTGAGTTAGTTTCCCTCCCCGCGGTTCTGATAGACACAGTTACCGTTCGATTTTTCCCAACGATAGCTTCGTGCGCTTTTCCGTGGCAATAAATGGCAATTCGTTGTAGGAAAACAGTGTGTTTTACCAATCGAACGCGTTCTGATCTTTTTTACAGCGGATGCTATTTACCATTTCAAATGTAAATCTGAAATAGGTATTCTCGATGGTTTTGTAAATGTTTTGCTACTTTTGCTGTGTAACTGATTAATTGATTAAATCATTGTAAATTATAATATTTTAAGAAATAATAATATTTCTTTATTCTACATTTCACGCTGTTTGTAGAAAGAAAATATTTGACTAGCAGATTGACTACACGAATAACAATGTAAATGTTAATTCACGATTAACTTCTTGACATAAGGTTTTCTTTACTAGCTGTGCATGTGAGCATCAGCTATTTATTGCTTTCGTGTTATGTCAAATAAGAGAAGTTTAAAATTAATTTCAAAAATTTTGTCGCACCTTGACCAGAATTTGTGCTGCAAAGGGTTTAAAAATATTCAACGAGGGAATTAACATTTCCTTAACGATCAGATTCGCGTACAACATTCGCGTAATAATTAAACATATCTCCAATACAGAGGAACAACGTCCAAGCTACAATTCTCTGCAGATTAATTACATCAGAGTCTCCCTTCACCGTCGATGAACGAAAACAAAATTAGGGATAACCCTTCGGTCGCTCGTTAACCGAAATGCGATCGAGCAGATTCGTGGCTGATAGGCAACCAAACAGTGGAGAAAGTCACAAGCTGGCGATTTCATTCATGGGCCAGGCAGGTCGTCGTAAATTCGTTAAGTCGCGGCACAAGCGGTGCTCCACGCTACCAACAATCAATCGAGACCGTCGTCTGAGGAGTTTCAAAGCGCACTGCGTTCGGGGCTGCTCGAAGGTGGATTCGAGACTAGCTGGGATAGGGTTGGCGTGGCCCATGGACGGTGGAAAGGGTGCTCGAAGGGGTAAGGGAAAGTCGAATACTCTCACGATACGCCTCGTCCCTTTCCAACTTGCAGGATTCTCGATAAAGCCGTCGAGCATTTGCTCGAAGCCTGCAGTGTACTCAGCTAGTCCGACTTCCGGAAGTTTCGTCCCTGAAGTTTACCCTTTCGCTCTGAGAAGCTCGGAACGTCGGAGGAATCTCGGAGAGGTCAAAGCTGCACGCAAGAGTTTGAGAAGCTGAATAGGCCGGCCCACCGGATAAAAAGGAAACGAATGCAGATGGAGGGGAAAACGCGGAACGTTATCGTCCCTGGATCATTTTTCCAACCCCTAATTGCGAGCGTTTATAAAGAGCAACAGTGGCTACTTAGACTCGTCAGATTACGCGATTGTCTGTTCCAGCTGGTTAACAAGCTATGGGGAATTATTTTGTAATTAATAGATGAATGGTGTTCTTGGAGAATGAAGATTTTTGTAGAATTTCAACCTGTTGATGCAGATGATTTTTATTTACGACATGTTGATGCTTCTGATTGTCTGTTTGAGGTGTACTTTGAATGATATTAATTTTCAGTGGCCGTTCTTTAAATTGACGTCCTTAACCTATTTTTTTGATGGATTCACTGATTGCTAGTTTTATTTAATTCGGATGCAGTAGCATTAATCTTAAACTTACTTCTACGAATTACCAATTTATACGATCATTTTACAATGAAAATTAGTTTAAATTTCCAGTGATACGTTTTGCTCGTACACGTGTAACCTTGTCACAAATTATTGGAATTTTTCTAAAGAAACAGATGTTAATATGTACCAAGTTTCCCATAAATTGTTCTATAATTACGTTCTATTTCGCGACAATCTTTTCTTCGTTTTTAATGTAAATTTTATTCGAATTCGATCTTTCGCAAAGCGTAATGTTAGTTTGACTGGTGTGTACATAGAAAAGTCTTCTATTTACGACGATATTACGAATAATTTGATAATTAAGAAAGAATTTCATCGTCGTCGAAAATCCTTCATATTTCAAACTGCGGAAAAATTCGAAACATCAGGAACACGTTACTACAGTTCATGTCCATTATATCTTCCTGATATTGATTTCATTCTTATACACACTTCATAAATAAGTTTCTCCATCTCCTATATCTTGAGGACCAGGCGATAAATTTCCTCCCTGACTGCTTCTCCTTACTTCTTCCTTTTCGTGGGTATCTTTGTTTCCTCACAGGAAACAATTTTGCCTCTTTCAATATGGATAGTTGTGTTTTTCCTTTGCAGATCAGAATCTTCTTCATTTTTAGGCGAAAGCTTCGTGCCAAAAATGTAACATATGTTGCTATTGAAAAGAAACTTTGTCAAAAGTGAAATCACAAAGGCGAAAATTATTTATACAAAAATTTGGTAAGAAACGTGTTATATAAAGATAAAAATGATTATTTTTTGGAGGAATAGAGAAATATTTTTTAATTTTTCTCACGCAAATTTTAGAGAATTCTAAATGGAATGATATTCGGATTAGAAATGGAATTTCAGTGAAATCTACGCGACACATTTACGAAGAATACACTATTATCCTGTTTCCAAAACTCTTCACCGTGTGACGAGGTAATCAGTTTATGTGAGATGCGCAATCATTATCTGTTCCCGATAGAACAGCTTTCCTGTAAGATCTTCGACCTTAATCAATATACTGCGCCCCGACAATATCATTTACGATAAATTGAAGATTATCCTTAACGGTTCAGTAGTTTTCAGGAAGTTTACGTCGTGCTAATAAACTTCTCGGTATATCGAACAAACTCACGGCGTTTACTAGGACACTAATCGGGCGAGATTTATAGCTTAAAAGGTCGTTAAAAGTTTCCTGGAAATTACAACGTAGCAAGCGAAAGGGTCTGTAATTACGCGAATACTGCGATAATTAGGCCTGAATTTCTTGCATTCTTCTGAAACGTAACAAAAATTTCGTTCAATTGCACGGCGAATACCGATGCGTTTGTCTAATTACAGCTGGCTTATCTCACGCAATTCTCCGGAAATTCGATTTATTTTAGAACGGTGCAATTTAGTGTAACGTAAAGTAGCATTATATGTTGTGAAGTGATACGAAGTAAATTATCGAAATATGCTAGACACACTATCTATATCGATTTTCGTTATTATTTTCGTAAAAAAGCTTCCCAGCTCAGATATATTTTGTAGGGTTAAAACTAGCGAAACTAGGTTAATATAGATTTGAGAAGGATTAAACAGAGATTAATAGTGGATTTTCACTTTTCTAAACACTTATCACTGTCATTATTCCTAAAAAAATATTGATTTCCTTAACAATATTTTATCAAAATTAATCTCAAATCTTTTCCAATGAAATACTTAAATTGTATTGTCTATAAATATTTCAGAACTTAAAATGTACCTGAATTACTTTCCAAGAGGATTTTCGCTTTTCTGAACATTATTATTATTGCTAAAAAAATATTTATTTGCTTAACAATATTTTACCAAAATTAATCTCAAATCTTTTCCAACAAAATACTTAAATTGTATTATCTATAAATGTTTCAAAATTAAAATGTACCTGAATTATTTTCCAAGAGGATTTTCATTTTTCTAAACACTATCATCACTGTCATTATTGCTAAAAAAAACATTTACTTCCTCAATAACTTTTTAACAAATACTAATCTTAAAATTGCTCCAACGAAACACTTAAATCGCCTATGAAAATGTCCAAAATTACAAGATACCTGAAATTCCTATCTTAAAAGCATCTTCGAGCAATTAACAAACACTGTCGTCACCGTAAACAATCTTAAACCAGCCTCTCGATCGATTCCACGCAATTCGCGAGGATCGATCGCTGGCCGTGCAACCGGCGCAACTTGATAATCGCTCGTAAACATCGCCTTAACAACCGCGGCGGTAATGTCCGATACGTGTATCTGGTGGTTGACTTACGCGTTACAGGCCGTAACACGGTGCCTGGCAATAATTCATCCGGTTGAAATAGGCGAGCGTGTTTAACGCGAGACGTTTATTACGCGGCATTTTTGCCGGACGTTCATTTCCCCGGGAACGGATATTCGTCTCTTCAGCGGAAAGTAAATCATCGTGGTTCCACGCGACTACTATGTACTATCGAATCGTTCCTCCCTCCTACTCCTACCTTGCGTCTCTTGTGTTTTATTGCTTGGATTGCGTTGAAAGGAGATCATAACAGCAACAAAAAAAGAAAGAAGAAAAAAAACGGAGAGAATGATGGACCGGAACGATGTGCAGAGACGGTCATTTTGTATGTCATCCCTCTACAAGAGGACCTTTGGCTGTCAACGATCACGGAGAGAAATTACTAGCGGTGTAATTACTGGATGATGCATCGCCACGTTTAATAGGCATTCCGTTAGCCGTTTGATGTAGTCGTGTCGTTGGACAGTTCTATCTGGCCTCTTCGAACCACGGGCCGACGTACTTGATTACGTCTAATCACATCGTTGTAATACCGTCGTTACATTACCCGTTTGGGGTAAGTTACGCGCGATTGGCGCAATAACGCATACGTGTACGCGCGTACACGGGAGGCTGTGTTCGTATTTGGTACACAAGTGCTTTCTCAGATGAATTTGTATGGGGGATTGAATAGGGAGGTAAATGAACGTCTGAGGCTTCTATGGAAAATTAGTGTTCTACCTGATTGCCTGTTAATGGACAGGTGTATTTGAAATTTGGAAAGGATACTCTTAGAATGAGATTACACGAAACTTGAATTGTTTGATCTTTGTTCTTCTTAATTAAGGAAAAGTACGATGTTTCGTGTATTTCTGAATGTGTTCAATTTATCATTTTGCCAACTAAGTTGCCTTGTATAATCGAATATTTAATGTAAAGGACAGTAATATTTGCTACACTAAGATTTATAATTAATTGAAATAAATCTATCTTTTACTGAAAATAGTTCCATCCATTTTTCTCTGATGCTTTTAGAAAATTGCTGATTTTTTTACCCTCTTTTTCGAATTTATATCCTGTAAATATAAAGATCCGTAATTTTACTTTAATAATCTTTCTTCAGAAAGAATTATTCTCTAAGCAGTTTATATATTGCAATACTTTGATTTAATTATAGATATAAAATTTGATAATCAAGTAACAATTGAAATGATATTAGAGGAAGAATTAAATCAGAACTTTTATGTTCTGCTACCTACAAAGACTGCCCTAAACGAAAGACCTTGTCTGAAGTGAACAATGAAGGCTCCTCGAATTTCGTACGGTAATTTGGCGGAACATAAACGGCCGCCTAATAGTTTAATTGATTCGTAAATTTCGAACGTCAGTCGAATGTGGTGCGTGTGCAATTATTATGAGCGTCCAATTTCCCACGAACTATTACCCTACTTGGAATAGCTACGGGCTGTTGTTTAGAATGATACGTTGCGATGGGAGAAATCCGTGGTATGATAATTTGCATGCTGACCACACGTTATTCTGTGTAAATCAGTTTACCTGTTATGACGTAAGCACGGTCCAAACAACGCGTTCAGCGTGTACTCATATGATATTTTGTACGAAAAGTGACATAATAAATATGTTTTTATAAACTTCAAATATTTTTCATTCTGTGAAATTTCCTCATAGGTGTATTTCTAACTTGAGAGAATCTTTGGAAGAATGTTTTTCGACTTTTTGATAATACACGAAGATATAGCGGTAAAAATGAGGGATGCAATTTACTGAAAATATTTTTAGTTGCTTCTATTTTCATATAAGAGAAATTTTAATATACCAATAACTGTAGATTCCACATTATCCGTGGATAACACTGTCACTTCGCTGTCTTCTGTAGTTTTTTTAAAACAGTTAAAATAAAGATTTTCAGTTTCTTCCGTTTGTAGCTCATGCTCGCAAATTTACATAAAAATGGAACCACAATTTGTATTGTTTGAACAAGTAGATTTTCCGAGTACCACATTATGCATAAGTTTCATTAACGTTTTTAATTTTATTTTGAATTTTCCTAAATTAATTAAATTTCTACATTACCTAATTAAGAGTTGCAATAGTACAGGGGATACTAGTAAATTCTAATTAGAATTCGTACAATGAGGGGAAAATTCTTTATGCTCGTAAAATTAATCAGAAATTATATCCTTTATACGGCCGTGTATATTGTTCGAATGCAAACGAGCATCGAGATTCGTCATTTTCGAGGAGAAATTTCTGCGGATTGCTCGATAAGGAACAAAGAGACTGTCAGAATCGTACGTGTCCAATCACCATCACTTCCTGCTGGAATTGATTATTAATTGCCGGCACGTGTACCGCGTGCATCCATTTGAATCCCAGACGATGGTGCGAGGACATCGCGCGCATTTCGGCGGCCGATAAAGTTATGCCTGCCCATCGGCTACTAATTAGCGATTGATTGACTTCCCCCTCTTTCCTTCCGGTCAGTATCGTCACGAAGACAAATTCGAAGAACGATTATTCTGGCCCTCCAGGTCGACAAACGTGGCACAGCCGTGGGGAATTTTAATGGGTTTTATTCGGGGGAATTCACGTGGAAAGGTTCGACAATATTTCCTCGAACCACTTTCGAGCAATTAGAAATCGTACAGGTTTTAACGAAGTAAAAATAATCGACAGCGTGTAACAGAATTGTTTATGCAATTATTATTTCACTTAAAACAGAGAACTTCGAAATAAGACAGTTTGGAAGTGTGACATTGTCAGAAATGATTTAACCTCTTAACCTATAACAACGTGTCCGACTCGTGGCAGAGATTCTCGTCGAAATGTGACAAAAATAGTTATATCGGTAAGAAAAATTATTCGTTTTAATTCGTGAAAATTACTAAATGTAATCGATCTGTTACAGATCAGCTTTAGTTACCCGATACAGTACTAAAACATTAAATGGCTGACGCTTAGATGCAAAGTCAGAAAAGAAATCATAGTTTAAGGGGTCAACGGTGAACTTGCGTTAACTGTTGTACACAAACCGGGTCAATTTGGTCCAAAATCAAATCACACGTTTATCGGTCAATTTCTTCCAAATTTACTTATTCGTGTAACTTTACAAACTCTGTACAAAGGTTAAGCATTCGTGAAAATCAGTCAACGTGTACGATATTACATGTAGATAATACTTGTAACTACCGATTATGGAATATGAGTTTTATTTCGTATACAGTAGTTCTATGAAATAATTATGTTTACTTGAATACGTTCCACTAAAAGTTTGAAATGTAGCTAGTTATAAACGTCCTTTCACATTTTACTTAGGAATATTTCGACGTTCGTCGTAAAAGTGTATTAAATCAAATTCGTCACGTTGTAAACTCATTACGTTTTCGCGAATTTTTCATTCTGGCACATCGTTTAAAATATTCTTTTATCATATTTTAAATAACTTTGATGTCGCGGCGAGTGGCATGTGTTACCGAAAGCGAGCGATGTCTTTGACACATCATCAAAAATATAATTATTTCGTTAATAGCTTTCCGAGAACATGAAAAATTTATGCGTCTCGATGAACGCGTAACTCATCAATTTGTGCCCGTTTAATGCACACGGAATATAATAATTCTTTTTACTTTCATTGGCGGGTCGACTCTTTTTTCATCGGCATTAAATCTTCTCGATTTTTAACACGAGTAGAGTTCACTGCCTGCGAAACAATGTCAAAAAGCTTCGCAATGGAACACATAATAATTCTCTATTTAATAATTTTCTATTAAAACTTTTGTATATTAGTGCTTGCAATAACGTTCATTTCTGCCAAATTTAATTTGAAAGTAGTACAGGTGGTTAAAACGAAGTGACTGTTACTTATTGATGAAAATATTTGAAAAAATATGCTCCGAAGTAACTGTTACGAACCCACTGCCTTTCCCCCACACATTGTTATTAGATACTATTATAATATTATTATTAACATTATTGTAATTAGATACTATTATTATTAACATTATTATTAGATATTATCATTATCATTACCAAACACCTTTATAATTATAAACCAAAGACGCCAAGCAACCACCACAGGTAGGAAGGGGACGAAGTCGTGAAAAACCCATGAAGCGACGCTCGACCGCAGGCCCCTTTTCCTGACCATTGATTGGTCGGAAGCAAGGTGAAAAATAGTATAAAACCGATAGACAGATAGTCTAAAGCAATACACCTAGAACGACACCCGTTCGAACTAAACATTAAATAAAACGACATCAAACACATGGAATTTTACTCTTTTAACCAACCCGAAACGAAGGAGGCGATCTCAACTGCTACGGCCCGTTCCGTAACAGTAAGAAACGTTTAAATTTCATTAAATCTACAAATTAAATTACCACTATCAATATAAGTAGTTTCACATCCATTAGTGATTAACAGTGGACAGATTGAAGTACACTGTAGCATGCTTTCCATAAATTAGATAATCATGCGCACAGTATATAATTAGTAGATGAGTGAAAGTTTATTATCAACTCACTTTTTATAGTAAGCTGATTAAGCAAGCGAGTTGAAATCCTTATCAACGTTGTCATAGTATAATGTACATAAATCAGGCTTAATCGATAATCATACAATAATTAGATTGACCGCATGCCGTTAATCGAATATGCAAATAATAGTTCTTAAGGAAGGGTCATTTTGCACGTTTTACATAATTTATACGAAGATAAAAATTGATCAGAAGAAAAGTCAATAAATTCTTGTTATCATACTTTGTCGGTACATTAAAATATATATTTGTAGCGACCAGCTACAGCGGAAAACATTTGGCGAGCAGACTACCAGCACGGTTTATGACGTGCGCGCTTGAAAGGCTATTTTTGAGGAAACCGTTTTTAGCTTATTTAATTTCTAAAAATTCGACAATGCATGTCCGCGTAGAAACTTTCTCCGACGGCCTCAATAGCAAATTGCCGCATCATAAACCAAGGGTTTCCGAAAGGTCCGCCGTACGAGGCCCAGAGGCCCGAACCGGCAGGTCACGAGTACTTGACCTGGAGGAAACTCAGCTGCCCGCCAAGTGACGTCAGGGGAAAAACCTCCCCCGCCAAGTCGCACTGCGGTCCCCGAAAAAGCGCGCCAAGGGCGCAAGGGACACGCAGCGACTTGGAGAGAAATTACCTGATTGGTTAACACCGACGCGACGGGTTAACCAATCAGGTACGATTAACAGACAGCCAAAAATTAATAAGAAAAAGCGAGGCGTGAGGAGGCCAGTCAGGCACGGACCTCCAACGCCGACAGTCCATTTAAATAAAGATCGTACTAATACCGTGAGGGTACTTAGCGAAACCCTACACACGTTTCGTTATTTATAATAATAACCATATTCCTTCATATTTTTCGTTTAATCGAATTTCGTCAATGCATCACGCATAATTATCTAGTCACGTTTACAACAGTACAATTAATTTACTCTGATACAATATTCTCTCTTGAAATTCACAATAATTAATCATCGTTATAATTTCGGAAACAGTCAACAAGTCATGATAATTGGTTGGGTGAACGAGCAATTACTTCGGTCGGAGATTAGAAATCTGCGGTAAGAGATATCGAGCAGGAGTTAATAATTTATGTAGTCGTGAAGGGCGGTGCTTTGCATCGCAACATGGGTCAGCAGTAAATTATTCTCGAATGTCATGATACGAAAACTGTTTAGAAGCTTGTAAATCAGAGTACCAGGATTTCGGTGACGAAAGGACCCGTTTTTTCCCCTCGATTCTTCGTTTAAATCCAATCACGCGCACCCAATTAAATAACAAAAAAAAAAAAAAAGAGAGAAAGAAACATAGGTTGAAACGCACGATAGACAGGAATTGCTCTTACATTTAAAGGGATCGACAAACAAAACGTTTTTTTTTTTTTTTAAATAAACAAGCTACCTATATTGACGACGAAAAAACATGTTCTACATTTTGTAGCTGTTTCATTGACGAGAAAGAGCTTTCTTGTTGGATGTAGCGCAATTTTGCGGTGAATACGGTGTTGAAGGCTACATTTTCGTTGCTGAAATACCATTCACTCTGTACAGCGTATACACACTCTATTTTACTGGAAGTACAGTACACAGCAGTATAAATATCCCCTGAAAGCTCGACAGTGTTACTTTTGAATATCGTTGATACTATTAACGTTTTATATAGCCCTTTTTTTTGCCTGACAATTGATTTCAGTACAATGAACTTCATTTTACTGTATCATCATCTATTCTGCCGTAAAATGTACCGTAACACAAAAGAAAATTGAAACGAAATATATTTGTCGATTTTTATGAAACGGAAGATTGAAAGTAGGATATACATAAATAACACTAATTAAATCAAATAATCGTCTGATATTTTAAGTAGCGATCGTTAATGGTCATATCGGTGTTCGTATTTCATTGAACCTTATCTTATAAGGAAGAAACGTGTGTTGGAGGTAAGATAACGTACAGACGTCTTGTGACTGTCTTAACCGTTTAAGTCCCAAGCAGCGCGATCGCGCTGTTTAGATCTTGCGCCGAAAAGACCCAGCACATGGATAACTGACGGTGCACTCACAGTCTATCGAAATAGCGCGTTCAACTTTTCTGACGCATGTACATCGCATCGCTGTCTTTTTTTGGCGAAACAAAATAAGTGTTCGGTCCCGAGCACCGCGACGCAGGACCGGCAGGACGAGTGCGTAGCCGAGCCGCATGGCATCAGCGGAACCGTGTTACAATGTCGCAATAAGGCCACCGACAAAGGGATCCCACGGGGAACCGAAGAGGGACCGCGTTGTCGAGCGAGAGGGCTCGAGTGTTTCTTCGCTTGAGGGGAGGACTCGCGTTGGGTCTTGTGTCGCATGGGCCGCCAAAAGCGATGATCGCTGGACGTCTTCCGTATCGCGTCGCACTTACCACCACCACGTCGGGTGTGGACGGCTCCGTGCTATAAAGCACGGAGGTTTCCACCCTCGAGACGCATTTTTGTACTGAAAACACGCCTAGAAACACAATAATTATTTTAGTTCGAAAACGTGTTGATTTCTTTCCTACAAATAAGACTCCCCCTGCCGCGAGTCAGTGTTTCCAAGCGTCGAAGAGCTACGGCGTTTTGGGACGGTACAATAAGAAAAGCGCTATCGCGCCGCTTAGCTCTTTTCGCAATCAATTAAGACAAGCGCTATTGCGCTGTTCGGCATTTTTCGATAGTGTATTTTCAATGAGCCCTGGGACCCAAACGGTTAAAGACGTCTAGTGAAAGCCTAAAGATGTCCAAAAGATGTCTGAACGATGTCCAGGGTTACAAAGCAAAATGTCTGTGAAACGTGGCACTGCACAGCGTGTCAAAACGCCTGTCTGACCGCGCAAAACTATATTTCATCTGAAAAGTGTGTAGATCGTTGAGAAGTAAGATAATTAAAGATCATGACGTTGTTATATTGCAGCGCTCCCTCGAGCAACGCGGTTTCGATTAAAAATTTTGACGTTCGTTTCGAATCAATTTACACAATTCGCGATAGTTTTGTTCTCAAAAGGACACGCATGTATGTAGCTTTACGTTCGGTTCTATATACGTATGTAAATACAACGACTCTGGCTCGTGTTTCTTGTGATGGGCTCGCAAAAACTATCGCGAGTCTCACGCGATGTTATGATACAAAAAATCAAGAGCAGGCCTATGTTACTATGTTACGAGGATTCTTCCTAGAATAACTACGCGTAAACAGTGAGCAGAAATCGGGCAGGACGACTCGTCCTCAGTCAGTGTTTACGAAGCAGTCGAACGAGTGCCTCGACGAACGATGAACGTCGCTTATACAGTGCGATTACAGGCTTGTAGGGAATACATCGAGCAACGCGTTTTCAATTATACACGGTTTTCCAATCAATTTATGTACTTAACATATTCGTTCGTGTGAATTAAGTGCCGCTGCATACGAGAAGCTAGTGCACCGAATTCAAGTACACAACGAACAGCTCAGCTTGGGAGAAAAATCAAACGAGAAGCGTGCTCTGCGAGCTACACAGCTACAGTTTCAGGGTATGTGTTTGCGTGAATAATATGTATGGATACATACGTACACAATCGAATAATTGAGTTAATTGAAAATAGAGGAGAACCTACGTATAGCTAATTAGATTAATTACTGCAACAATTTCGTTTTATCGTATCCTAAGTTTATTTTTCTTGTAATAAGATGTGTTATAGTGATGGTCTATAGTTATGAAACAACAACGAATTAGTTTCATACTTTTTTTTTCTTCGAGACTTATACATATTCTATCCTTTTCTGGGGAAACCGAGTTTCTCAATAGGCCTTTAAATATAACATACTTCGTTTGTTGTTATTTTCAACCACAATATATGGGAATTTTAAATATTGAGGTGATTTTATAGTTATGATATGCAGTGTATATACGTATAAATAATTTATACACATGCATTGGAAGAATATAAATATACTTCAGTTTTTCGTGAAGGTGGTTCCCAACTACACGAACAGTCGGTGTCCTTAACCCCCGCGTTGTTCGAGGGAGCACTGTATTCCCTTCCTAAATTGCAAATATTTAAGAAAAAGCTGAATTATTTAACTAAAAACTATACTGTGGACATTTTATTTAGAATTGTCGTCTCATACGTGAAATATAAATTTAAGAATACAACATATAAGTACGTAATATAAATGTACTAAAATACGAAATATAAATACATCCGTGCATTCTAATCGAACACACGACGGATGCCAAGTCAAATATTATCCAATACTAAAATCTTCGTATGCAAGCGAAACCTGATTTTTTAAATTTTATTAGGCATTATATTGTTTAAAATTATACAAATATATTACGATTACAATGAAGAACATATTTATAATATAAGAAGAGGAGAATTCGTGACCCTGGTTCGAATGCCTGTTGAAACAAGACACATCTAAATAATAGCCAGGTCATCGGTGACCCGACATCCGCTGTCCGAACGTTAAGGTCTTAACCCCCAGCAATCACTAAGCCTAAATCCTTGGCATCTGGAAGCTAATTTTTACCAATAGTAAACCGTAAATCGTTCTCTTATAGTCTGCAGACTGTCCGTGGACAGTCCGCGAACTTGAAAATTAAAAAGAAGTAGCAAGCAGCACGCTATGAAGCACTACATACACTACCGGCCAAAAGTTTGGAATCACCTCCCACTTTTCATCAATATTACATCTGCTGCTAATTTTTTATAGATTTGAAGTTTATCTCAATTCTACATTCATCAATTTATCTCATATCAATTGATTCGAATGATAAAAAATTCTCAAAGCCTCTGACTTTTTTCTGGAAATTTTTGTATAAATTGCAATGCTCAGTGATTCCAAACTTTTGGCTGGTAGTGTATGCGCTGGTTTTAGAAACGTTTTAAAAATGTAATTTTTGCACGTTGTTAGAAGGTTAGGTTAGGAGATTTCTATGTTTTCAAGACGTTCAGACCAAAAATGAAGGTAAAATGAGCAATTTCTAAGACATAGTATGCTATCTGGGATATACGTATGTGAAACGAGGCAAGCTCGAATCATAACGCGATGCTCGACTAATATAATAAACAATTGCTTTAACCAGGCAACAATGGAGTCGCAATATTGGTTGTGGTTCCGTGCTAACGATGACTGGCAGCGGTTTTATGAAGACTCTTATACGTACCTTGAGGCTGAGATTTACTCACAGGAAGCGGTGGATATTTAAATAACAATTGGATCCTATCAAATCGGCTTTACTTTTTCAGTAGTATTGTTTAAAAAGAATTCTTCAAATTTTCATAGAGAAATTACTTTTGTGTGATGTGTTCCTTTGTCTGATTTTAAAAGGAATGGGGATAATTCTTAAAGAAAGTTTTTCCTTAAGACATTTCTGGGTCGCGCGCTAGAATCGCACAATTAAGACCTTCCAAAAGAAGTTCAATTAATATGCAGGGATAAACATGAAATTTATGGCGGCCGGTAGGAAAGCCGAAAGCACGATAAATGAAATTTAAAGAAATTTGCACTTTACAAATCTAAATAAGGAAACTTCCAAATTTAAAAATATGTGAATATTAAAATGCAAAAATCTTTTAGAATTCGGTAAATGTATTTAAAAGGAAAACAACAAATTAACTTTAGGTCACGCGTTAGAATCGTCGGCTGCGTTAATTATAAGAATAATTATAAAAATAATTAACACTCTTGAGAAAAGAATATCGTCAACCTCGAATGCCACTGATATTGTTACCTGTACCTCAATTTCATCCTTCGAAACGTCGAAAGAATCGTTTCAAGAAGAAGAATCAACGCACACTGGCAATGGTCATTTCGTGAGCAGAAGAGTAGCGTTGTGTGCGGGCACATCGGTCGAAGTATATACCACGTGACATCCGGCGACAGAAATGAGATGCCTCACCCACCTTCATTATCATGTGCGTAACGTTCAACGAGAAAACGTTTCTGTACACGCCCACGTGCACGTTAGGCCGTTGGGCACATGCTGTCCTGTGAATAAAACGCGTCATTTTGCCAGAAGAAAGTTAATTCCACGTTACTACTTCCATCTACGACCAACGACTTTGAAACGACGCTGTTTTCGTCGCGGAAGTGGCCCATAGAACTGGCAAGCTTGACTGTAGTTCGATGGCCACGCACGTGGCCCACACGCGTTTATCGTGCT
>NW_017100198.1:1656581-1678609 GCF_001263275.1 Habropoda laboriosa | reverse complement strand
TAATTTTCGATGTCTATCGCTGCATATTAATTAGTCTTCTTTTGGAAGTAATTCAGGGAAGAAGTATTGTACTGTCACTCTCTCGTAATCAATCGATCGTACGCGACGACTTGTGGATACGTGTGGTAACTGATGACTTGGAACATGTCTTACACTTGATGAATGAATTACGTAGAGACCAGGGAACAATTGATGGATTGCTTAATTAAGAAAAAATTTACTTCTTTCGGGGTAGATTATATTGGATTGGCGCGAATGAAATGTCGTTTTTTCAGCAGCTGAAATTTGAGAGTCGATGTCACATATTAAACTTTGTCTGATCGTAAATTTTTATACGCAGTAGTCGGGAAGAAAGAATGTGCTGTCGCACACGTGTATTGAGTAATAAACAAATTTATAGTATAATTGTTTGGACATTATTATCTGACGTGATGAATATTCAGGATACTTTGGTAATTTTTTTATATAAGTTTAAATTTGGAAAAACTACTGAAAATATAAACTTGGAGAAGTTTATGCAGCAAATCAATTTTCCGATTATGTCCTTTGTTTTGTGTTAATAATCTTGCGACACTGCGTTGATAATTTTCATTTTCTTTTGTCGAGTTTTAACGAAATCGAAATTTACGGTGTTCCGCGAGTCAAACGAATTTGAAAATAGCGCCCTCCAGCGAGACTTCAGTTTCCATGGCAACGCGAGATTTGCGCGCAAACAGTCTGTCGCGTTCTATTATAAGTGATGTGTCGTGTGACGATTCGTTCCGGCAAATTCAAGTAAGATTCACGAATTTTCATTACTTTTTGTACTAAAACTATACAAAAATTGTAGATAATAAACTGAACGACATTTTTATCATAAAATTACATTCGAAACAAGCGTGCTTACTAACAATAATTCGATCAAAGTCTCGCGTGTATAGACAGCAGCTTTTGCTCCATTCTTCCTTCTATTTTCACATTCTATTCGCCTATGAATTTCGCAATTTCGTTAGAAATCTCCAAATAGGATCGATTAAATACAGATTCACTCGATCATTCCCCAACAAACTACCATTTGTTCCAGCATCTGCACAATTTTTATAACAAATAAATTATTCCGAAATGAAGGCATTGTAAAAGCAGCATTCAATGAATTTTTCATTTCAAAGACTGATGATTTTTCTTAAATTTGTGGAATCGTATTTTCTGAAGAAACACAATTTATCTAAATTTCATTTCAAAAAGCGACATTAACCTATAATAATGTTACGGAATATAATCGTAAAATTAGTCTCTCAATTATTTCACGGATTAATTATCATATTTAATCGATACCTAAAGATTTAGAAGAAAGAAGATATTAATATATTTAGTATTAAATATAGCACACTCTTACCATCTCGATAAAATTTCTTAATTTTACGAAACATGAACTGCTGATTCAATGCGAAGCGTAACGAAACGTACCATATTAGTTTCTAATTCCGCGTATTTTACTTGTACGATGAAAAACTTCACATCGCAAGGAAAGAATATGATTGAATCATCAGGAACACGTGTGGCAACATGCTTGACATCATTTTAGTCATCATAAAACAATTTGGTCGCCGTTTTCCGCATTTACACCGCGCAGATGGAAAAACGCAGGTTTTAATCGAGACACGAGTTCACACGAACAGAAAGAAAATGTGAGCGTTAGCATAACACAGTGTACACACTGTTCTCCATAGTTTCGTTGGGCTCGAATGAGTTACAAGTGTGATGCGGTTGCGAAAAATAAATCCGCACTTTTCGTGTCATACAATGTGCAATTTTAAATGGTGCACGACTGACAGAAAAGCTGGAACTTCATCTGCGAAAATGTGTACGTGGACCATCCGCCTGTCGACCCAGTTTGTAGCCACAATTTGCGAATACACATAATTTTTGTTTCGTTACAGTCGTGTCACGCGACGTGTCTTGTTTTTAATTTCTACAATGCGCATTGTTACGTTCTGCCACGCTATTCGTTAAGAATACACGGAATATAATGCGTGGGATAATTAATCCCACGTGGGAATTTTAACTGATAAATCTGGCATTTCGGAAAAAATTTGTCAAAATTTTGAAAGGTGATTTATTTAAAGAAAAATGTTAAATAGTTTGAAAGAAGATTTATGTTCTGTTATTAGGGTAATATGCAAATTCCATTAATTTTTGCATACACTCCTTAAAATAAGTAGAAAAGAATTTAAAAAAAAAAACGCAATGTTTAATATTTAATTTCCTTAAGAATGTTGGAGGTTTATATTTTGCTATTAGGATGATACGCAAATTCCATTAATTTTTGCATACACTCCTTAAAATAAGTAGAAAAGAATTTAAAAAAAAAAAACGCAATGTTTAATATTTAATTTCCTTAAGAATGTTGGAGGTTTATATTTTGCTATTAGAATGATACGTAAATTCCATTAATTTTTGCATACACTCTTTAAAATAAGTAGAAAAGAATTTAAGAAAGAAAAGTAGGAAAATTTGTGTGCATTTAAGGAAACGCAATGTTTAATATTTAATTTCCTTAAGAATGTTGGAGGTTTATATTTTGCTATTAGGATGATACGCAAATTCCATTAATTTTTGCATACACTCCTTAAAATAAGTAGAAAAGAATTTAAGAAAGAAAAGTAGGAAAATTTGTGTGCGTTTAAGGAAACGCAGTGTTTAATATTTAATTTCCTTAAGAATGTTGGAGGTTTATATTTTGCTATTAGGATGATACGCAAATTCCATTAAGTTTTGCATACACTCTTTAAAATAAGTAGAAAAGAATTTAAGAAAAGTAGGAAAATTTGTGTGCATTTAAGGAAACGCAATGTTTGATATTTAATTTCCTTAAGAATGTTGAAGGAGGTTTATATTTTGCTATTAGGATGATACGCAAATTCCATTAAGTTTTGCATACACTCTTTAAAATAAGTAGAAAAGAATTTAAGAAAAGTAGGAAAATTTGTGTGCATTTAAGGAAACGCAATGTTTGATATTTAATTTCCTTAAGAATGTTGAAGGAGGTTTATATTTTGCTATTAGGATGATACGCAAATTCCATTAAGTTTTGCATACACTCTTTAAAATAAGTAGAAAAGAATTTAAGAAAAGTAGGAAAATTTGTGTGCATTTAAGGAAACGCAATGTTTGATATTTAATTTCCTTAAGAATGTTGAAGGAGGTTTATATTTTGCTATTAGGATGATACGCAAATTCCATTAAGTTTTGCATACACTCTTTAAAATAAGTAGAAAAGAATTTAAGAAAAGTAGGAAAATTTGTGTGCATTTAAGGAAACGCAATGTTTGATATTTAATTTCCTTAAGAATGTTGAAGGAGGTTTATATTTTGCTATTAGGATGATACGCAAATTCCATTAAGTTTTGCATACACTCTTTAAAATAAGTAGAAAAGAATTTAAGAAAAGTAGGAAAATTTGTGTGCATTTAAGGAAACGCAATGTTTGATATTTAATTTCCTTAAGAATGTTGAAGGAGGTTTATATTTTGCTATTAGGATGATACGCAAATTCCATTAAGTTTTGCATACACTCTTTAAAATAAGTAGAAAAGAATTTAAGAAAAGTAGGAAAATTTGTGTGCATTTAAGGAAACGCAATGTTTGATATTTAATTTCCTTAAGAATGTTGAAGGAGGTTTATATTTTGCTATTAGGATGATACGCAAATTCCATTAAGTTTTGCATACACTCTTTAAAATAAGTAGAAAAGAATTTAAGAAAAGTAGGAAAATTTGTGTGCATTTAAGGAAACGCAATGTTTGATATTTAATTTCCTTAAGAATGTTGAAGGAGGTTTATATTTTGCTATTAGGATGATACGCAAATTCCATTAAGTTTTGCATACACTCTTTAAAATAAGTAGAAAAGAATTTAAGAAAAGTAGGAAAATTTGTGTGCATTTAAGGAAACGCAATGTTTGATATTTAATTTCCTTAAGAATGTTGAAGGAGGTTTATATTTTGCTATTAGGATGATACGCAAATTCCATTAATTTTTGCATACACTCCTTAAAATAAGTAGAAAGGAATTTAAGAAGGAAAAGTGGGAAACACTGAAATAGGAAAATTCGTGTGTATCTAAGAAAACGCAATGTTCAATATTTCACTTCCGCAAGTATATTGAATCTTCCATTGAATATACAAATTACTTTTATCAAATTAGTCTAAACTACTTTACCAAGTTACTTCATACTCGAGCACGATATTCTATTTTCTTCTGAAATTATTACGTGTTTAAATACCCGACGAATTTTTGATACATTCATAAGACTTCCCCATTTGTAAATTATGAAGGCTCATAATTCATTCCGAATGCGATTAACAAAATGACGAGAACAAAAGGAATTGTAGATATTTCTTTTTCGTGTCAGCACATACGCTATTTTAATCTTGAACGAGGACGCCTCGACGTTGGACTGCAGGCATTGCCGACGAACAGCATATTTTTACCGCAAATTTATTCATCTCTCGTCCCAGCGAAAAGAGTTATTAATTAGAAGCCACTTCCGTTTCCCTCTTGTGCCCGCTTTCGGCTACATCGGTTGTGCTCTAATGGAAACCGAATTGACTGCATTAAATTCACGGCTAACTCCTTCGAAACTATACGTACATTGCAACTTTCCGTATTTACTCCAACCCTTCGTGCGATCTACGATTTACTTGGACATTTACGCGAAACTAGATGGAAAAGTGGAAGGAAAGGAAGGTTGCGAAATTTTTCGCGCTCTTTTTCTTTTCTCTCGTGTTAACAATCCTCGCTTTAGATCGTTTGTTCCTAGACAGAGGCACGAAATTCGATTGCTCCGTGTACCATAATTTTAATAGAAAAGTTGCATTGCTAGTTGCACGAAGCAAAATGCTGCCGTGGTAAAGTACTGATTATCGGAATGCAGCTTATCCGAAATTTCCATTATACGGAAATCTGTTTATGCAGCGCAGAAAATGCTTTGGAATTAACTGCAATGGGAATATACGCAGATGCAAAAGTTGTACACAGCCGGGGCCGGGGGATTCTATGGAACGAGGGATTTACTCCGACGTCTATACCTGTTTGTTCCTTTTGCACTGCGACCGGGAAAATCGTTAGAAAATTGCTTTAACAAGAAACGCAACGCTCTGACGGATGTAGCAATGTTGCGTTATTAGCTGGAAGCTTGTGCTCCATGCAGAGGACGCGATAAAATTCTACGTTATTATTATTGGCTGTGTTGGAAATTTGAAGGAATTTCTTTCGTAATGAGATTCCATATTGAGATGCCTGAAGAGTGTGTATTTCATGCGAGACGTCATAATCTAATTGGCGGCAGTGAACAAAAATTAATTATGAAACTTATGAGACTTTTTCACAAATTTCAGCGCTTATTTACAAAAAATCGAGCACAGTTTTAATTTGCGAAGTAATCTCCATTATTTTGAGTGACTTTTTTTGAAAAAGTATTTTGGAATTAATTTAGACACGTAATATCGTACACCAAGCTTTTTCATTATTAAAGTAATTGCTCGTCAAGGATTAGGTGTGAAATAAAATTTTGTTGCTTGATAGTCTGTGCAAATTATAATTGTTATTTTCCAACGAAATGCTGATTAATAGAGTTACCTTAACCTGCCAAATCCTCAAGAACTCATACTTATTATTACTTAAAAGTAATCCTATTCCAAGCCACCTATAGAATCGTCGTTATTCTTTAAAACAGCCAGGAGTCCAACGAAGCACCAAAATATTTTCCAAAGTGTCTCAGCCTCTTCGAAGCGTCTTTGAGGTAAACACAAAAAATTTTGTTTGCAGAGAGAATACAGCTTTGACTATTTTCCGTGTCGAATACTCGTTCGCGACGACTCATTAAGACGCGGAATCTATATGGAGTTGCGATCATTTGTCCCTTAGGCGGACAGACGAAAACGAGAGGATCTCCTTCTACTCTCCTCCTCGTTCCCCTTTTTTCCCCTCTTTAATCCCCCGGACTTTCTTAGTATCGTCGTTTTTCCCGCTACTTTCGCGTCGTTTTATTTTATCTGTCCTCGCCGCTCGAAAAGCTGTGTTCATTCTTCGGCTACGAAGAAGAATTGGAACAATGCTCCGCCGGTTATCGGAAGTTGTTTGTCGACCAATTAGGAAAATGGCTTGCCTTTGCTCCGTTCCATCTCCGAGTAGCACGTCGATTAATACGACGGTGGAAAAATAAGAGGACTTTGTAATCTGCTTCTGCGCGATTCGGAAACAACGGTAAAACGGATGAAAATAAATATATTTCACAAAGGTTCACGCCGCCGTCGTCGCTGTCCAGACGAGAGATTGAATTTTAAAGCATTTTAACGAGGTACTAGCGAATATTTAAATATTTCGATTCAATTGCGCAAGCTACCTCTCGCCCGCTAGCTTTTCTCTCTTCTTCTTCTTTTTGTCACTTACAAACGGTTCTGTCTTTGAGAAACACCTTTTTTCCAACTGATTCTTTTCTCCACCGTCATTAATGGCGATCACTGAGGATTTTAATGGAGATACAACTAGGAGAAATTGCGGAGAACGATCGGGTATTGTTCCTCTTTTTCTTCATTTTATAATAATCACGGGAAATTGTTAATGACTACGTACAACCTTCGTTGAAGTTTTTATTATTGTCACGTATTATGTCTTAGTTTTATCTTGAATGAAGTTTCTTTCCATTTGTCGTTTATTTCCCTTGATTTCGTGATCTTTTCGAAGGTATTCCCTTTTGTGTATTATTATAAAAGCAAGATTACAAACGGTACACAAACCTTATTGGTAATTACGGTTATGAATTCGTAATTGGTATTATTAATTCGTACGTATGAATGTGATTCATAATTCATGTTCACGCTGCTGCTTCGTAATTACTGTTTTTAGTGGAATAATGCGATTACATTTTTCAGAAAGCAGGCGAGATTTTCACGTTCCCTTTGTTTTTCCACGTTCTGTGCGTTTTCTCAGCGCGTACCGCGTGCCTCTGTTTTCTTTTTTTTTTTTTTTTTTTTGATTGTTTAAATGAAAACTTGCACGCGTTTCGCGACTTGGAGAGTTGAAATTTAAATTCTCTGTATTTGTGTTCCGTGACGTAGTAAAAATTCCTTAAACACCCGTATTATTTTGTATTATGCGAAAGAAAATTCTGCGAATTAGTAGTAAATAAGCAAGGCTGCTGTTTGTTGGGACGGTATTTTAATAAAATTTTTAATCATTATTTTAAATAAATGGTCAGTATTTAAAATCAAACCTCGGTACATAATATAAGTGGTCAGTATTACATCGATTCATGAAAATATTAGTAATTATAATAATTTGTCCGTATTTTAGATAGGTGGTCAGTGTGTATGATAAAATATCCTAACCTAACCTAGCCAAAAATATACTTTTTTTTTTACGGAAAAGCAAATTAATATCTACCGAACAATTAACAAAATGCGATTTAATATTGACGATTAATTGTTTATACCGACCAAAATATTCATATACTTACCATTAATTTAAAAAAATACTGACCAAATAAATAGAAGTGAATAAACAGTTAATTGAATAGTTAAAGATGAAAGAATATTTTCCAGAAAAAGTATCGTAATAATTTGAAAAGAAATAGTACGGTTTCCACCAGAGATGAGAGAGTTTATTTACATTTTATTGACAGCGTTGTAAAACTCAGAATAAAAGATGAAAGAAATTATTTGCATTTTGTTGACAATGTGCAGTTCAGTTCAGGAGAAACTGAATTTGAAGGAAATATGGAAGTAAGTAACGACTAATGTGACACGTTTTTCTTTCTGTCCATTTCATCGAGGACCCTTACTTACAAGTAACTCTTGACCTTTTTCCTCTGTCTATACGGTTTCTTTGGACCGATTCGGTTCCTCTCTTTTTTCTTCCCTTTTTCGCAATTCGTTTCAAGAATTCCCGATCAGTAGTCAAGGGTTGAAATGACACTGGGGACAAATCAAACGATTTTTGCTCGCGAGTTCTTTTCCCCTGTATTCAACCGCTTGGAATTAATCAATGGAGCTGTAATGCGTTCTTTGATGGTTCTCCACTTGGTAATCCAGAAACTTTGTGACCGACTAGATTTAGCCGATCGAAATAAGCTTGAATTAGCCCAGCGAATTAAAAGCATCGGTGCACCGAAGTTGTCGTAGGTGAATAATTACGTTTAATAAGTTTAACTGTAATGTTTCATTAATTGTTGATCCTTGCAACGAGTGTTAATGAAATTTAACGCGAAATCTTGGACGTCGAGGATGAACAAAACGGTTGGTTAACGGTTTGAAGTTTTGTGCGTTATGAATATTTAAGGGAGGTATTAAGATCGAGTTATGAGGCATATAAAATGCTAATCGTATCTCTTAGTCGCTGATTTAATTGTCATTATTTTCACATTTCCTGAAGAAGGTAAAAAGGGAACAAAAATTTGGTATATGTTAAGTACAAAACTTTAATATGAAAATTGTAACGAGATATTATACATATAGTACAATGTTGCATTTACGTTTCAAAGAAATTCGAGATTAATCGAAGTTATTTTGCTTTGTTGCATTCCTTTAAATTATACCTATTTCTGTCGCTTCAAAATGGACTTTTTAAAAAATTATCTATCCGTAATGTAATTTATTAAACTTTCCGTATACTTTCCAACACTAATCTCACTAGGCCAGAAAAATTCACCTACAGTTATCAATTAAACATTACTTCAAGGAATTGTATTCTTGAATTTTAATTTCAATAATTAGAGTTTACAAACAATTCATGTGAAAACTTCTTCAGTCCGATTTTATATTTAAATTCCGGTAAACTCCATAACAAAATATAAGAAAAACATTATTGAAATCTATTTGACTGTTTTGCAACAATTCAATTTTTGCGTTCTGTAGCCGAATTTTAATACGCTATTTGATCAGCTGTAAGTATACAGACGCTATATTTCTGAGTTAATTGCTCACAGAAAATTTTATGATTCCCGTGAATAAAACGTGACTCATGAATTCATAGGAAGCGTCGTAAAACGTTCCTTTCGGGGAAAAAATTGTTATTCCACGGCGATAATGACCCGTTGACGACGTTCAGCTTCCGATCATCGATACTTAGATTTTTATGTAAAAATATTTACTGGCATATTCAATATCCGTTTAATAAGTGAGACGCGTGTCTCGTGAGAGTTGCAGTGTTGTTCTCAAACAACAGCAGGTTACGTGACAAGACATCAAAGAGGCTCGTGACATCCTGTCTTTTGCATAAACTTTACGAACTACGAGATGAGCGAATCACTCGACGCCGTCTTCTTATTTTATTAGCACGGATCATTGTGCTTTGTGCGTGAATAATATTGAAAACTGTTTAAGATTCTTTCGGATCAGTCGGAAGGAAATAGCGAGGTGAAGGTTTGTATAAAAATCAGAAACCTTTGAGCTTTTCCTTCGCCTAATCGCGTTTGTATTTCATTAGAAAAAAATTATCTAATTTCTTTAACTTTATCTTTCTTAAGTGTCTGAAGTTTCTAAAACTGTAACGATATGTGTTATTAACGAAGCAAATTAGTTAATGTCGATGAAAGTATTGAAAGAATTTAGAAAGAATTTTGATTGATATTGGAAGGCAGTAACAATTCTCTCTGTTTAATCTGTCGTTCTATATTTCATAAGTTTATCAAATTCGTTGAAAATAAATAGATAATGGCTGATGTATCGCAAGGTTCAGGATTTTTTTTTTGGCGTGTAAAATGAATAAAAATGTCAAACTTTTTTCCCACTTATTAAGATACTTATAAAGCATGCAAAACAATTTTTTAAATAGCTTTTTAATCGTTCCTTTTGTGCTGATAGCGCCTTTAAAAAGAGATGACTGTCTAGTGGAATTGATTTTAGCTCACAGACGCGTTCAAAACAAAGAAATCAAAAAGATTTTCAATCAGTATAAGTACCGCCATCGCAGATACCAGAATTAACCGTGTAAGTCAAAATTTAACAAAATGGTATGCATTCAAAGTTCAAGTATCGAAGTATTCCACTTTCTTATAAGTGTTTCGACGTAAAAAATGTGAAATTTTCAACATAGAAGTGTAAATCTCGTACCTGTGAGAGCTAATTGTATATAAAATAACGTGTTAAAATTTCAATCCGATCGGCTGGTTAGTTGCTTTTATTTTACTTCCGCCAGTTGAAGATAGAACGTTCCAAGAAAATGCGTTTAAAGTTTAGTATTAAATTTTCGTATGATATACTATACGTATACTTACGACTAATCGGCAATGCCAGCATATATTTATTCACTTGTGATACACCACTACATTCGCTGTATTACACAGGTACATTGAAAAGGGTTATGCCAGTACATTACTTCAAGCTAGAAAGGGGCACAGAAGGCTGTGCAAGCCGAAATACTTCGAATTTCGCTGCAAAAATTTAACAGCGCATTTTTGAGGGTTCGTACTTCCAAAGAATAGAACAAAAGATCAATTTTTTAAAGCACGATCACTAGAATGACTCCTTAAGCGAAAATATCGAAACACGGTAACCCTCGGACAGCCAACTCTTTTAGCAGCCAAGTTGTAGATGTGATTGCATCAATACAGAACCGAATCCACCTTTTTTCTTTTATCACCTTTTCAAATATACTATAACGGACGAACTGGTGCCGAGTTGACAATCTCACCTGAGTTGATATTTCAGCGATTAGATTTCATCTTCTTTTACGCCTGTCCAATTTTACAACTTTGTCATAGCTCTTCCACCAAGTATACCAAATAAAGCTATTAGAGGAGGCGTATTTTTCCGTTTTCTTTTCACCGAAGAAATATATACACGTTGCAAATAATTGGCGAAGCAGGCGAAAGAGAAAGAAAAGAACTGGCGAAGGTATCTATGTAGAGGGGAGCAGTAGCCGGAAAAGAGAATACCGTGGTTGCAAATGGAGGAACTGACACACAGAGGAGCGTAACTCGAAGGACGATTTTACGAGGTTTTTTATGGTTCATTCTGCGCGAGGCATGTGTCCGCTATCGCAAAGTGATCTTTGTTTTACATTCGCACGACCACAACCGCTGTTTTAGCGGTTGCGACTGACGTTTCGCCGCCATTCTTTCACCTAGTGCTCGTCGTTTCTAAAAAGAGAATGAGAAGAAGCCCGGATAAATTGCCGGGAAATTGCGTTCTTTGTATGCATCGCGGGTGTAGATTCGTCGTTTATTTCGACGGCGATTATAAATTCACTTCCATTCGTAGTGACTCGTTAGCTGGTAAACTATTCTCCCCTTCCATCGAGTTGGTATCAATAATATTGCCTTTTGTTTATTGTCAGATTACCTTCGACTGTCTAATAAGAGAAAATATGCTTAGGTATTGTACCGAGTAGAAATAAAATTACGAAAGAAACCAAAGGATAATAAAAAACTCGAATACTCTTTTGCTATCTTAGAATCTCGATCTGTATACGTCTTATTATGTTGTAATTATTACAAATATTAAATTCGATCACAACTGAACTAAATTTACTGTAAAAATGGTAGATATTTCATGTCACTGTAGTTTTATTTTATATGTATCAATACAACCTGTGACAATTTCACGAAATCACTGAAACAAATTTTTGTAAATCATCTTTATATTAAAGTAACCAGAGGTTGGAGTAAAATCTGCGTCATCAATAGTTAAAAAATAAGAACTACAAAGATTCTGTACGTTTAAGCAGGTAAGCACTTATACGCGATGATAGAGCAAGCATATCGTTCCTCGCATGTCACACCCCACGATTCTCCATATAACCAGAAAATCCGTATTCTACTCCGTCGAAACGCGTCCAAGTAAACACTGAATCATACGCACAAATACGTGCAACAAAACACCCGAGAGATTCACGTTGATTAACAGTTCCGGTGTTAGGCAAAGCGGTCCCGTCACGTCAACAGTATTCCCGGGGTTATCGTTAAAATTACGGCTGGCTTTTTCATCGCGCGTCTAACGTTTAACACGTTCGCTGCCACCTGAAAATCGGAAGGGGCTTGCCGTGTACTACCAATTCGTAAATCTCAGCCAGACACGCACACACACACACACATACAAACACTGTCTCCACATCGCGTTGCTAACAGCCGTGGTACGAAAATTGAAGGAAGGAGCAAGAGCTTAACTTTTCCCCAAAATGACGCGGTCAGATTCTTGCCTTGCAGCGACCGTTTGAATCTAGGTTTTGTCTATCGTTTGTTAGCTGGCTTCTTTTTCAAAGTGTCGAGGTACAATAATGGAACCTTGGTTGGTATATACGGCGCTACAGATTGTACACTGTCAACACACCGTCGACATTGGCACACGGGACAAGTCATCATCTGTGACACGTATGCTGCGTTGGTGGCAGCGAATGTGTAAACCTAAACTAAGTAGATATCTCTGGAGATAATCAGCTTCGAAACGTATACACGTAACCACAGTGTGTCGAGAATTTTTTCGATCGTGACACGCAACATTCTTGCATAGAGGTGTGCAAAGGTACACACGGCCTACGGAAGGCAACTAATTAAGGATCAGAATGCTGTGACAATTGTTGGGCAGAGAAAGAGAGGGAATGGTGCGTTTACTGGTGGATGGTTGCGTGACGCGCTGTTGCGTGACTCGGTGCGAGCATCAAGCTGACCAAGTGGATACGAGGCCACGACCCCGTCATTATCAGGGAATCGTGTTAAACTGGCATAAACCACGTAGCAAGGGCTCGAAACGCGCTAACTGGACGTGAAATCTGCTCCTTCCTTTCGAGCAAGCACTCTTAGAGAGACGCGCTACTCCTACCCAGCGAGGAACATTACTGTTCAATGTCGTTGGCGACGATTTGTAAAGTCGTCTGACACTTACATCGTACATACGTATTACGTGTAGTGCGATATTCACTGTGTACGCTACCTCTGATAGAAATTAATGTATCGTTAGGAGAAGAAGTATAGCGAGGTTGTAACCTGAAGCACCGAGTAGGGGGACTGATTGGTGTGATGGTACTCAGGGTCGCGTGCAGCGTTTTATGCATTTTATCAAGGGTGAAATGAAAGTTAAGATGCATACACTTTAAGTGGGCTTGGCTGAAGTTTCGAGTCCTTGTATCCTCACGTGTCTGACAATTGCAACTTTATGACTTTCCTTATGATCGAGATTGGACAGGTGTAATTTAAAATAAAGTATATTTAACAGGAAATAAAACGGTATAACTACAGTTTGTATAATTCCACGCAAAATTATGCTATTATCTTTCAAACCACACTGACTTACTAGTCTGACTTTTCCACACTGACCTCGCGCACGCATCTTCCACACTCTTTTATACTTCCTCTCGCACATTTTGCCTCTCTCTATTACTATTTTCTCTCATTCTACGCAGACATTCTTTGGAAACATTCCAGTGACGTCCACCAAAATTCTTGGGTGGCTACCCACCCTTCGTTCGCAAATACTCACTTCAAAACACTCCTCTTTCACACCTCTATCGACCTAGCTCAAATATTCTCCGTTCACGCGAATCTCGTTTCAGACTAAACACTTGCGCGAAATTCTATCACACCTACGTTATATTTCTTCTTGCCACAAAGTGGATTGAGACAGGTAGATATGTATTTCTTTTGTTTTTCAGGGAAGATGTAACTTGTCTATTGACTCACTAGAAAGGCAAGTTTATACAGTGTTCGAATATTTTCGGGAGTAACTGTAAATACATAAAGTGTCAAATTATTGGTAGACTAATAAATAAATGTGAAAGTAAGAACAAGTCACCCTTACAATTGTTTGCAGTAATAATCTACGACACTGGCTGCCTCTTGCCACGGAACATTGTCAACACACGGTTCACGCGATCCCTAATGGTTCCTTCTAATAACATTAGATCACAACAGCCCTCTTTTCCGCTGTTTCCCCAAGGCGTTATCTAGACAAACGTTCTTCATTAACACAGTGGACAAATGCGATTCCGTCTCTGTGAGTGCGTTACGGTGTTCAGGATTTCGGGCAGCCGCCATTTAGTTGACGCGCACGCGCGCGCGCCGATGGACAATCTCTTTTCTCCCTTTGAAAAATTCATCGGACGGAGGCATCAGCGCGCGTGGAAAAAGGGGGACCATTAGGTAGAAGATAAACACCGCGCCACGATCCTTTGAACTTGACAAATCGGGGGGTGGAAAGGTCATGGAAAAAGGGTAAACGAACTCCTTGAACCATCCAACGCCTCTTTCTCACCCTGTGTATTATACGGAGACGGCCGCGCCTCTGGTAATGGCTCCTTATGATTTAGCGAGAGTGTTTTCTTAGTTTTCGCGAAAGTGGCGCTCGCGTAATCGTTTGTCAAGCGGCCAACGAAATAATAGCCGGTACCGCCTCCCTCTTGCCTTGGTCCTGGGGGCCCCACCTTGTCCCCTCGTGAAATCCTGCCGCGATATTTTACCGTCATCGCTATTAAAGGCCATTCCGCAGATGAAGAGTAACGACGCGTCTTTCGCACAGTCGGCCCACGACGTCGCTAACCCCCTTTTCGAACGATCTCCACCTTGTGTCCTTTAAGTATCTACTTCCAGTGAAAAACTGACGTTGCATTTTTTCACCGGGACCGTTAGTTTCGGGATCGCTAATGGGCAATCTTCTTACTTCTATCTATCGTTGTAAGCTGCTGGTATAACCTGATATGAATAAATATCGAGGGCGAGATGATTGAGCTAGATAGCTGGTAATTTGTTGGAGTGGTCCCTGGTTACACGATACTCGTGGATTATATTTGTTTTACAATTGCACGGGACATGTTATTGTATTTGTGTGGTTCAATGTTTGGAGCGAATTAATTGGTGTTTCGTTGCTGATTTGGAATTTGTTGTTTATTTACAAATTATCGCGTCTATAATGGGTACTAGATTGAGATAAAGTTTAGTTCGAGTACTTAAGCGTCCTATTGGCCACGAAAGGATTATCTTGGTTCACTTCTTAAACAGAAATTAAATATCTCTAGTTCGTAATTAAAAAATGAGTGAAAGTTATGATCAATTATTTCATTTTGGTTCTTGCAATTGGCTGGATGAGGTAATCGTTATTTTGAATGTTACTCGTTTTAAAGGAACTAATTATTAAAGGAAGAACGACGTTAAACGCAATAAATTTTTGACTATTCCGAGATAAATTATTCACACTGTGGATTAACTGAGTCCTGCGATAAGAATAATTTATGATACCGATTCTACTGCATTTATTAATGTAAAGCTGGAATTTTATTTTACATTGAACGTGAGAATTAACGATGAAACAATAATGTTTTCTACGTTCCTTTTATTCCTGACTTCAGTACTTAATTTCACCTTTCTTTTTTAAATAAACGGTGTAAATGAGAAATTTTAAAAGAGAAAAGGAAAATTTTTTTAATGAAAGCAATTGCAAGGAATGAAAGGAAATTTCACATTTGATTTGAAATTTTAAAATTCAAAGAAAGAATATATACCATTATATAAATTAATATAGGTGACTTAAAAAAAAAAAAAAACGGAAAAGATCTTGTATATCCTATTTATGCATTGAAACCATTTAAATAATTTATAAAAAATTTTCTCGTATCACCATAGCTAAAGAAGATAATTTAGATGGCCTGTTTTACGTGGCCCACCCTATATAACGGCCATTTGTATTGCAATAAAACAGTCTGTTGACTTGACCAAATATCTGAATTTCTTGTTGAAACGAAGTAGTAGATATTTGTACCCAAGTGTCTTGTGAACAGTATTCCATCCACAGATCACACATACTCTACGAAAATACTTAGAGCTGAAAGGGTTAAGGGACGGTCCAAAAAGTGACACAAGAATACCAGAACACCCGCGATGTTTCGCCCAACATTAAGGACAAAGAAGCTACAGGGTGTAACCGGACAGTTTAAGATCGTGATTCATATTAGCAGACTTCGGGCAGCTTCGCTGATTCGGTCGATGTTGGTCTATTTCCAGCCTGTTGGTTCTCTTCCCCCTTAAAAATAAGAGAGTAAAAGAACGTGACACGGTATTAACAGTTATCATCGCCGAATTCCTCGCGGCTGTGTCCTGACTCTCAACTTGGCCCACCTTACCCTTGCATTCTTTCTTGTATTTCACCGCTCGTGTCCAGAACGCGTTGCTTGCTCCTGCATATTCGCGCGCGCACCTTTTGTCATGAATTTTCAACGTGCTCGCGCTGTTCACCAAGGTTTTACGACCGGCCGATTCGTAGCCCGCGAGAGCTACGATCTTTTGAACGACTACGAGAACTACCTTAAATTCCAACAACACGCCCAGCAATTTTCCACGGCCATTGATGACCCACTTCCGCTCCTGGCCCGCCGTACTTTCCGCTTTTCTAAAATATTCGAGTATCGTATCTCTGAACGGACGTCCATCCCGTCTCTTTCTTTTCTTCTTCTCGGCTAACGCGGGCTTCAAATTCCACAGACAGTCGTGGAAAGATTTACATATTCAGGAAAAGGATATTTTTATTTACTTTAAGAGAGGATATGCACCTAGAGAGGCCCGAAAACGAACGTTCTTTGAGAATTTTTTGTTAATTTAATCTTATCATCGGCGATAATAGTTCATTTTTTTAATGTAAAAATATTAATGACGCATTAGAGTTCCAAGACCTATATAATTTCATTCGTTGCAATGATTTGTGGTGCCCACTCATGCGTAAACAGAATTTACCTGAGGGCAAAAGATAAATTAGTTTCTTAAAGTATACTGTATAAATGCTGTTTCTGACGTGGCCGAATTTAAGAAAGTTGATTTTTAAAGAAATGACAGCACACTGAATGAAAATTTCAATTTTCGAACCTGAAATCGTTCCCTTTTCCATGCAATAACAAAGAAACTACCGATCGTATAAAAAATTCGCAGTGTCAAAAACTGCGTAATGACGTACCATACAACCATGCAAAATTTGAAGTAAATCTGTTGAACAGTTTTTGAGCAATCGTGGGCAGAACCTAGTTTTCAGAAAAATCGTTACGTTGAGCAAAGTGAAAGCGTTCTTAATTGGCACACGTAATTTTGTTTTGTTTCACCGAGGTGTTTAAATTGCTTTTATATCTGCTTGAAATATTTGTGGGTAATTTAAGCAATGTGAATAATTCACATATGATTCTCCGTTTATTTGAAGTGATGATAAATTCTCTTTACTACGATTTTGCGTAATAATTTTGAACTGGAAAATTGTGAATTGCTCAGGCTATAAATTTAAGTTACATTCATTGTGAAGCATATTTTAGTAGTTTATCTATTTAGGTTTATTGTCAATACGTCTGCAGACAGTCAGAAGAAACATTACCAAAGCATCAAGAATGGATTTTATTGTTCTTAAAATATGCCGATAGATACTAAACTTCAAGCAGGAGGTATTTTATGTCCAATCTAAAATTTAAGAGGCGAAATGGTCTGGCTGGTATTGAAAATTGTTATTCCCTATATGACGATTATTACCTTCGTAAACGTCAGGTATATTATGGATAAAGTGCGTTTGAGCAAGCATATGGGTCGTAAAATGAATCAATTGTTACTAAGTTTTAATTGACTAAGGTAAAGAAGAAGGGAACAGAGTTAGTTCAGAACGATGAACATGATTATTTTTCTTAAAAGATTTGAGTAAGAAACAATATACACTGGCGTTCACGAATGATAGGACACCCATTATGTTCCTACACAAAGTATTCTAAAATTTGTAAGAATTCCACAAATTAATTCAAACATTCAGAAAATGAAAAAAAATAAGGAATATGCTTCAATTCTTGAAAGTGCTGAATACCAAATTTCTAGAACAAAAGAGAACCAAATAAATGGTTCTCAATTACAAAGTAATATGGAACATATCAGACAGATAAAAGTAGCTTAAAAAATATAAGCAAAAATCTTTCAGTACTTAAAAAGTAGAACCAAATTTGGGGAATAAAGACAACTAAAAATTTGCTCAATTCTAGAATAATTCAAACATCAAGCATTGACTTAAAAAAAAGGCTAAGGAAATAAGAAAATAGTACTTCAGAAATTCCGGCAACACAAGTGCCTACAGTGTTTTCAGAAGTTTAAAATACATTGCCAAAAATATACGATGTCCCTTACAAATTAGTTTCTACCAAGCACTTTCAACAAACAAAAAATCGATAATAAATCGTACATATTATTACGAAAAGTGTATCACGTTCATAAGGCACGCTTCGCGAATCTCGTTAAAGCGATTAAGTACGGATTTGACGCTTAAAGGCGTCGGGGAACCTTTAGTCGGTGGTAAAGCACGTCGCCGCGAAAAGACGCGTAACCATCTCGCCTTTTTTTCGATAGAACTGCGGGGTGTTCCTCTTTTGACAGGCCGGGTGATTCCAAAAGAAGCAGTAAGTGGCTTCTCGCATAAAGACCGTACGTGACCCGGCCTGGTTTACTCTTCGCGCCACGATCATGGTCAGAATTTCTTCGTACACGCACCACACGAACCGGACGTTATTCTTGACGCCTAACAACGGTGCACGTGTAACTCGCGCCTATCGTTCTGGAGCTGTTCGTATGAAGAATTTATGTAATACCACAAGATCCTCCTTTCCTGTCGTTTCTTCTCCTTAGTATTTTTTCCCCCCCGAAGTATGTTTTAACCGTCTGTTTTATTGCTAGCTTATAAGAGATGATTTTTTCCTTTTTTCTTTTTTTTCGTGAAAAATTTGTAGCTGCCGGGACCCCGAAATTGACAGAGATACGAGCAGATAAGTACTTGAAACCATGGTCAGGACCGTACAAAGAATTCTTGTATCCAGCGAAAGTCAAACTGATTCTAATATATTTACTGAAAATTGAGTTCAGCTAGGACAATTTAGGGTTTTTTTCTTCTGGGAAAAGCCGCATTTGGAAGTACGGTTACAAGATGCAGATAGAAAATGCAAAAGGATTGTGTAGCTTTAATATTAACATATTTTCCATTTGTAAATGAAATACCATTTTCTACTTGAAGTACCAAATCATATGCTACCATTCGTTTATTGTTGGAACCCTCAAACAGACTGCAACACACGGCCTTGAGTGCCGCAACATCAATCGATGCCGATTCTTGAGAGTTTAATTTACGACCTCGCTATATCGTGGCCCCAACTATACAATTAAGTTGCGATTAGTTGAAGGTGAGTTGTATAAATCTATCTTAGAAATTTGGATTTAGCAGTGAATGTATTTTTGAAATTTATGATAAGAAAAAGAAACTAGCAGCAATCTGATTGGTAAAAGTGCACATAAATATTCTGGTTGAGGAACGTTTCACCGAAGGTTATCTCCTCGCTTCGCTTCTTCCTCGACTTCCTCCTCTTTTGGTGCTTTCGTCTTTACCTCGTCCGTCGGCAGAGCTAGGGGAATGAAATAAATTCCGCATTTCTGAGAAATTGGAGAGCCCCAAGGGTAGAAGACATTTTCTCTGGACCACTCCCCCTTCTCCGGAAAACTCCTTATTCCGCGTCATCTGCTTTTCAATCAAGGTCGGGTATCGGCTCGCCTGAGATGAGAAGAAGGTGAGCCCGTCTCGCAGCCCATAGAAGGTCGTCAGCCACCTTTGCCTCTAGGTTAGAGATAAGTTGATATCATCCTCGTAACATCGTCGTTTCACCGACCTTGCGCCTTCCAAGCTCTTTTTTAATCTCCGGACTGAAAGGACCGTGAGTTATGACGTTGACCGTAACGCCCAATGGCCGACGTTTTTGTCAATGGTATCGCCTTTGCCTGAATACACATGCGAGAACTTTTTATTGTTTTCGAGGAAACTCGAGGAAATTTGAATCTGCTAGAATTGTCATCGAGTATCTACTGATTGCTCAGCTGAAATTTTTATTAGATGGAATTTTGTGTGACCTTAATTTGTTCAACTTAATCGTAGGATTGTCAGAGTTTTTGTCTTCGTTCGTTCGTTTTCCAAGAAACGGCGAGGGGAATAAAAGTGCAGGTAGAAAGCAGGCCCTTTTCGCGAGGCCCACCGTTAGTTTTAATGGTCACGGAGAAAACTCAAGGGGGTGTATGTGCGTGGTGGGAGTAGGAATGTGGGGTAAGGTTTGGAAGAGAGGAGTCCTATGGAGTGGAAAGCGTGGAGAAAAGATTGCGTGAGGGAGATTTAGAGTAGAAACAGCGTGGTTTATAGGTAATGGAGGCATTTAATTTTTATTTTATTTCTTTACTTTTGCTAATAAAATATTATGATTATTTCAAGTACACTTTTCCTCCATCACAAATCTAAGTAAATCGCAGATAATGTATTCATAACGTGTAGGAGAAGATGAATTATTTGTGAAGATGAGAGGTATTGTGAAAGTAAATTTTGACATTCTAAGTATGTTTGTAAAGGGACTGCAGGAAAGACTGCAAGTTCGATATAAAATTTATGTCAAATAGAAGATATGACCTTGGACTCTAAAATTTTAAATCAAATTTGAAGCTTCCTTTCATTTTTTTACCATTCCTTCTATCATATTTACCCTTTGAACTCATTTAAATTGTGCATACAATTTTTCTCGTACGACTATAGCTAGAGAACATAACCAGGTGGCCCGTTTTACGAGGATCGCCCTCATTAATCAGAATTTATAGGAATTGATTGAATAAATGTATCCAAAGCTACGTTACGACAATATCACGATAGAATGTGAAGCGTGTGAGAAGAAGCTTAAAACTTTCTGCACGTTGTACACCTTACTAAAAAGCATATTTTAATATTCTACGTCATAAATATAAAATAAAACCCTATATTCTCGCGTCTGACGTTCTGTACTCGAACGTGTTCGATATTCATATCAAAATGAAGTTACGTATTCAAGCTGCATTTCCAGTAACAGCGGCGCGGGAGGTTGGAGGGTGAGAGAGAATAAAATATTATTTGAGCACAGTAACGTTTTGTCGCCCAGTCCGTAGATACAAGTTCCGCGATTTCGCTCGAGGCGCGATAAGTTAAAGTTTCTCCTTTTTATTCTTCACAGGCCCAAGTTTCTTTTCCAAGTTTATACTTTCTCCACCTTCTTTTCACTACTCAGACAACCCTTGTTTCTACCACAATTTTAGTTCAGTTGGCCGCCAGTCACGCATAACAAATGATCCTCTTCCTCGATCGGTACCCTTCTTCCTTTCTTTCCTTTTTTTTTCTTTTGTCTTCTTTGCCTCGCCAAACTTTTCCTCCTTTTCGTTGCTTTCCTTTCGTTTCGTAACTGTAAATACACGGGTATAGTGAATTACGAATGAAGCGGGGACAGTCGAACACGTCCGTGGAAAGTCGATAATGCGAGGCCGACAAATCTTTTGCACCATTCAGTAAAATTCGTTTCTAAACTAACTTTCCCACAGTGTGAAGAGATTTTTTGGCAAATATGGCATTGCAATTACGTAGATATTCATATTGTGGACGCATTGTGAATTATATAGAAGAGAATCTTTTTCCAAGTAGAGATGTAATAGAAGGTATTAGTGGAGATCTCAGTTTAATATCCGTTACAGACACGATGATCAGCAGATAGATAACAAATTCTTCGAGAAAATTATTCGCTCACGAAAGGGTTAAAGGAGAAAAAGCAAATGATGATAAAAAGCTGTAAAGCTACGTACTCGTGTACTTTTGAACAGTTTAGTTCAAAGTTCAAACTATAATCTACACAACTTTCTTTTATCAAAAGAAGCTACAATATAAAATCAGAACAAAAAGTAACTTGTGAAAGAATTTACTACATACAGGCTCCTTAAATCGTAAACAGCTGTTTGATCGAAGTAAAGTTCCAAATGAAATATGTAACCGGTAGAGGTTACAGCATTGGAACGTATTAAAACGAAAAGGAATTAAAAAATTCTAAAACGGTTATCAGGTGTCATACAATGACAAGGTGGTCTGACCAAATATTAATGTGACGTTTAATAAAATATTCTCATAAATCAATCATTTAAATAATGAGGAATTTGACAAGTTAAAATTATAAATATTAATATACCTTTAATTGTAAAATATAGATGAAAAGGAATTTTATAAATATTTCTATTTTAA
>NW_017100198.1:1632711-1656461 GCF_001263275.1 Habropoda laboriosa | reverse complement strand
AAAATATGTAAAAATACTAATATAAAAATAATTAAAGGTAAAATAAAATGTATAGAAAAACTTCGATTTGAAATCGAAGTATGAAATCGGTGTATGAAATCAACATTTTCTTCTTCTAAATATACGAAGTATACAAATATGCAAAGTGTCCTATCATTTTGTCCAGCAACGTTGGAAACATTTTTCTAATAACCCATAATATCCTCGAATCATTCGAAATTTACGATCACAGTACCTGCAGTGTGTCTAAAATAGGAAAGAAAAGCATCAAGTATAAGCTTGTGATACGCCTAAATTGTCGAGCGGGTCACAAAACGAGGCATCAAACGATCAAAGGAGCAAACGTTACGCGGTGACGATGCAATAAAGTTTAGCTTACGAGCTACATTCTTGTGAAGGGCGGGGGGGTGGAGAATGGTGGTCGTTGGAAGAGGGTAGAAAGATTGTTCTAACAGCGTTGGCGAACACGAGGGACCGATGGTCAATCGAGTAACCTTGGCCAGGAGATTTTCGAGTTGTCCACGAAGAAGGTGGGTAGCGGTGGTGTGGCGAGAAACAACTGAAGCTTCATCGTGCTTCAGGGGGTTGGTGAATGTTGGTTTCTATAGAAAGGAGAGGAGAAAGAGAGAAACCGAGGCACAGGGAGGAACGAGCTCGAAGAGAACAAAAGCCTCGGAGGACCAACGGACGAAAGAAGATGCTGGAACCAATATGTAGCCCACTCTTTCTCCTCCTGCTCTCTCCTTTTCGCCTACTTTTCGCTTCTTCCTTCTTTAGCCAGAGGCAAAACCTTTGTTACTTGTTAGTGACTTTTATCTGGTCGCCCCGGGTGCTCGATTTATCTCTCTCTCCTCTCTCTCTCTGTCTCTCTCCATCTCTTTTTCTCTTTCTCTCTCGCAGCTTTTCTCTCTTTCTCTACCACCCCTTTTCACGTTCAGCTTGCTATCACCTACCAACAGCCCGCAGCCTCGAACAGCCTGGAACTTCTTATTCTGGATTTTAGATCCGTAGGGGAAACTCTTTCGTATTCCTTTTCTTCTTCTTCTCCTCCTTCTTCGTCTCCTTCTCCTTGAACCCTTTCTTTTTCCCCCTATCCTTCTTCTCGTTCGTCTACTACTCTTTCTCAGGATTTCTCCTTTCGTTCCACCTTTTCCGGGACCTACTACCTGCTTCCCTTTATCAGCGGCAGCTTAATCTCTTGCACGACTTTCGGTAGCACAGACAACCACGACAGCACGCGTCCACCAACCACGCCGATGACTTTCTTCCGGCAAACTGCCCTCCCTTATCTCTGCAAACTCAAGTACCACTCCCCTCTGGTTTCTGCGAGCAGAGCAGAGCCAGGCTCCTTGATTCTCCGCGTTTTCCGTTGATCTAGTACCAATAATCCGCGCGGTTCCTTCGTTAAATCTGCGGAATTACTTGATCGAGGAATGTCGGCTAGGATAATTCCGCCGGGATCGGACGTCAGGAGTTATTGCCACGAATTCTTCAAACGGGCCGCGTTGGATATGGATCAGCCAACCCTCTGAATTTCTAAGGGTCTCGAACGATAAAGATCTGTATTCAATCGCGCGGAAAACATTTTGCGAGGAGAACGCCGCGCCGCTTTGAAGCTAAAGGAGTTGCTGATAGCTTTTGAGGGCGACGTGTGATCAACTGGAATTTCTATAATACACGATAAATGTGGGACAGTGTTCTTAAGTCACGAGACTCTGTATGCTTTGATTTGGAGGTGAATACGTTCGCTTCTTTTAAGTGACGAGTCTAATTTTTCTGGTTTTAGAAAAGAAGTTTAGTATTAATAAAGTGTAGGTTTACTAGAAATTAGGACGACTCATTTGGAGATGAACGAGCCGTACTTTTTCTTTCATAAGTGACAAGTTTAATTTTTCTAGTTTTGGAAAATAAGTTTAGATTAGGTATAGGTTTACTAGAGAGTAGAACGACTTATTTTGATGATTGAGTAGTAAAGGAAGAACGTTAGTCGGTAAGAAAAAATGACTGCAATTAATGTGTTATTAAAATGGGATTTATATCGTTTGAAAAAACCACTTAAAAATTTTATTTATTACGAATACAAACATCTGGAAATGAAATGTTGATATAAGTATTATTTGAATCCATTTAAATCAGACAAGTTATAGGTTTATTTTCAATAAAACGAAATATACAAACTTTGGCTTCACAAAATTAGAATTAATATCACATTAAAATGCATGGATACATAGTATCTTAACTTTCCTATATTTTTTCATAATTTTTATCTCGAAAAACATACTTTATGGTATTTTTCTTGTTCATCATTTTACCTATTGAAAGATAGATGAAATGAATGTACAAGATTCTACGTAAAAAAATTACTTTTAAAAATGCTTCATAGTCAGTTGGGCCCTCTGAACTGTATTAAATATTCAGAATGATCAAGATGACTAGGTTATCTGATGGTACGCCACCAAAATGCAAATTCAAAACATTGCCTAACATTTTGTCAACGATGTTCTTATTGGATTATGGGAGTTATGGATTGTTAAATAATTAATAATCCTTATTTTAAACTATAAACTTTTATTTAACACAAGGAAGGTTCGCTTCTCTACTTGATGGCAAGAGCATTGTATACAGACTGAGAATGCTCCTACGCAAGACCCTAATATTGCCTACGACCCCGCTTGGGACCGAAGGGCCTTTTGTCACGTGTCATAAACATTTAGATCTTTACTAGACAGAGGTGGTAAAGCTAAACGGATTTCTTCGAACGTATACAAAAGAAATATATACTTCCTAGTAAGGCTTTAGATTAATTACTTCCAGATTACTTCCACATGAAAATTCATCAAACACAGTTCGATAAGTGCAATAAGTAAGTGCAATAAGTGCTTTTAACATCGATAGAAAGCAGTTCCCAAGTGCACGTTTTTCCCATCCCCTATTCTCTATTATCTACTGCAATAAGCATCCAAAGCAACATGAATATGCAATTTGCGCATATACTAAGTGCACTTCCAACGTTGATTTATCCAAAGCCAAGAATTTTATACTTTTGTTACTGACTTTTTCAATCCCTCTTCAACTTGTACCATCTCTCCAGTAATACCCTGTATTTGTACAAAAGCAGTCAGGCAATAATAAGGAATTTTGACTTTTCATCATACTCAACTCTAAACCCATTTCGAACCGCAACAACGCAGCCGTGCATGTCGTTTCTTACACCTGGAAGACACGTTCGTTCCCCATTACGCTGATCGATCAGCAATCGACATCAGCGTTTCCAATCTCACGAAAACGCCACAGATTTCACGACACAGCATACGTCGCCTCAACGAACTCGGGGAAAACGCTTTCGTATTGCCGGAAGGAACACGCGCTCGTCCTTTCCACGACGCCAGAGAGAAATGACAGATGTCTGCGACGCACCTGTGTCGGCTGTCGTCTCCGTCGCGTTTCCTGCTCGTCGCATCTGTGTCCTTAACGGGGGCCGATTGTGCCTTGTGCGTTCCTCCACCTCCTGATCCTTAATAAAAGAACGATAGCCCCGTGTATATATATATATACGCGAACCGTTTGTCCCCTTCGAACGTTTCACGCCACGAAAGTTCAGTGAATGGCGAGACGTACATATCTCTCGCGTTTATCATATGACGATACCACGTAAGCGTATCGAAGCGTGAGAAATTAACACAAATATTCGGGGATTTTATTACGCACTTGCAGATACCAAGCAGCTGTTGAAGTCATTTTTTTGAATTACATCGATGTCGTTTTTTGTACACAATAATCAAGGAGAAGGAGTTTGCTGTAGCACACGTGTACTGAATAGTAAAAGACTTCATAATACAGTTGTTTGAACGTTATTATCTGACGTGATGAATAATTGGGATATTGCTTAAAATATGAATTTTGCAATTGAAGAAGGTTATGTAAATGTCAGGACGCTTCAAGGTCTGTGTGCAAAATTTAAGATTGGTGACTTTTCGTTGAAAATGAGCCAAGAGAAGGACCAGATAGGGTCGTCGATGATAATGTTTTAAGAAAGATTATTGAAAATAATCCACAGTCCAGCATTCAGTGTTTCGTGCGTCTAATCTATCTCGAACGATAGCAAATCAATTTTCCGATTATGTCCTTTGTTTTGTGTTAATAATCTTGCGACACTGCGTTGATAATTTTCATTTTCTTTTGTCGAGTTTTAACGAAATCGAAATTTACGGTGTTCCGCGAGTCAAACGAATTTGAAAATAGCGCCCTCCAGCGAGACTTCAGTTTCCATGGCAACGCGAGATTTGCGCGCAAACAGTCTGTCGCGTTCTATTATAAGTGGTGTGTCGTGTGACGATTCGTTCCGGAAAATTCAAGTAAGATTAACGAATTTCCATTACTTTTTGTACTAAAACTATACAAGAATTGTAGATAATAAACTGAACGACATTTTTATCATAAAATTACATTCGAAACAAGCGTGCTTACTAACAATAATTCGATCAAAGTCTCGCGTGTATAGACAGCAGCTTTTGCTCCATTCTTCCTTCTATTTTCACATTCTATGAATTTTCGTAATTTCGTTAGAATTAATTACTGTTCTGCTAATATGTTGTTTAGTATTATCATAAGTGTTAGGGTTGTATATGTAGCTGTTTACATATTCCCGTGCTTCTATCTGCCTGCTGCGTATCTCAGTTGCAAAATTACAAAACTTCCACGTTCTAGTTACGTCACTTATGCTGTGTATACACACGTACAAGCAACTTCCCATTATTTATGCAAGTTGTTACTAGATCCTGATACTCGATTTTCATTTTTGTTGTTTCAACTTTTGACACTAATTGCTAGTCTGCACATACTAGATTTATGGTCCAAATTCTACAGATTAATTTCGTTTAAACGTGTACGATAAATTAGAGCTATTGGTACAGGTTTAAGCAACTGTATTACAGCTTGAAAAAAGACCAAAGTTGTCTGAATAATCGTAAATTTAAAATGTAAATATTAATTTATATCATTATATTCATGTGTCACAATTTGATCAAATCAACGTCCAAATCTTCAATTTTTTTATTTCTTCTTTACAAACTGCAATAAAAAAAATTTTGCTTTTCGTTTTTTAATCTAATTTTCGGACGTGAAAGAAATGACCGTGAGACTAATGAAAGAATATTCCAATACGCATTTTCAATGTGGAAGCCTCAACCAGTTGCCAAAGGTTCATTCGTTGGAACATAATAGAAGACTAATCGGGCTGTCCCCGTCATCAGTATGCCCCATTGATCGATACTGATTCCATTTCTAGCATATCAACCATTTTGAAAGCTCGTCATTACTTCGTACGTCGGTACCGAAATGGATGATTGATAAAATTTAATTGAATACGTGTTATTAATTATGTAATTAACGTTTGACATTTAATTGATCGTGGTTTTCAATGAAATAATTACAGAAGAAGAAAGTGATTTTCATTTCATTGTAACTTTGTACCTACTTCTCTGTAAATCTTTTCGTACGTTGGTTTAAAAAAAAAAAAAAGAAAAATATTTGTGCAGTCTAACTTATTTAGAAGTAATTATATTCAACGTTGAACATTTTTTAGAATTTTTTTTATAATGCACTGTTATTAACTGTTCGTTTTTCAATTTATTTATGTAATAGAGCATTCTTCTATTCTCTGCTCCTTTTATAAAAAAAGAAGAATTTAATTTAAATTAATTTAATATGAATTATATTACTCCTCGTAATACTAATGTTTATATCGAAGTAATGTAATTAGTTGCGTTGCATTAGCCTCTTTGAAAAGAAGGGAGTACAAACTCTCAACAAAATTACTTTTCATCCCGTATTCCATGTACGTATATCCTTCGCCGGTACGGATTTCACATCCTCTCGCATCGGCCCAGTTTCGATTCAACTTTGCGGTTGATGAAATCGCTAACACGCCTACAGTATCTGCCTTTGATGTCTATGGCAAAAGTTGCAATGTACTTTAGGGAAATACTAAATCAAAAACGATACTCCGTGCATACCGTTTAAAAGCATTAAATGCTAATTTTATCCATACTTTGGTCATAAATTTGAGATTGATGTTAGTTTTTCAATGTTGTTTGTTTCAGGTGAGTTATGCATTGACAACCCTTTACTTTCACCTTGTTGCTACCATCAATGTAAGTAATGGTTTATATCATCGTTATACTTAATGAAATATTTGTAAAAGTACAATGTAATTTTGCAAAATTATCAATTTTGAGAAGTATAATTATCAATAAGGAATGCAGCCTGTATAGAGACTAGAAATTATTCTACGCCAATTTTAAATACAATGTAATTTTGCAAAATTATCAATTTTGAGAAGTATAATTATCAATAAGGAATGCAGCCTGTATAGAGACTAGAAATTATTCTACGCCAATTTTAAATTGAACAATTCTAGGCAGAAGATTGCAATCTAATAAAAATAGCTCTTTTAAGAATAGCTTCCTTTAAATTACAAATTGTGTTTAAATTAAATGTAATTTTGCAAAGTTATCAATTTTGAGAAGTATAATTATCAAGAAGCAATGCATCCTGTATTGGAACTACGTAAAAATTATTCTACAGCAATTTTAAGTTGAACAATTCTAGGCAGAAGATTGCAATCTAATAAAAATAGCTCTTTTAAGAATAGCTTCCTTTAAATTACAAATTGTGTTTAAATTAAATGTAATTTTGCAAAGTTATAAATTTTGAGAAGTATAATTATCAAGAAGCAATGCATCCTGTATTGGAACTACGTAAAAATTATTCTACAGCAATTTTAAGTTGAACAATTCTAGGCAGTAGATTGCAGTCTAATAAAAATAGCTCTTTTAAGAATAGCTTCCTTTAAATTACAAATTGTGTTTAAATTAAATGTAATTTTGCAAAGTTATAAATTTTGAGAAGTATAATTATCAAGAAGCAATGCATCCTGTATTGGAACTACGTAAAAATTATTCTACAGCAATTTTAAGTTGAACAATTCTAGGCAGAAGATTGCAGTCTAATAAAAATAGCTCTTTTAAGAATAGCTTCCTTTAAATTACAAATTGTTTTTAAATCTTTCGAATATAGTGTCATGTTAAATAACTATCAATACTTTCAAGATATCATGTTACATTCTGCATAATAGTGTACAAAAATAAGGCACACTGATACTTTTGGCAACTGCCGAAAAGAAGAGAAGCTGACTTAAAAATTTAACGTTAAAAAATGACTAATTAAAATTCCAAGTCATCAGCATAAATGAGGCTACCGGCGTAATAGTACAACCTTAGAAAGTTTCATTTGAGGTTATGGCTAATGAAATTACTAACGTTTTAAAATATTTTCTGAAGTTCCTATTTTTGAGTATAAATGTATGATTTTTTTAAGGTTGCTTAGGTTACTATAGAATTGAAGTTTCCCTGTATACAAGGTGATTTATGCTGAAACGTCGATTAACCCAAAATCGTGGGTTAGGCCGCTATTGCGCGGATAGCCTCAAAGTAGTCTTACAAATTTCAAGAAAATACTTGAAACGTGAATCACGTTGTACAGTTCGGTACAAAAACGCCGGATACCAGATTCGATAGTGAAGTTCCCACAGACGAAGGTAACTGTACAGCATGAAGATCGCCAGGCTCTTTGTTACGAACTTGCTCTAACGATAGCTGGAGCTAACTTCGCAAAAACGAAATTAACCGACGTTCGTTATTGCGCGTAGCGGCCGTTCATGTTTCGTATTCTCTACAACACTGACCGTATAATTAGTACGACGAGGAGAGTTAGCTAAGTGGACTTTGTCGGAATAATGTTCCCGATTCAGTTGTTATCAGACTCATTATCATCGGGGGCCAGTTTTCTACCTCTGTGAAAAGTTGTATCGCATGTGAAGGTCGCTCTTTACCATTTTCCTCTGTTGATTGCACAATATGCGTACCTTTTAGTTCGTCCTTTATCCTTCCGTTCGTTTGTCGCAGAACAAGTATGGTTAATCTCTGCGGTTTTTCGGTTAAGTACAGACTATTGTTGTTGCAAAAGGTACTGAACATGAGAAACGAATGTTTCATGTTATAAAACAGTACTGTGATAGGCATTTAAACGATTTTAAGCTTTAAACGACCTATGTTTATATATAACATTTTCCTCTTACTTATACTTATAGAATTTATTGACAAAGTTTGATCGAAAAAAATTGAGACACCCTGTATATACATCGCCTAAAGGGATCACCTTGGATTATTCTGTTGTTAGTGGATTGATCGAAATTTCTTTTGCGTCGCATGATATGATTTAAAGAGGCCTTTTGGATGATTACTGTTTTTCTTCACTAATTTATATCGCTACTTTGAAAGAAATATTTTTAAACAGATGTTTATTCAGTCTTTCGGATGCTTCGAATCTTTTTTGGTATAAATTCTATGGTGACGTGGAAAATCTGGATTAAACGTAAATATACAAGTTAATTACGGTTTTTTAAATTTTCTGAGAGAAACTCTGAAAATGTTGAAGAAAGTTTAGGACTTTTTTCCTTTAATCAAAATATTTAGTATTTCCTATGCAATTGTTTTTACTTGAAAAGTTGCAATTTAGTGAGATTTGTTAGAATTTAAAGGAGATTGGACTTCAAGAATTTTCTTCTACGAGGTCTTACCGGTTGTTCCCTTTATTCTTCGAGAATATCGAATTAAATTTTCCAAATAAGTACTTCAGTATAAAGAAATCTGAAAATTAGAGATCAATTTATTCACCTTACACTTAATTCAAACGTAGGATTCTAAAATCATTTATCCGCGACAAATTGTCAAACAGAACTCGAAGAAAAAAGTACGCAATAGACATTTATTTAAAACTCTCTACATTAAATTGTTACATACATCAAGAAAATCTGAATTTCCTTCTTCAACGTCAACGATTCTTCATTCCTATCCTCGCCTACCATCAATCTTCCACGTCTTCTAATACCACCAAGACGTTTCCGCAGACAATAACGTTCTCAGCCCGACGATTTAAGATCGCCAAAAATTTGGCGCAATTTCCACCGATACGTGGATTGAATTCCAGAGAGGCCACTTCAGAATCCTCGCAATATCCTGCATTTCGCGTGAATCGTCGCGATTACCAAATTCACAGAAGGAGATCTCGCGTGTGTTGAAGCAGTGTCTGTGGACGTAGGCAAGCCAGAACGGCGCACGCTGCGGCGGTGAGCAAAATGGAAATGGGAAGAAAGCCAGAGAAGGAGAGGAGATCACAAAAGGATGAATCGCCTCTCGTGTTCTCGAATGACAAATGGAGACCACAAGATTGCGCCTCTGATATGCAATTAGCCCAACCTTCCCTCCTCCTCCTCCTCTTTCTGTTCGTCTTTTTCCTACACCTCCTCCAATCACTGTCCGTTTCGTCCAACCCTAACAACGTCAGGTGCATGACACACCAGCACGGATTCATCCTGTAAACGGATCGAAAACCGGCAGGAGCACTGCCTTCTGTTGACATTTAATCAACAAAGTCCAAACTATTGTTCCAGTCGGATTCACACATCGGCTGTTATCGTGATCTTTCGTTTTCTCTTATTTTCTACTCTTTCATTTACTTTGGCGCTAGTGGAATTCAAACAGATGAGGGGAACTTCGAGACTTTTCTATTTTATTTTATTTTTATTTCTGTAAAGGCAAAAAGTCGGCTTTTTTGTTTGTGTTTCGTTTGAAATATTTGGAGATTTTCACGCATGCAAAATTTCGCGCGGTTCTATGTATACATTCAAGTTGATGGAGTTTTTTTTTAACTTTGTATTGTAAAAATATGCGATAGAATAAACAAGAAAGTGTTTTAAGTAATACGAAGAAGGCATGTTATTCGGATTTTAAAACTAACGGCAGTGGATTTGATAAACAGGTCACACATTTATGGTTGCTGGAAGAAATACAGCGAGATTGTATATTCGCTCAGGCGTCAAAATTTACGCGTTCGAACTTCGAACATATCGTCGAGCGAATCGACAGAAACCTGGGAAGATAAGTGCTCGAAATCTCAGTTAGGGCTGCATAAAGTTTCTGATTCAGTCTCAATCTAAAAGTATTAACGTTTCAATTTACGACCTCGCTATATTTCTTCCAACGACTATACCTTCTGCATTTCGCACTTTTTCAAGCATCTGGAAGTTATCCTCGTCTCGATTGAATCGAAATTTTTCGAGGCTTTACCGAATTCCTAGATCAACCCAGTATAATTGAGTTTTCTAAATTTTCTTATTTTCCACTTGAGAAACACGCAGGTATATACGAAAATTCCTTTCAATATTCAAACAGATTTTCTTTTCTTCGGTGCTGTTTGAAATATTTCTCTTGCTGAATTTCTTCTTTCTTACTTAAATCCGAAACGAATTTCGAGAAGAAGATTGAAGGTAAAATATTTTGATTAAGTCGTACGGAAAAGCTTGATGCTCGACGTGAATTTATCGGCGATGTTGAAATGTCTGCGGAAGCATTATTGAATCGTTGTTAAGTAGACATATACAAATATTGTTCGACAGTAGATTCGACGAAGGTTTTTCGAGAGAAAAGGAGACTATTACCGGCTGTCAGTTTATGAAAGGTTACCAGTTGCTTCGAGTGACATTGTTCCATGCGCTATTGAGCACGAAGCATCCATCGCCTTCGGTTCTTCCGCCGATACAGCGAAAAGAAAAGCGGCACACCGTCTCGAGTGTAGATAAAGCTCGAAGTAAAAGACATCTCTTGACTTCGTAGCGTGCAAAGAACAGATGTAGTTTACGGTTGCCACAAAAATTGTCTAACAGTTATACTTCGACGCGGCACAACTTACAAGCGAAACGATTTCAAAATTCGATATCTTCTTTTCGGTATATTTTGGTACAGCTTCGTGCTAAAATACAGTGCATCTCAATCAGGTGTTAAAAATATCCAAGTTGATCGTTAAGAGAACTTAAAGTATAATATAATACGTATAGTATTACATGGAAAGTTTAATCGAGTGGGAAGTTGAATGTTGAATTTAATATTAGTATAGACAGAATATAGTTTGAATGCAAAAATTTCAATTTTCATTCATACACAGTTGTCCTAAAAAATTCAGGAATACCTTATTACAATCAATTAGAAATATAGGTGCCTAATAACTTTAAGAGGTATTGATACCAGAGAAGTTGAATGAAAAAATTTCAATTTTTATTCACATACTGTTGATCTAAAAAATTCAGGAATACCTTATTACAATCAATGTGTCTAAGAGTGCATCAAACTTTGTAGATTTGGAAATATAGGTACCTAATAACTGTAAGAAATTAAGTTCCGAGGTATTAATATCAACTCTTAGAAAAATCAATTTTACGTATAAAAAATTGCACTTCACATAAGTCTATTGACACTCGAAACGCATTAACCTTCATCAAAATTCGGAATTTATTATCACTTATCACTCTCCTTAATTCAATTATCTTTAAGGAAGTAATTCTCGAGTTAGTAGATTAACGATCCTACGAACGACGCAATATTGTTACTTGTTCAGCCCTCTTAAGGTTATCTAATTCATAAATCTAGGTGCTTAAGAATTTCGTAGCGAGTGAAAAATTGCCAGCGTGAGGAAGAAGTAGAGCAGAAAAATTGTTTCGTTAGAAACATTTAGAAGGTATCGTAGGGACACGAAGAGAGGCGGTTAAAGAGAAAGGCAATTGTCTGTTTGGAAAGAAGACATCACACGAATAGAACACTTCCGCTATTTTACAAAGGACGCGTCCAATGCGAGGGCATGCCACGCGGCAATAAATCCATATGTTAATCGCCGCGAGCGTCGTTATCCTAAATCACTGCATAAGTTAACTGGCGTTTAACCTAATAACGCAAAGGAGTCCACGACACGTGAGGTGATCGTAAAAAGCTTATTTAACGTTGGTTCGCTAACTCGGCCGATTAGTTTCATTACAAAGAAGCCAATTCACCTGTCTGAAATGTAAAATTACGGTGCAACGACTGTTTTATTGGCGGTGAAACCTTGTCAAGATCACAGGATATCGATTGTTTCATTTGTCGAGTGAATTTAAATCGTAGTTCACACTCAGAAATTAATCAGGTGATTTAATTATGAATCTTTAATTGCGAAACTGTGTATCATAGATCTCGTGATAAATCTACGGGGAGGATCGTCCAACTTTGATAGTTCGAAAGCAACGAATTTTTATTCTTTTTATATTTCACGGAAATACGAACTGTGTAGCGTACACGAGTAGAGTTGAAAATAGAACGAGAAGTGTTGCACGAATGTAGGTGTACAAATAAGTGAAAAAAATACGACTAAACTGAAAATTATAAATATTAAATGAAAAAGTTATAACAATGTGAAATATTAAGGAAGTGCCATAGTTGCGTAGTTTCACATTTTGTAATATTGAATGTGCGTACTCAAACTTTTTACTAATGCATTTACGAACGAACGCATTCACACGACAATTTCGTTTCATTTTTGGTCATAGGACAAGCTACAAAAGTTTGCACAAAAACTGTGCAGTATCCTGTATACATATCTAAAATTCTATTAATCCTTTCGTTCCCAAAATATTCGTTTGCACTTGGCGTATATTGTGTAACAAATAGGCAATTCGAAAAAACATTTTGACATTTGTAAAACGTTTAACGAATTTTTTCCATTCGAGCCCGTTTTGGTAATACAGTGGATTCCGGTTAATTGGGACCCATTGGGACAGGACTAATTTGTCCCAATTAAGCGGCTGTCCCAAAAAAGCGAACTTCAACAGGCAAAATCTGAACAGCGTAAAAAATGAAGCCAAAAACGATTTATTGAAACGAATTTCTTGAATACAAATGTGTGTTTAAGCATGCAAACAAAGCTAACAATAAGTAATAATTAATAAGTAATGAAAAATAAGTAAATAAACACATATATTATGTAATGTATTTATATTCCGTTCTTCAGTATTTGTCCTAAATAAACGGCGGTCCCGCTTAACCGGCGCACAGTGGTCCAAATGGCTGATTTATCTGGCCAAAAGTCAGTTTGAAAAATTTGATCTAAGCGAAAAAATTTTTATCACACGATGTTGTTAAATATGTGAGGAACAATGCCCTGACTTTTTTTTATCATTCGTGCACCCATGATGTGTTATGCTTTGCCAAAGTTTAGTCATTTTTGTGGTACGCGCCAGGCCATTGAAATTTTCTGAAACACATTTTATGTTTTAAAGAAGATGCGTCCTTTTTCTTTCACTATGAAAGTTTTCCTGATAAGTATATTCTAATGAGATTTTCATTTTGGCCAGCTAAATCGGCCATTTGGACCACTGTGCGGCGTCCCAATTAACCGGAATCCACTGTATTTGGAAATGAAAACATAATTTTGTCACATGACACTTCGCGTAAATGTAACTAAATTTCAGCTATAAAATATTTGATTCCAAATAAAATACGTGTAAGTTTATTTCGAATATTTTATAAAGTCTACGTAGAAAATATAGTTACTACAAAAATGATTGTCATTTCTCTCATATGGATATAATGGGAACGAAAGGGTTAAGCAACTCTTAAATTTGATGCAGCTTATTATTTTGGAAAATATAATACTGACGTGGAAAAAATTTTAAACAACGTTACTAAATTCGTTGTTTACAAGTATAATTGTCGTCGCACGTCTACTCGTTATAATAGCGAGCAGAATGAATTATTAAAGCGAGTAATCGAAGGCAACGTGAAAGACCGTGGCAAGTTGACGTTTGTTCGAAAACAGATTCGTCGTGGCCCGATGAAAACGTGCGAGGATTTGCCGACAGATAATTTGCAGGAAACTCGCGTGAAACGAGACGGTAAATCTCCGAAGGCAAGGAACTGAGCGCGTGATGTATGCGACGGACACGTTTGTTGCTGTTTCACGTACACAGCGAACAACTCTGTTACTAATTGCTCATTAAGTCGGATCAGAGACATTCCTGGCTCCGCGAACTGTCGTGGGTTTCTGCTCTATTAAACGACAGTTCGAGTTCCTATTCTGATTCTGTCTGATTAATTGACCAATCGACGCCGTGCCTTTATAAATTCCTGCTCGATAGCTAATCTAAATTGGGATTTCATTTCGGTGCTAAAATAACGTCTCCAGTTTCGGTCACACGACCTTGTACTATTTAAATTGGAACGTAGCTGACGTGATTACTTTATTCGCGTACTTGGGCTACATTTTGTTCCTTTAAATATGCATTTTGGATACTTTCGTGCGAGGAATTTGAAAGAGAATGCAGGAATTTTGTGGAAAATTCGGAATATCGAATGGATTTTAAATAGGTTTCAGGAGAAATTACATGATTAAACTACAATAATTTTTAACTAAGTTAAATAGGAGTCTGAATAATTTTAGTAGAAAGCAAGTAATTTTTAACTAAATGAAATAAGAAACTAAATAATCAAACTAAAATAACTTTAAACTAAATATGAAACTGAATAATTTTAGTAAAAACTAAATAATTAAACTAAATTAAATAATTAAACTAAAATAACTTTAACCCTTTGCGATCGGTACATTTCTCTGGTTGGACTATCAGCTAGTCGAAGCAAATTTAAATTTTCAAAGTTATTTTTGCATAGTTTATTTATTATATATATAAGGATATTGAAAAACAGAATATTTTGAAACTGATACATTTTGTTTAATACATACTAGTTATAGTGCATAAAAATAAAACGTTTTAATTTTTGTAATTTTCAAACTAAAATAACTTTAAACTAAACTAAATAAGGAACTAAATAGTTTTAGTAGAAAAAACTTCTATCTAGAATTTTGTAGAATTATGAGAATCTTTTGAATGTCTTTAGATGTTGACATTATTTCAGATGTGTCAAAACCGTTTTGAAAGTATGAGTGATTAGTTTCCATCTCTTATTCTTCATAAACCTTCGTAAATTTGTGTAATTAATCCTTCGAATTCGTCAATATACTAGTAAATTTTTGCACGCTCCCTCTGTCAGTTTAAATTCATGAATATTTAAGCATCGAAATAAAATATTCTTTAAATATTTGCAATCGCACAAACCTTCGCAAAATCATGAATGAATAATGAAATAAAAAATCGAAATAAATAAAACCAACGAAGTATAACGAACAGAAAATATTATGCCAAGTAAAATTCCTACCCAACCTAACGTAAACGACAGTAGAGATACACGTGAAAAATTGAAAACTGTACGAGAAAGGCTCCGTGAGGAAAAATATTCGCAAGTCTGCAAGATTTTCATTTTTGAAAAGGAAACTGACGAGCACAGTGTCGCGAAGTTTTTACGAAACAAACCCACATGTTTGCTGTTTCTGTCCCAAAAAGTATACTCTGTTTCGCGAGAAGGCGACGTTTAGAAAATGGAGATCGCGTTACGGCTGAATCCTTTTATCGTTGCGTCCCTCGGTTCGTCCTAATGTTTGCTTCGGTTCTGTGGCTTCTCCACTCTCGGCCGCTTCTCTCTAGATTTCGGTGATTAATCGTGGCGAATTAATATCTCCCCGCTTCGAGACACCGCGTGGACAAAGAGAGAGATTATTTCCTGCCAGCGGTTTAGTAATTGTGACGAGAGACGTGGCTTTCTGGCGTCGCCGTGAAGAATTCCGCGCGGCAGAAAACGTCGCCGCGTCGACGATTGAGAAATAGTTGAAGAAATATCCGTGGCACTTGAGTGCCTCGCTCGAAAGTAACTTCGGTATTTTCTTTCATCTGCAGATGCTTCTGGATGCGTGCAAGCTTGAAAAAATGTGTATAGGGTGTCCCTTAAAATATAGCATTAGAGGGCAAAGTGTAATTCTTCGTGAAAAAGTAAATCAGTGTATTAAACAAAGTAGTGTTTCTCCATTTGAAGCTAAACAATACATAAATATGATATACTACATTTTCGAATAAATCATTTAACTTACGAAAAAGGTGAAGAAAACACATCTAATATTGACATTCATTTGTAAACTACAATCTTGCGAAATGTAACCATAAAAATGTGATCGCAGAGATTGTGCAACGATGTTTGATTCAATTTTATCCGTGTTTACGATTTCAATATCAACTTCATACTTAATTAATATATAATTTTGTTTATTAATATTCCGCAAGTTTACCTTCTAATTGAAGAATAATTAAGGGGGCGATGGAGTAACGCGACATGTATGAACTCGGGTGTAAAACACACTTGCTCTTTTGATAGAAAAAATTATAATAGAGCAATTAACCTCTCGCGAGTTGAACGTACTCTGTATGAAGTATTTAGGAAGCATTTCACCTTTCCCTGTATAATGTACTCTTTTATGGCACGAAACAATTGCAGTCGCTTTAAATGTTTAGAACTTTAAAAATGTTTAGGCTCTAAATTACAGGTATAGAGTAATTTATTTTACCTTCAGGAAGGTTTGATTTTTTTTTAATTTATTCAAAGTTTGACGAGCTGCTTCGAGATTATTTAAAACAATTTCGTCTCTCTCTCTTTCTCTACCACTATGTTCTACGGCAAATTTCGTTTCTCGAGTATACCAAGAAGGATTAAGTTGAGACTTCTCCAGAATCTCCAATTTCAGCGGGTTCTCTTTCAAGCGTGTTAATTAATTACAAGATACCTCTCAAATACTTCAAACTCTCGTTATGACCAACCCCTTTCTTCTGGTCGGTGGAAAATTCTTGAAATACGATGCAAAAGCAGACTACCCGTATGAGAAAAGGGAACTGCACGATCCAATTTACATTCGTCATAAGATTTCATACAAATAAAACTAAGCTTGAGTAAGGAAACTTGAAACTTAGGTAACATTGAACAAATTCAAGCCAAACTATCATTTCCATATTATCATTATGTTCCTGGATTATCTCTTACCTAAATCTAACCTTACCCTAATTGTTTCACTGTATTGGAGAATTTTTTTGAAGATTCGGATAATACAGTTATTCGTAGTAAGCTTTGATATAATTATACAGTGTAACTTTGGGTAGAAAGGACTAACGAGTGGAAAAATTATTCGGGCACAAGTTCACGGGTGGATTTTATTTTTTTTGGAGGCAAATTTTATCACATTTATCCTGGGTCGCTAAGGAACCGTGTCTGGTTATACCGTAAAACCCGAAAATACTGGCTGAAGCCTTCGTACGAGTGCTGCCCTCGCTGCAGTTTGCATAATTACCCAATAAAAAAGAACCTATGACGCTATAAAATAAATAGAGCGATTTTAGCGTAACCTCGAGAACGTGGTATAACAAACGCAAAGCCATAACAGTAATGAATTCTTTAATCCCCGATGTTTCAGGTTGGCAAATAAATTTGATAAACAAGCGAAAATGCACTCGAACCAACGCTATTTTTTTTTCGTCGGTATAAAATTCTGATAGCAACTCTGTATTTTAATTCGTACGATGAATTTAACTTGTCCCAGGATAGCATTTGTGTGAGAATTTTTCGACGATTTGTAATTTAAGCTTGTCGTAAAAAATTTTTGTTAAATCTTTGATGCTGTGTGCAAAGTGAAAATTGAGGAAGGAATAGTTAGTTTGAATACAGTGCCAAAGAATGATGATTAATGTTTGTGGCGAAATGAAAAAAAAATTTAATTCTACTGGTAAATTGAGGTATAGTAAAACGAGATACTATTTTTTAGGATGAATCTGCAACATATAATTACGTTACCTGTGTACTATAACACCGTACTATGAAAGGAATTTCGCAGCGTTAATTGAAGAAGATTGACCAATTAAAGGAACTATAATTTAAACTTTTATTTATTATTTATTAATTTGAAATTTAAATGCAATTTTTTAGCGTAATTTGTAAGTAATCAATTTCGTTATATTTGTTCATATTTAAATTGTTGCTTATATTATATCATGCAATGAGATAATAATGGAATTATCATCTGATTGAACAAAAATACTCTTAAATTCTAGTCACATCTCAGGAAGATTGTATATTTTATTTTAAACAAAAATGTATTACTAAATATCCATACCCGAAAATACCTAACACTTTCGTTAAGATTTTTACTGGATTTCAGAAATTAATGTCTGGAAACTTGTGGAATTTAATTTGTTACAGATATTAAAAGGGGATGTTAAAGAAAGGCCAATTTTGGCATACGGCCGGAACGAAAAATTTTTTTCTTCATAGAGAGTGATTAAATCGGTGATTTCATTTCTCCACTAATTCTTTTTTCCTGACTTTTTTTACTCGCACGAGAGTTCCGTCAAGAATACGAAACCGCTTGGTGTTTGCAAAGCAACTGTTTATTCTATGAATATAACAGGTGTCTTAATACTTACGAACGGCAGTGTGTGTGCGGGTATACATGTAGGGATAGCACGGAGGAAGGTGGTGAACCCTCGACAATTTTCAGTGGTAATACCTTTGCATGTAGCGACGATTTTTCGGATCGGACGGATGCATAAGCGGCTCGGGTGTAAAACATACTACCCCCGAGGGTAAAACATACCCCTCATTATCCGCGTGTCCCGCACTTGAGTTACATCCCACGCGCATATACCCTTTATGTCAATTTGCATACTAAACTCGTTGAAACAACTAACAAGGATTCTGCTGGGGGTAGCATAAGCTACTAATATGCAAAATATTAAAAAGCCAATTTGGAATAAGTAAAAATGCCTCCCTTTCTTGTCGAGGAGAGAGCATTGTTGATAATCGTCCAAAAAAATGATAATTCAGGCGAATTTTGTAACAGGTATCGTGAAATGTTGGAAATATTGGAATATGTTCGTTTGCACGCTGTTCTGCTTGTTCGATTATTTTCAACAGAAGCATGTGGATTTTTTGGTTAGGTTAATTTTCCGAGTGATTTAATTTGATTGAAAAAATTTCGATTTGGAAGAATTTTTATGGAACGTCGAATATTTTATTTTTTACTTGGAAAATTTCGAGCTAATAATGAGAACAATGAAGTTTCACGATGCAAATGCTTCAACTTCATCAGCGTGATTCCATGGATTTTCGAAAGGGTCGCCTCCGTCAGCTGGCGCCGCTGTTGGGAAACTTCCGTACTAAAATCCGTAGAAAAATTAATATATCTGTTTAAGTTAGGATGATGTTCTAGTTATTCTTGCATATACAAGAACACACATGCAAAAATCTCGAATACAAATTATAATTACTAATAATGATATTTAATTCGTGAACACTTTCTCGGACCTTTGTTAAAGCTGATCCATAACACATCCCCTTATCTCGTTTAATATTTACAATTATTCTTATTTAATCGTACTTAACAGTGAATTTTTTAACAATAGACCGATCTTAGTTGAATGTAATTATTTTTCTTTCAGGTGTATTATACAAAGATCTTCGAAATTAGAATGGTCAGGGAAAAATAAATTATTTCTTTATTTTAACTTCGATTCACCGTACACTTCCACAAAAGAATTTTAATCACTTCTCTAATTTAAAGTGATAAATTAGAAAATCATCATTTTGACAAGTTCCAGTGTTAAATCCGATTTTATAACTCTGAAATACCATAAAACACTTGCTTTATCGATTTCACAATAAATTGTCAACAACTTCCATTAACTCCTCAGGCTAAACATTACCGCGACAGTTTGAACATTTTTATTGGTTGTTACGGCCGGGAAAAAATTGCAGTCAGAAATGTATTAATCCGTCGTGTAAACGTATGGGATGCGGTTGCTGCAGTCATACGTTAAATCCAGGTCATTAAAAGTAGCATGAAGCTGAAGTGTAATATCGAGTCAGAGGATCGATTGTCGCAGGTATACCGTGAACCTCGATGCAATAACCAACGCGCCCCTCGCTGTAGATAATCGTCTCATAATTCACATATCCAGCGTCATTATTATTCATACTTCGAGTGAGACCACGGTATGCAGAGGCAAATTGCCAGCCAGCCTGGCAAATACCACGTTGTACTACCCATACGTACCTACGTAGGAGTTTAGCTTTTCATCGAGCATTATGTAACGCTTCAGCTATGTACAGAGTGTGCTACCTCGAAAAGAGTGAGTTTACTTTAGAAGTTAATAACGCGTTAGGCAACCGAACCCCGCGAACGCATTCTCCCGTTGAAACCGGACAAACCGTGAAACGGGTTAATCGTTCGTATCTGCCGTTAAACGTCGCTTTTAAAATGAAAACTGGATTTTTAAAAGGACGCACGTGGTCTATGTGTCGATAGCGACAGAAGTGTGTTATTTATTGCTTCGTGAAATGTTCGTTTCTTGTTGGATTTGTACGTAGCGTGGAAAGAAAATTTCTTTCATCTTTGTGAATTGTTTTCGAGAATTTTTCTTCAAGATAGCAGTGGCTTCTCACGTACAGTGACTCCCATTAATATTCGGACACTCTTTAGAACAGTATAACTTTCTAAAAATTGGATCTAATGACTTGAGTGTTTTTTTTTTACAAGTTAGAAGAATTAGTGTACTTGTTAGATAGCAGTGGCTTCTCACGTACAGTGACTCCCATTAATATTCGGACACTCTTTAGAACAGTATAACTTTCTAAAAATTGGATCTAATGACTTGAGTGTTTTTTTTTTACAAGTTAGAAGAATTAGTGTATTTGTTATGCCCGTGATGTTTGCACGATGTTGTGCCGTCTAGATACTGATTCGAAGGACCACCCAATGTGAATCGGACTTGTAAATTGATCTATTCCTATCGCGTGATGTGAGCTGGTTGCTGCTCCTTGGTTCTCCTTGTTCGTGGTGGTTGAACGACTACTCCACGACTCACTCTCCGACGTCCGTGAGAGGGATTTTCGTTGGGACACGCTGATTGGTTAATGGTGAACAATTGCATTTGCCAATCAGCGTGTCTAGTATCATCTTCACCTCCCTTCCAGTGCGCCCTTAGCGCGTTGTCACCTTGGAAGGGGTGGACGGAAAGTCCCAAAAATCTGGAATTTCCTCCGGGTGACTAATCGGCAAGCGGACCGTTACATACAGATGTGAAATTCGTGGTTTATGGTATGTTCGTAGGCTATTGAGCGCGAGGGACACAAATGACTAAAAATCTAGCAAAGCAATTCTAGTGACCCCCGGAGGAGGTAATGAGACCCGTGCAAGCAATAAACGAAAATCTTGAACTCAAAAATAACCATTCTCGGTCGATCGTGCCATAAACCGTTTCTACAGAAAACCTAATAGTACTAGATGACGTGTACAAAAAATTTGGAAAAAATTGCAATTTGTTGGAATCGCGAAGGAAATTGTAAAGGTCACCGTTTACAACTTTTTTATCTGAGTTTGTCAATTATACATATGCTGAAAATTTCATCTACTATTCCTTTTAACTTCTGAAAAAAACTCAAGTCGTTAGGTCCAATTTTAAAAAAGTTATACTGTTCTAAGGAGTGTCCGAATATTAATGGGAATCATTGTATGTGTAGATTAGAAAATTGTTTATGTAAATTTCTAGTTTAGAAAAGTAAATTGGGATTAATACAGTAGGGATAATAATGAAGAGTGTAGAAAATTGGACAAATAGATGGCAGACAATAAGTAACATCGAAATAATTAAGTATTAATATACAATTTCACTTAGAAAAGAAGTTCAATCTAATATTTTGTATATTTCAAGAATAATGTACATACGAATACAAAAAAGTGTAACAATGAACTAAACAAAATGAAAATTAAAATGCATAGTTTATCACTGCCACTTATTACGTTCATTATGTTCGTTCGCAAGCTCCAAGAACGAATTAATAGATAAGTATTGATAATAAACAAGCAACGACACTGTATCGTATACAAAAACAATCACATAAGCGATCTGTAGTGAAATCCATAAAGCCAGTCATCAGTCAGGTGCACACCTAATCGATTGATTTTCGATGTACCTTTCTCGAAAAAGAAGTCTCCAACACAACTGTGTTATTCGTGATTTTTATCTTATTTTCGTCCACAGAATTTTTCTCACCCCGCGTGTACCACAATTTACGGCCCAATTTCTATGCATTCGAAGCAAAAACATTTCAGTATTTACCGTGAACCTCTTACGTGTAAGAATTCTTCACTCCTTGTACATAAAAACAGTAGTACAATTTAATATTGAGCCGACGCGTAGTAAACTATCAACTTTCTATTTAATGAAACATCTAACTTAACGATTACAAATTCATCATTCTGATTGGGTAAATTTTCACTGTCAACACCATCGATAATCAGAGTCGAACCTGTCGCCGGCTATTTTATTGTATCAATTAAGCGTTAATTATGCAACGGAATGCGCTCGCAGCCTGGTCGATCATTTTTACCGCGCACCCCATACGTTTTCCCCGGCGGCTGATGGCCAGAAAAAGTACAGAAGGAACTTGAACGATCACGCGAGCCCCGTAAACGGTTATCGCATCACTCAACCGGAAGTTCACCGGTGCTGGCCGGAAAAAATAGCCGGATACGCACGTCCCTGTAATTATGCTTCGTAAAATTCAGGAGTTTTCTCGCGTGTCGGCCCGGCCAGATTGGATCGTTCGTGGGATGAGACCAGACGTAAAATTTAAATCCCTTTTGAGTGGCGGAAAGCCTTTCACGGGGTTACGAGTAATTTCCTCTTAACTAACTGCAATTTGAAGCGTCGCGTTAACTTATTGATCGAAGATTTACACACGGTCGGATTATGCGTCCGCGTGAATTATAGCCAGAACCCTTGGGTATAGGGCACTGGACATTTTCCCCGTTAATGCAATTTCCTGTGATTATTGTTTTCGACGTGTTTTCCTTTTTTAATAGAGAACGAAATACGATAGTGGTACAATCTATGTAAAATGGGAAATTATTCAGTTATTTTGTTTATTGTTTATTCTTTCTAATATTCAATTCTATTAAACGTCCAAGTAAACATTTTCACAAAAATTCCTATAATATAAATTTCGATAAGTCGTCTTCTTTTTCCTTTTATTAATAAAGTAAGTATTGCATCTGATTACATTCGATCAATCAGCAATTTTGTCTCAACCTAAATCACCTAATTGTTGTTTAAACTAATATATCAGTCATTGGAGTCTCTCAGGTCTTAATTGTTGAACTTTTTCTTCCTTCTTCTTTTACCTTATGCTAGCTGCAGTTTTTCACTGTGCTCTACTTTTAAACACTCTCGCTTGTCATTATTACACCAGGTCCAAAGATTTCCTCTTCAGGCGTCTTTTGGTTTCACGATCATGGAGTGGCTGGTGTATTTCGATGTTCATATGTAGATGCTCTTTGTAGAACCGTTGTACTTCTTCTTTCACTATCTCAATCTTGAGATCTCTGTATTCGATTTAAAAAAAATTAATTCAACCTTGAAATCTCCCCCGCTACTTCACCAGCGAAAAAACTGTTTAAACCACATTATGTCCCCCATCATATCAAACAACTGTTATAAGAACACTTTTTCGATAGGTTTCAGATAGGTGTCCATTTAAAAAAGACACCCTGTATGTGAATCTGTATTTCGAATGTACCAAGGTGCGCCCGCAATCTTTCGAAGTATACTTTGTTTCGGAATTTTCGAATGAATTTTGATAAATAAAAAACATTTAACTATTGATTCTCAATTATTAAACACGGTAATTTATTCAAACCACCTAAAACTCTTTCAATTTTTCTAAACTAAAAATTTGCACAACCGTGTCATCAATCCTGAGAGCTTCGTCTAGTACTATACGAACGTCTCATCCCTTTCGATATTCGCGTTGTCGAGACATCTTCCCGGCGTTTCTCGATTCGTCTTCGATATCCCGGTTCGACCGCGAGTAGACGAGATTGATCGCGAACGCTCGCGGAAT
>NW_017100198.1:1607219-1632501 GCF_001263275.1 Habropoda laboriosa | reverse complement strand
TGGAGGGGTGTCCCCGCGTGTCAAATGAAAATATGTCAGTGGCAGTCGGTGGCAGCCGAAATCCGGATGCGGTAGCGTTCTCATCAGCATGCGAAAACTTTGTTATTTGTTTGAACACGTTCAATTATGCATGCGCAATATGCTGACGGTTTTCAAGGGTGCAGGGCGGGGAGTTGGAAAGGGTGGTCAAGGGGGTGGGGGTGTGGGAGGTAGAACCGTGTGCCGTATTACGTCGGAGAAAAGGATACGGCAATCCTATTGAAAGGGTGTGTTCTCGTTTGAACGTAATTGAAATAATAATAAAGCGTGAACGTGAAACAATTCGCCCACCTAGTATACTCGAACTTTTCAACCCCTTGCTGGCGTTGTGGAGTTAATTAATGTGTTAGAAAGCATGTGTTAGTGATTAAGGAGATTTGGCTAATTTAGATGTTACCGTTACGGTGATCCTTTTTGAAAGTAATGCAAGTAATTAGAAATTTCATTTCAATTTCTGCCAATGAAGTACACAATATCGAGACACTCAGAAATTATTGTACGATTTAAATTACATTTTTTCGCTAGATTTTGTACCATGTATCAGTGAAAATGTATATACTCGTTACATTAGGAGATTACAAGCTAAATTTTTTTAGGATCTTGATTATTTTGGTTTGTTTCACATTCTGCAAGTGTCCTGATACTTATGTACAGAAGTGCGTGTAGTGTAAGAGATTGATATTTGATTTCATGTTTCGTATATGTACACTTCTATTCACAAGTCATCGAAGGTTTGTTAATTTTGAGTAAAATATTTATTGAAGCAGCTTTTTACCAGGACCTTAGGAAAATTGTATAATACTATTTCCTTAGATTAGTTACCTGGTGACATATCAGCAAGAGCGTACATTATACATACATAAATGATTCAGAAGTTCTAATCAAACTAATGAGACACAGTGTCAAAGTTAAACATTTAAAATGTGTATGCATAATAAGTTGAAATTTTAACAAGGACACGTATTGATATTGATGAAACTGTGGTATGTAGTAGCAGTCAAAAAAATATTCCACACATTTTGTTTTTTATCGGTAATCGTTCAAATTGAAGGAGTGAAAATCACTCTCAAAGATAGGGGTAGCAAACATATTTAGTTTAATATCTCGGCAATTATTAGAGATAGAAGAACGGTGTAAATTAACGAATTTTGTATTTTGCAACGGCAAATTAGACTGCGTAAACAAATTTGAGAATATTACAAACTATTACCTTTTGTTAATTTCTCTTCTAAAGTATTTCTCGATTTTCTCGTAAAATGTAAGCTTACGATATACTTGAGACAGAAAGAGCTCGCTGTGTACCGAACGAAACATAAAAATGTATGTATATGTATATTTCGTGATAGTGAAATATCAGGAGCTCTCCAATCTTGCCTGACTTTCAATTGACAGCGATGTGCAAACGTAAATGTAATAAATAGAAACTACTGGGTAGACGTATACTACATAGGTTCACTCTCTTTGCAAATGAGCGAAAGGATTAAACAATCTGAGTCTTGAATCTTCCTATCTCTATAAATCCATCTGGAACATTCTACATCTCTTACTATTCAATCCCGGATCGTCAGTTAAACTTACGACATTTGCATCTTGTTCACCATTTTCCATTTAACATTCACAAATCACACACGTCTACCCGACCGCTCATTCGTGATTCCCCTCTTTTTATTCGAAACGAACGAACGCCGGAGCTTGACCCGGCCGCGCTAATCAAAACCCGATACAGCAGCGTGGACCGTCGATTAAACAACACCCTCCTCGAAAACAACCCTCGTTGCATATATCGAAAATTCCCGTGGATGTTAAATACTCTGGCAAAATGTCCTGCACGTACTTCCTTTGTAGAGAGCAATATTCGCAGGAAACGGTGGCTTTGTTTCATACACGGTTCGCAGGAATGGCGAAGCGAGGGTGGATCGTGCAACGGTCCAGGTTCAGGGCTGGGATCACCTGGTAAAATATTAAACTTGGTGACAACTAATCTGCAGGAAGTTCGCATAATGCAGCCCCGGTCTACGGGGAATCGAGTGAGTGAGGGGGGTCGGTCTGGAGCCGGTCAATTGGAAACGGGGTGACCGAGTTTCGAGATTCCTGCCTTCGTGCCGCTTTTGCTCGGATCGCGTCGTCAACCGAGGCATATCGAATTCTTCGCTGGACTCCCGTGGAATGCCGGGAACCGAGTCGACCTTCCGTACTCCCTTTCTCATTCTCTTCCGCCAACCTCTGCCCGTTTTTCTGCCGGTGGAACAGTAAGGAAATAATCTCGAATACTTTGGTGATTCGCGAGCCACCCTCACTCTCTCTCTCTCTCTCTCTCTGCTTCGCTCTTTCTCCTTTTCGCGGTGACCCAGTTCACGCTTTCGGGTGAACAGTCGGCTAACGATGCGCTAAGCTGTGCGCCCTGCTACCAGTGCATAGTAATCTCGTGACGTGACGTGGTTCTAGAAAGTAAAGATTGTAGTTTGATGGCGTTCGATGAAGTGTTTAGGTGGAAACAAAGTAGGTTCAAAGTGAGATACGCGGGATAAGAAAAAGTTTTATGGATGTATTTCAAACTGTGTAATATAAGAATTGTAATTTTGTATAATATTCCTGATCTGTGTACATGTATGTAGATGTGTATGTATACTTGTGTCAGTGAAAAAGGTCTCCGTACACCTGATTTGAATTTATTTTACGTTGTAGAAATTTTAACAGAGAAAGTAGTACGTTATTTTATTTAGAAATAGAGTATTTTCTATCGAAAAATAATTTACATTCATTTGTTGATAATTAAAGAAATAAATGTATATAGAAACAGATATTTTCTATTATGGGAAAAATATTTTGAGTAACGCCTTTTCTACTTGTTTGTAAACGAGAAACTAACTCGTATTTGTCTTTGGAGCCTTGTTTGTGGATATTGTGCTGAATTTTAGATACTGTACGAAAAGGTTCATCTCGTTTCTGTTACATTATTCTTTTTCCTTAGTTTCATTGTTAATAAATGAATGTCATTTTTCTCTGTGCTGATATTAAATGATACGTTACTAAATAAAATATTATAAATATTTTTTATTTACTACTTTCTTTGTTGAAATTGTGTTACGATAAATAAATTCTAACGAGGTATCTGTTAGTTCTTAAATATCTATTAATTCTAAATGATTGAGTTGAATAACGTAATTATCTTATATTCGAGAACGATTGGAATTTTCATTAATCTCATAATCTCCTTAATCAAAATATTCTTAGCGTATATTTCTAGCTTTATTTTCTTCGCAAAGGTACCGTCTGCAAAATGAAGTTTCTCGAAATAATTGTTTTACGTAAAAGTGAATGGCAATCATTCATGCTCGAAGAACACAAAGAAAATACGAGGTAAACGATAGTTACAGCTCTTCATTTATTACGTTGCAATACTGAAGATTGCGGCCTCAGATATACGGCCAGTAATATATTATCTCTTTACCAGCACGTGTGTAATTTATTTCTTGCATTAATTTTGAGCTTAAACGAGCTTTGTTATATCAAGCGTTTAGCGGCAACAAATCTGCTTCTCCATGATTAAGCTTTTAGACTAAAAATCACTGTGTAATTTATTTTCTCGAAAAAGCAAAACTTTAACTGCTTTCCTCCCCTCTTAAAACCTAGACCCACACTTTTTCTTCGTTATCCTATTGTGACAATATCAATTAACATGCTTTACTGTTAATAACACTAAACAGAAACTACAAACAATTTGTTCCATATTTTTATTATAATGCAGAAAAGTATTCCACGAAATTCGTATAGATTGTATTCGTCGAAACGTACAAAAATCGTCAAACACAATGCATCGCCGAATTACAAATTCACGCGTTACCCAGTTATCTATTTCAGCTTCATCGCAACGGGGCATAATTATTATCGGTACGCTAGTACATTATTGATTGCAACGGGGATCCTCTTTGTGTACAGCGAGAGTAGAAAACGTGAGCGTGGAGAATTAACCAGCGTACATTTACACCTGAATACGAGCAAGCTCGGAATCGTACGGGACGCACATGAATGGGGTGCTCAAGTGCAGACACGTGGCATGTCAAGACCTTAATAGCTCAGTCTCACGGCTAAAAGGGATTTGCGGTAGAAAAGCTCTAAGGGAGGAGCCTGTCTTGACTGTTAGCAGCTGCATTTTCAGTTGTTCTACACATCCAATTCATCCTTTGATAGCACTGACCCAGATTCGTGTCCGAACAGGCATGTCGAATTGCAAACGATAAGCACTTTCTGCGCAATTAACTCTTCCTAATGCTTTGGTGATGCTTTTCTCTGCAAAAAATTACAAACAGACGTGGCCAATAAAAAGAACGCTTATTCGTGCACCTATTTAAAGTTAAGATTAATTAGAGTTGTGGAACAAGATTGGTCTATCTAACGGTTAGATTGGGTTAAATTGATGTCTGTATAATTCTATTATTGCAGTTACCGTTTTAGACTAGTCGTTAGTTATATGTGTGTGTTATAAAGGATTATTCATGATTATAAGTTGTCTGTAGACTGTAACAAATTAATTCTTTGTAATTGCATTTTTTCTTATAATTGTTTTCATATTGTATTTGTGCATAGTGTTTCACAGTTGGACGAACAAACTGTGCCTATATAATTATAGATTTGGGAATAGTTTATTTAAAAATTGTAACAAATATTGTCGTGCGCTAAAGCACGAATTTACTTAATAAACGACGCAACCGACGACTCCATCAGGCACATACCATCAATAGCTCGCGAAAGCTGACCCATCTTCTTTGAACCAAATAACGAGCGTTGATTGAACATATCTGTGACTTCGTAGCCTCTGAAAAATGTATTTAAGCGACACTCAATTTCTAGGGAAAACAGTCCAAAATAAATTCATCAATAAAATCAATAAATTCAGTCAATGTAGAGTAACTCGATTCTTTCCATTCGTAATATAATATACTCTCTACAGTCATTTCATCCAATCATAACATTGGGGTTAAAAAAGACTGTGACGCCTTGCACACGAGAGAAGAGCATAAATATTGAACAGAAAAGCAATAAATCGTCTTGAAACATTGAGATATTCTATTAAAAAATTTCTTTAAAATTTGTAATTTGGAGATGTCGTACCTTCTTCGCTTTAGTTTGCTATTCCTGAACACAGTACCGAATCCAATTCATTTCAACGATCTATAGATTGTACGAATCATACATTCCTCCATATTTTCTTCCCACGTCTATTGTCGCTGAAAATTTGCCTGTGGAAAGTACAAAATCATTTTACAATTTCAATATAAAATTCTATACCACATGCTCAAACGAGAACAGCTCTTTTCCACAAATAAAGTTATCTTTCTTATCTAATCAATAAACCAGCGCGAACTACTACTAACAATCGTCTTAAAATCAAAATACCATCGGAACAAACTGTTCTGGATTCATCGTTATCATGTCAGGTTCAATATCACGATTCTTTCGTCGCCGTGGTCGTCGCTGGCTGCGACGCCGGGCATCTCTGGCTTCCATCTAGATTCTAGAACGTCATGCGAGCTCTTATTAAAGGTGGCGATTTATCGCTAGTAATAACGGTGCGGTCTGGTGCTGCAAATGTGTCTTCCGAAGGCACCTAGGAGAACGAAGTAGCACGAACGCCAGCTTTGGGGTTCAAGGTGCCGAAAAGTACGGGTTCATTTACGCTCGACCTTGCGCCCACGAATATGCACACGTGATGCAATGTTCAGACCGACTGGTGGCTCTTACAATGTTCTCAGAAAATAAAAACAATTTAATTTATACGTGTGTAAATATTTATTTAGCTCTGACGAAAGAATTGTTTGTAATGTTAGCGATAAAAATTTTAAGGATAACTGCTGGGCAATAAATATGGAGTCTAAAGATTTAAATTTTGTAATACTGTATAATATACTTAAAGTTAAGACATAAAAATATTTGTGACACTAAGAGAAATTCCAAAATTTTTAAAATAATTCGAACATTCGGTATAGAGATGAAAGGAAGTGGTACAAAAATGATAAAAAAGGTTTCTGTACTTGAAAAATGGAACCAAATTCGGGGAATAAAACAAAACTAAATAGTCACTCAATTCCTGAATAATAATCTATACGGTTAAAAACAAATCTTCAGCAATGAAAAATTTCCAGCAACGAAGCGCTTACAAACAGTGTTTTCCGAAGTGTAAAAGAGCGTAAGAAATCCGACTGAATTGCGATTTCACGAAAAAGGTATCGATTGACAAATTCCAGAAAGTAATGAGATGATTTTGAATTATGGTAACGTTCTGTCTCGTCCGTAGCGTAAGCCCAGCTGTGAATCCTTAACAGCGGCCGTTATGCGCTCGAGCTGTGTTAGATTAACAATCCTTAGCGTTTCAGTGCCGCTTCGGATGCGTTGACTCTACTCCAGGCTAGCGGAGAGCTCGACTGTAACGAGCTTCAGGATTGATTAACCGTGGTGTCGAGCGACGCGCGAGCAAGTCTACTTCTGCCAAGTTCGGGCAAACGAGTCGACGTCTCGATCCCTTGGCGAAGGATCAGCTGAGCCTTAATTACGCTTGATTAATAGCTTCTTCGACGGATTGTCGGCCAACGAAGAAGGCTGTTTAACGGAGGTCTACCATGATTTTTCGGTGGGACTGTTTCCTTGGCTAATTTTCGTTGCATCGCTTAAAATAAAACGTCGCGGAATGGGGTTGGTTCACAATTGACGATGGTTTTAAAATGTCGAGTTTAATCGGTTACGTTGCTTGTCTGTTTGAAAATTTATGTGGCCTCGTTTTCGGTGTATTGTTTAATTTTATATGAAATCAAAGATTCAGTACGTTACGAGATTGTAATTCATGGATTGGATAGTTTTTATTTTTGATGCCACATTCGTTAATTAATACATAATGATATATACAAGTTTACATATTAAAGAGGAATAAATTTATTCAGTTGGTGCATATGAAATGTCGTCTTTTAAAATGAAACTTTAGATACATTGTGTTTCTTAAAATAATAATGTATTTAATTAAAATAATTTCCACACGATTCTGCACACTTTTTACAACGATTAACTAGTTTCATTATTACAAATTTATAAAAATCATTAGTCTACGAATTCAAAAATTTATCGATGTTTACAGTGTCTTCATTTCGGAATAATTCGTTTGTTTAAAAAATTGTTCAGCTGTTTGAACAAATGGTAGACGGTTGAATATAAAACATAACAAGACTAAAATTATATAGTAAAATCGTATTGTTGTCTACCTATGCATTTAGACTATTGTTTGCAGATAGGAGAGCCATTCAGCTTATAGTTTGCTTTTGATAAAATGGTCCTGATAGCGATGAGATGGTACAGGGGAAAAATAGCTCTCGTAATTTGAAGAATCGGGTCATTGGAGCAGCTGTAATTCAATGAGGAAAAAACGAGTTCGCTGTTTTCTACGTTTCAACGGTATTTTCAATCACGAGGAGCAATTGACTGCTTATCGATAGCTGTTCAGCAACGGAGAACTTCATCGATGGAATTCTTATCGCGCGATATTGTGAGGAAATGGTGGATTTAGTTGCGAGGTCTGGACCGAACGATAGTTTTATACGACAATGGCAGATGTTCCCTTGCGTCCTTAACGACTGAACGATACATCGTTTATATTAAACTGTCTAAGCAATAGATCACCTGCTCAAACAGCTGAGGTACTCAGAAGATATTATTCATACCAAAAATGTCTAGTTCAAAGATATTCATCTCATGAATTAGTAAACATGGAGGAATAATCTCCTGAGAATATCTCGTGGGAGAATATTAGAATTCTAATCCTCTTCTTTCGTTCCTTTTTCCCTTATCAAAAAGACCCAAAGACTTTATGTGTATCAATTTTTATTACCATCACGCCGTATGAACCTAGATAATAAACATTTAACATAACGTTAAGAGAACGTGAACTTGATAACAACAAAAGCTATTAAAAAGAATAAGAAAGCGATGGGTCAGAAAAGACCCGAGAAGACTGCAGTAGGATTAAAGAAATTTTCATGTAAACTTGCGTTTATAAGTATTACGACATTAATGGAATATGAAGCAAACTTAAGCAATCGTTGCGAAATTATTAAGATTCTGAAGAAAAATGATTTAGTCTAGAATTTCATAGTGCAACGAGTATCTACGTACGATAATACTTCTAAATCTCTATTTCCATTAAAGATACCGTCATAAAAATAATAGTATATACATATGGGGTACTAATGAACAAAACTGTTCTAATCTTTTGGAAGCTTTAAGGCCTGAATCGTAGAGAAATAATTACGTTACATCAACTTAACACGTTCTATTCAAAATATCCTTGGCGCATTATTTCCCCGAGAACGAGACAGAAATTGCGGCGCGCTATTAGGCGAGAGAAGGTATCCAGGCTGGGTGGGTCTTGCGAAAACAGCAATTTCTTCAATTTCCGCGGACTCAAAATCTTCATGAAATTTCCAGGAACGAGACGCCCGCACACTTTTCTCCAGACGTGTCTTTGATATCTGGCTGGAAGAGGAAACGTTTCAAACGAGAGGGGAAATGACTTAGCTGTAATCTTCCGTTTTTCAGCGGCGAGCCCGTCGAAACGAGCGGCTATAGCACCGAAATAGATTACAAACGTAATATTTCAGTCGCCATAAATATTCTCCGTTAACGTTCGCACAGCCCATTCGGGCGCTCTTTCGCCGTTGGATTTTCGCTCCTTCTTTTTAACCGTGCCTTTCGCGGGCTGCCTGGTCGCCAACGCGCCACGATCTAATTGGGATAAGACGGATTTTTTTACCAGGTGGCCCTTTAATTGGTCGGCCATCATTACGGGTGGTCTCGCGGTTCTAATTACCGTAATCCGCGCGGCGGACCTTTATACACGTCTGTACACGACTCTCAAACGATTTTCACGGGGCCCAGAAGCGAATTATTTATAACGATGACGACCCCCGTGATGACACTTTGCGAACGTAAATGGAAACGTTTCGTGTGCTTTTCCTTGGATGATTATTATTTCGACTTTTCACGGTTTACAAACGATGGTCGTCTTCTGATCTTTTTTTAACGGTGTAGGCGAAATTTGTCTTCAGATTGAATTATTAAACAGTATGTTCCAAGAGTGGTGGAGTTTTGTATGATTTCAGATAGTATTAGGTCGTCTAATAAAGTTCGTTCCGTTCAATATTTCAAATATACCTCTAAATGCTATGAAAGAATGTAATCACCCTATCGTTTCACAAATTTTCCCCGCCTTTTTGGCGAAGCAATCATGTCCTCGCTATAAAATTTCTTCGATTTTTCATTAAAATATTTTTCGATGCTATTTCTTATACAGTCGATGTTGTGAAATTTTTTTACCTACTAAAAACTGTTGCAATGCATGAAACAGATGACAATCGGATGGGTCAGTGTCTACGGAATATGATGGGTGTGATAAAATTTCCCAACCGAATTCGTGTAATTCTTTTTGCACGTTTTGTGTCACGTGTAATCTGGCATTATCCTGGTGAAAAATCACTCGCATTCGATTTAAGAGTCCTGGACGTTTCGCTGCTATTGCTCCTCTTTACTTTTCTATCTTACACGTCTGTGTTAATGGTTTCATTTCTCGAAAGTAACTCACTGGAACGACTTAATAAATGTGGCAAAAATGCAAGCAAATTAAACGATTAATTTGTTGAATAATGATATATATGAAGTTAAGTTCTTTTCAGTAAGGATGACTTAACTTTCTAAAGAGTTGTTTAATTTGCAGTAATGAAGGTATTTCTGTAATTACGAGATATTAGAGAAAATCTCAGGTATTTAAAACAACAAAAGTTTATTATTCCTATTCGCGCTTCTAAAACACATACAAAAATAAGGTAACACGCGCACAAAATATGACGGTGTAAATTTGGTAAAGTAAGATTACAAATAGAGAGCGAAGCTAAGGTATAATCATATTTTTCACACATCATTCAGATCTCTTTCCATGGGAGTAACAGCTGCTAAACGCAACGTTACCGATAAGACAAAAATAAATTACAAAGGAAGGAAAACGTAACTTTATGCTTCAATATTTTAAGTTCACCGTCAAGCTTCTGTAGGCAGTATATAATTCCAACTTTGAATTTCTCCCGATCCAAAGATGACGAAGACAACGAACGCAGAGACTTGAGCGACAATGTTGACCCAAAACACGAACCTCCAGCGCGCCATAGTGTGCTGCATTAGAAAAGTGCAAAGTTAATAAGAATGATATCTTAAATAAATAAAGTGAAAATATGCAACAAAACTTCTTCGTAAGTAGCTTAGTCGTTAATTGAAGCTTAATTTCATTATTTAATGTTCTAATATCAGACTTTAATTTCAAAATCACTAGGATACTATTTTTGATAGATTTCTCTTATTCGATAGAAGTATCGGAAAAATTCTTTCCACTGTGGTAGGTTCATTTGAGAAACATTCGAAAATGTCGTATTTCACTTACCCCGCTTTCCATGAGCGCGCCCACCATGGCAGGCAAAATAAACGCTGAGATTGTTCCCGGAGTATTTGTGATACCCATTAAGATTCCAGCGTAATTCGGTGCCAGATCGTTCTGATTGCAAAGATGTCCAACAAAAATCGCACCACATAATACTATGCTGAATATTAATAGCACTGTAGATCCTATGCGGTCACAACCGATGTACATGATTATAACGAGGCAGGTGCACGGTGGAATACAACCTATAAAATGTATGCGATATTTTACAATTAACAAAGTGTGAAAATAATTATTTAAAATTTTAGAAGCTTAATATATTTTTTTAATATAAGACGAATAGAAAAAGTTTCACTTTTTCAAATTAGATTCAAAGGCAACTAATAATATTAACTGTTTTTTAAATAAAAGTTCACAAGCCACTCGTGGTGGTAAGGTAGATATATTAATTTAAATACAATTGTGTAATCGTATTCGAATATTTTGTACTAATTTCCGCATCTGTAATGTATTCATAAAACCTTGAATCTGTTTTTTAGATACTTACCGGTGAATTATATAATTAAACTTACTTATAAATACTGCAATCTTTCGTCCAACAGTCTGTGACCAATAATTCTTTTGTCTGCCCCAGTCTAATAATTTGCCAAGCAGCGGATTTACCAATGCATTTATGAAGTATGGCGTACAACTTAAAGCAGCATTCTACACAATCAAACAAATACTTTGGCAATTGAAAGACAATTAAATCATTCGAAGCTAAAGAGCTTTCTGTTCCAATATTGCTAATTAGCTTATTATTAATTGTAAGTGTACTTCATGTATGAATGCTACATACAGCCTTCGCCAAAAGTATTAGGTATCCCATAAAATATGAATTATACAACAATATTTTTATATTAGGAGTAAATGAAACTATTGAAATGGAAAAAGAATCATTTTTTATTTCTTATATATTGATAATTTGTCAACAAAATATTGACGAAATGTAACGCGAACATTTGACAATTAGGTACAGGCAATTTCTTTGTGACTTTTACCCTAACTTTTAAACAAAAAGAATTAACTTGCATTGATGATCACTTACTTCATACTTTATGGGAAATTTATGGACATATTATACTTTATGGAAGATTTTTTAACTTTCAAAATATTAGCAGCAAAACTAAAAACAAGTTGACGTGTGCTAGCAGCGAGTACTAACAACAGTCTGTAATTTTTAGGAAGAAACAAAAATGTAGACTATGGTTCGCTCAGTAGTTTTATGGCCCATTATATACCCTGTCAACTGTTTTAAAATTTCTTTGAATTGGCCGACAAAGGATGATGAAAAATAGGAATGTACTATAGTTCGTAACTCGATGCGGAAAGTAAAGTTTCACAAGAAAAAATTCTGACTTTTACTATGTTAACAAATTAATACCACAAAGACCTACCGGGTCAAAAATGACCCATTAGAACCTCTCAAGAAAGGGTGAATGTTCGATACTGCTAAGTATTATCGTTTTTAACTTTCTGACTCCGTTTTCTGCGTGTATATTTATATTTCTATCAATATGAACGTAATTTTTTAATCACGTTTTAATTACACAAAAATTCACTTTTGGATAGTTATTGATGGGTCATTTTTTGACCCAAGCGATGCTTCTAGTGTTAACGAAAATCCATTCAAAATTCGGTCTGCCTTCTTTTCCATCGTAACATGCTAAATCATCGTTGCGATCTTCAAACAGTTGCACAGGCAACTACTTTGCCCTTACGTCACTCGAGTTATCAGAAAACCAACGATACAGCCAAGATAGAATACAGCGAAAATTGACAAAAGAATTCAACTTACCGACTTGATATTGAATCTGAGTATCTTGTTCATGTATAACGGCAGTTGCGTGAGCAAGAAGTACCAACAGAAGTTACCAAACGTGTTCGTATAAAGCAGCGCCCAAAACGGCACCGATTTGAAGATCTCCTTCCACGGTACCTTCATTTTCGCCGATTCGAGCTGTCTGTGCCCGTAAGAAGATACAATGTATTCCCTCTCCTTGTTTGAGATGTACCTCTGCGTTTCCGGGTTGTCGGCGAAGAACAAATAGAACAGCACGCACCAGATCAACGGCAACGAGCCGTGTATGTAAAATACAGCCTCCCAGCCCAAAGAGTCGAGTATTATACCGGAAGAGAGGATGGACACCACAGTACCAAGTGATGTTCCGGCGTAAATGATAGCGACCCACATACTCTTCTCCTCATAAACGACCCATTTGCCAACGAGAACGTTTACCACCGGAAGATTAGCCGCGCTCAGAAGGCCCGTAAAGAATCTCACGATGTAGAGTACCACGAGCATGTGCGCCGCTACCGGCACCAACATCGTCAGTATCGCATTCGCGAACACGCAGATCAGCAAGACGTTCTTCGTGTTGAAGCTGCGAAACGTCGATGAACATTTGAACAATTCCTTGGAAATAGTGTCTTTACTTTTTATCTAGATTGTATCGCGTTACTTTGTACAGGGCGTCCCACACAACTGGGACAAACTGTATCTTTCATAACGCGTTATTTTATAATATTGTATGAAAAAGCACGTATATTATGAACATTTGAACAATTCCTTGGAAATAGTGTCTTTACTTTTTATCTAGATTGTATCGCGTTACTTTGTACAGGGCGTCCCACACAACTGGGACAAACTGTATCTTTCATAACTCGTTATTTTATAATATTGTATGAAAAAGCACATATATCTAGGAGCTGATAAGATTAGAAACTGAAAAAATTAAGTGTTAATGGTAATAAACACTTCAGTAAAATCGAATCATTCGGTTATAAGCAGGTATTTAGTGAATTTCACTGACGTCCTGAAAGTTTGAAAATGGTTAGAGATGGAAGAAAATGCAAACGGACTAAATTAAATGGTGTCAAGTGGTGCATATCCTGGAATTAAGTTCATGTATTTTTGTGCATCGGAAAAGTGCAATTTCACTTGTTTCTTTGTTTCACATTCTACGAAAAAGTACTAAGGTACTTATGCCTTGAAACAATTCTACTTCTTTTTTCAGTTTCATGTACAATAATGACAGTCGAGAATGAGAATTGCAATCCAGATCAAGTCGAGAATGAGAATCATGAAAAATTTTTCTACAAGAGTTACAATCTCTGTAAACTGATTTGTGAAAGATTTCAAAATATTCTCAACGATTTCTTTCGAGTATTTTATTGATAGTCATGAATTTTTAATTCAATGCATGTTATTCGTAACTCGTTATAAATTTCTCGCTATTCTGTGCACCTCCGTCTCATCAATAAATAAAACAGTTCCATCTACAGACCAAACAGTTCACACATAGATATCTGCTATCTGTTGAAGATCTTCGTTTGAACGGTATTCGAAGGGTTCATACGTTGCGTGTCGTACGAACACTTATCAAAGACCTACATTTCACGTGACTCTGAGCCTCGTAAACGATTATTATTACTACAACTGCCAGCTATCTTCATTATCTTATTAAATAACGTTAAATAACTAAGTAGAGAAGAGCTACTTCGACATTAGCAAAGGAGAGAAATTAAGATTCGTGCAAATTTTAGCAGGTGCTAAATATTAGGGAAAGTTTAGAGGAAATTTGTCTCCAGCATTGTTGCAGTTGTATAATATAATTTTGTATAAATATTTTAGTGGAATGAAAAAATAGTTTTGTTCAAGGAAGCTACCAAGAAAATTCACATTTCACATTGAACTTACAAGTGATTTTTTGTGGTCATATTGAGAAAGACCTTTCTGTGGATAAAGGAATTGGAATGATATACTTTCATAAAAAAGAAACTCGTGCAAAGTACCTTATACACCAGACTTGACACCAAGTAACTACCATTTGTTCACGTTAATTCAGTCTCGTTTATTCTATCAGGATCAAGTATTCTGTAATTTATAGTAACACCTGAAAATTTGTTAATGACTTTATCATATCAAAGCTCACATCGTTGTAACTAAACGAAGTATCAGATTATGAAATTGGCCAAAGTCAAAATAAAAAAAAAATTGTACGCTTCAAACATTTAATTTTTTCCCCTTCAAATATTTCATTATTCAATGCTCTAATATCAGACTTTAATTTGAAAATGACTAAAAAAGCTATTGTTAATAGATTTCTCTTATTCAGTCGATATATCCGAAAAATTCTTTCCACTTTGATAAGTTCATTTGAAAAATACTCGAAAAAATACGACTTATACCACTTTCATAATCCTCGACAAATATCACTACATGAAGATTTCGAAAAAAAACCAACAACAAAATGAAACACTTTCCTTATCATTTAACCCTTTGAAGTATGATTTCTTTTCCTGACCATGCATCTACATAAGTGTCAGCTATTTACTGTTTTAGTAAGTACTACATTAAGCAAGAAAACCTAATGTACCATAGATTAATTGAATCTGGCATTCTTTAGTTTTATAAATTAAATCGAAAATTGGTATAACTGAATATAACTGTTTTCATCAAATCTTGAGCAAAATCTGTGACATGAGTCTGACTCCTTATTAGGTATACGGCAGAGGGTTAATATTTTACAAAAATTACTTTGAATCTTCACTTACCGATCCGCGAAGTATCCTGATGGGAACATGCCTATTAGGTAACCAGCGAAATAAATGCTGACAACCAATCCTTGCTCCGTGGCAGACCAATCAAACGGACCATCTATATCCACTTTTGCACTATCATCAACGCCAAAATCACATTCATGGTGTACATCCATGTGAAGCTCATCTTCCTTCTTAGCCTTAACCATGCCTACAATAGCCGTGGCGATGTTGACCTTTAGCCCGTAGATGATCATGTTCGCGATGCAGAGCATTATCGCGAACAGGAACCTGACTATCTCCGCTGTCATTGCAAGAAATAGAAACATAGCAGCTAGTATCCTTAATCGGAAAATCATATAAAAATTGCACGTAGCAAATCGCAATATTAGGTTCATTTTACGAGTATCGAACATTCTAAAGTAAAACTATGACGCACGAATAATCGCATATAAATACATTACCCTCTAAGTTCGATTGACATTTTATTAACCCTCTAGATCCATGGGTGTTTTAAAGTTGTCGTAAAACTTTTTTGAGGGTTAAAATAGCCTACTTTATACTTTGGATTGGGAGGCTGTCCGTTTGGAATGCATGAAATTGTGAAAATCATGGATTTCTGGCATGGGACTCGAGTCCCGCTTGGACTTAGAGGGATAAAGTAGATGAAACATTTTTATCCATTATAGACACACGTATAGTCTACACTAAACGTCATTAACCCTTATCTACCACCCTGTCTATAAAGTAAAAATTCGAATCATTCCCTGAGCACTTATATATCCTGTAATTCACTTAATTCTGAATACAACCTAATAAACAAGTTTTCAAAAAGTTGAGTATTTTTGAAAATTTACTCTAAAAATAAACTATACTCTGCACCAAAATCGCGTGCTGATGCTCATATACGTATTCCAAGAAACTTCGATAGTTCGTCTACGTAACATAAATAAACTACCCTGATAAGAGTTAAATGCACATAGTCCATTGTCTACGTCGATGAAACACGAAGGACGCACAAACACATCTGCAACGCTCCTATGATTAATTCTCGTTAATCACTCCTCGAAATAGAAAGTGTTATAAAACGTCTTACCGTCCCTCAGACGGGAAATAATTCCGCGCGTAGATTCCATCGCGGTGCAGAAAGTACGAACTATTAAAATCGCTATCGGACGGAAGTTAGCCTCCGCGAAATTTGACACTTAAGCCCGGTCCTCGTGAATATTTATCAGCCATATTTGCATAATAGCGTGGAACGATAAAAATTATTGCCCGATGTGCTCACCCATCACTCTGTCTCCTTTGAGCTTGAACGACGTCGAGATTTCAACCCTCCTGCTGCTTTTGCTGCTGGATCGTCACGTCGACGAACATCCCGCTTGAAATCCGCGCCGCGATATATGTCACACCGTTGTTCGCGTCTCTTTTCGCATCGATCCACGCGCGGAAGTCGTTTCTATCTGCCGGCTCGGTGACGACTATCGAATTATCGTTAACGACGTACCCGAGCACAGTACACTGGATTCCTTCACCGCAGATATCTTCTTCGACACGATATATCGGTTCCCTCTCGCTTTCCAGACGAGATTACACGTGACGCTCTTATTCGAGGACCACCATGTTCATTCGTTTGTTTTCCAAATCGACGTGGTGTACCGTGTGTCGGTTGCGTAATCGATTAATTACGACACCGTTTTTGTTTTGTTTGTCTTCCTCTCTCTCTCTTTACGTTTTCTGTTCGTATTATGCCGAAGGAACAAAAGTGTCTGGACTACCCTTGTGCTTCTTTTTTTCTCTCCTTCGCTCTCCCCCGTTGGAACGTCCCTGGGATAGGATAATTTAGCCTGTGTAACGCGCGCTTAAAAAGTTTCGCGTGGTTAAGCGTGACCTCTAACGAAGTACGCGCGAGCTCCTTAAGCGGTTTATTTGTCGTTAATTTTGGGAAAAGTTTGTGTTACCCTTTTTTCCCCCCCTTTGCGACGCAACCCACTCGCATTGTTAACTCCACGGCGACGTCTTATTAACTTCTAGCGTGCAATTAGAGAGAAGTGGGGAGAAAATGAAAAACTCAACGAAGGAATAGAGGAAGGGATAGGAGGGAAAGATTGAAATGGAAGGAGAAGTAAAATGTGAGCAACAAGAAGTCAGAAGTATTTTTGAAATTATTTTATCAGGAAAGTGTGTCGACATTTTTAATTCCAATTTTTAACGAAGTGGTACTTTATTTCTCTAAAGCCTGTAACTCTTGTTTGAATTCAAATTATTAATAAAAAAAAACAGTGAAAAAATGATATAGTTTATACAATTTCGAATTTTTCTCCTACCGCTAAATTACCTCTCTGAAGGAATCCGCCACTCTGACCTTGCTCCTGACAAGAGCATCGTTCTTATCTTAACATCCGTAGCGATGTTTAAAGAAGTATCGGCCGCCTTAAAAGATTTTATTGTGCGACGTCAACCTGTTGAACGCTTCTACTATATATACGTTACATTTTCACCTCGCTCTCTATGAATCTACCAACATTAGCGATTTCTATCAACGGATAAGTCGCCACAAATATCGACTAAACGCGGGTCGTGAAAATTTCAGCCGCGTTTAAAATTTACCTTTATTATTAAGCTCAGTTCAAATCACTTTCGCATATGCGACATTTCTGGCAAAATAATGTAATTAAGTATTGTACAAAATTGACCAGATTCCTGTCTTATCATTCTAAATTTCACAATCTGATTTAAACGAAAGAAATTTGCACGGATATCGATGATTGTCCGTTAAGTTGAAATTATTTAAAATGTCAGATTCTCTGTGATTCAAATGTCACTTTCGGAGTTTCAAACCGATTTCGTGTTTTACCCATGGTTAAATACAACCTTTAATCTTCAAACGATAATTCCAGTTACGAGCTGAAACGTATCCATTCTGTAAGGGGATATATTAATGATTCTAATAGAACGATTATAATAAACTTCGCGTGAAGTTGCTCTGTTATAACTGTGATTTTCCAACGAAATTTCAGTACAAATATTACGTTCGAACTGTATCTCACGTTAATACCAATCTCCTTTTCGTTCTTATTATTCCCGTAATTTGCTTTCTTTCAACGATCCAATTATATAAATGTTTGTATTCAAATACGGTTGAATATTTGCGAAAGTTATTTTATCATCGTCCACTTTGTACACACGACCGTTGCTTAATTTATTTTCTGTTAGCGCAATTTCGATTAGCGATTTATTATACCTACGTGATAGCAACGAGGCCGAGTAATATCCACGTATCGTATATTCTACACAATTTCCACTATCTAACGAGCCTCCTATGGCTGTCTTTCTTGAACAAAAGACCATTGACACAAAGTGCTGATAAATTAGTGCATAGTCAAGTGACACATAAACAATCTGGTCGAGATAATGCGCGAATATGAGTTGCTTTATAATGTCACGATTATCAGCGCCTTTACGTGATTTATTGATGGTACGAGATTTATCTACATTCCGATGGGCTTATAACAAGCATAGTGCTGAAAGTAATTTTAGATGTTAGCTCACGGATTTATTAGTAAATGGAAATGAAGAAAATGAAATTCGCGATGTGTAGCTTAGAAGCTTTTAAATACCCAATTCTTGAAGATTACATTAATCCTTTTCCCGTGGCGCGCAGTGGTCGTAAAATCTTTCCTTTTCGTCACATTGTTTTAATAAATTGAGTTTGTTTATTAAATTATGGTGGAAGTGCGCGAAGGATTAAATAGAATTGGCTTGAGAAGGCGCCAATATCAAAGTACAAGCAAATTTTCAACGAGCCTATAGACGCCAACAGCAATGAAAGGGTTGAATTGAGCATGCATTTTTAATAAATCTTTTCTGTAGTTATCACATGATTTAGAAATGAAAGCGTTAAATAATAATTGCACTATCCTGATCAATTAAACTACAGGATCCGGTAAAAGATCTGATTTGTTCTCCGAATATACCTACCAATAGTACACAAGTCAAGCACGTGTTTTTAGATTAATCCAGAAACAAGATAAACGCAGACAAACACAGCTAACACTAAATCACATAAGTATACACTATAAATTATATTACAGAAAAATAATTGAAGCTGAGACTCTGTCAGTTTATCATAATGGCCACTCGTCTCATATATTGTCGCGAACGAGCGTAATTGAATTTATAACTCCGTGAGATTCTAAAGGAAAAAGAATTGCAGTGTATCGGAACACAGCAATTTTATCGAATAAAAACTGCCATATATCAGAAAAAGAAATTCATTAGTTACGCGATAAATACTAATACTTTATACACATTCCACTCACGTTTTCATTCCATTTGATATAAAATGAAAAAAAAATCGTAGAACAAATTAAGCTGAACTTATGCATTATTCAACTTCCCATTGTACTCTTGGTTAAGTTACCCACTAGATTATCCACTTAATCTGGCACTAACCTAAGCCCAGGCACTTCAGCACTAATTCAGATAAAGCACACACTGGTATATACCCTTCTGCCTTATCAGTCGCAGAGCGTATTCTTCGCCATTCGGTTACAAAACAAATTTGCTTCGATTCGCTTGCACCTACACGAATCATTGTCCAACGTTATCGATCTCTGTAAGTTTTACCTGCTTCTAACCGCGCGCACCTCCTCCTCGTCCTTCCATGCTTGACACATGTTTGACAAACGTGCACCTGTAACGACCAACAACAAGGCGGATCGATGGGCCGTAGACTTCCTTTAAACGTCGGCTCCTTTCACGTCGCGATGCAAACGACAACCGTAACGAAACGTTTCGTATAGGAACGAGAACAGGAAGGATAGAGGTGATTACGGCGACAGCTCGCCGAGACGGATGACGCGGCGAGTCGCATATAACATCCAGGGGACCTGGACTAGTAGTATCCTACCTTCTGCGTTTGTTCCATTCGGGGCCGAGGTGAACGCTCGCGCATATCCGTACGCAGAATATCGCTGCTTGAGAAGAACGTGAAATCCACTCGAGAAAATGCGAAGCCTCGACACGTTAAAAATGAATGTGCCATCACGCCTGCTTGCAAGCTGGACGAAAGGGGAGGACGAGGATAGAAAGGAAGAAAGAAGAAAGGGGGGAGGTGGAGGTGGGATTGAGTAGACGACGAGGAAACAGTGTAAAGAGAGGAAGGAAAAGAAGAAGGTTGCGTTCGTTCGTTCGTTCGTTCTATAAGAAGAAGCAGCAGCAGCCCGCGTTTCACGACAGCTCACGGGCACGAAGAACCCTCAGAGGCGTCAGGACAACGATGCTGGTGACCGATTAGACAGAGACGCGCTTGAAAATCCCCGGATGGAACCGGTCTGAGAAGATTCAAGGCCCTCGAGGTGCTGCATTGTTCAGCAAACGCTGGTCAGCCACTTTGCTGCCTTACGATTCCTTCCAGAATGTAAACACAGGGAACACTTCAAAAGACCGCAACCTACTCGAAATAGAATCAGTCAAAGGCTGACACTTCCCGCCGGAGGAATACCAATTAGCTGCTGGAAGTCCGTCCTGCTAACAAGCGTGATGCCCTCTTGACGTTCTTCGGCGTTCGTCTGTCACTCTTGGGCCACCTACCGCGAAAGTAAAGCATGCCGATACAAAGAACGAAAGAGTATTTCTTTTTCTCTTTTTTTTTCTTTCTCTTGCCCTTCTTGTTCACGTCCTCCGTGTATATATATATATACCGCCGCTACTAATTATAGGAGGCATTCGTTAATTTTTTTTTCATCTTTCTGCCCTCGGCCGCGTTACATAGTTTCGTAACTACATATGTATTTAGGTTCATAAGAGACTTACCAAATGTGAAGCGAACCTAAACAGCAATATTATTCAGTTTGAGGTTTCGTAGTATAACCAGTACATACATTTCTGTTGATATACGGTACAAAATTTAGGGAAGAACTGCAATTTAACCCTTTAACTACAGACCACTTGTCTCAGAGATGAATTCGAATTTTTATTTCACTGTCGCAACTACATATGTGGGGAATGTTGAATGCTCTAGCGTTCGAGTAGCTTCAATTGACAACAGATGATACACTATTCTTATTAAAAAGTAATTTCAATTTTTCATATAACGTTTTAAGCATATTGTTTTAATGCAGTATTGTAAAAAGTATTTACCATATCATGAAATGAAATAGTTATATTAAATTTATGTTTACAGCACAGTGATTTAATAACGAAAATTGCCAAAGTAGTCTGAGACTACACGCTTGTGGTAATGTCTTAAACAAATATCTGTAAGGGTTAAATCATGTAATAATTTCTATACGAATAGAATGGGTGTCCTAACACATGCGGCTTATTTTTATATCAATTTTTTAGCAAACATGGTTCGTTTTGTTACTTCTCTATAGCAGAAAAATGTTCGAGTACAAAGGGTTAAATAACCATCCTGTAGCACTCCCTTGAACCATCAATATCCCATCAACAACACCCCACTGATACACCGGAATTCAAACAACAGACCAATCCGTGCGAATTTCGATGAAACAAATAGAAAGAACGACACACGTTCGATCCATTACAGAAGCATCGGTGACTGTTTGTCATTCTAACGTCGTCGATCCGTACCCTTCGTCGGTTCCTGAAGGAATTTCCTCGGTGGCTCGGGCTTTCCTCACTCGTTCAGTACGGCGCGGGCATGAGGATGAAGGCAGTGGAATAGTAGATGCTCTCGATGACACGGAAGGTGAATTTGGACACCGAGATCACGGGCCAGGAATGAAAAATGGAGATACGAAACGGAATCGCGGGCAAGTTGACGCATTGCGGCTGGGAAATATGGGTCGTTCCCGATTATGTTGGATGTGTACGGCACCGTGGTTGGAATCCGGTGGCCAGAGGCAGAAAGAGAAGAGACAGTGACGTCGCGCGGTACCTCATATATCTCGTATATAACTAATGCCCGCATATATCAGCCATTCGTCTACCCTGTATATTTTTAGCGATACGACGCGTATCATCCAGCGCGTTTTCCATTCAAGTGCCATCCACGCGCCACACGGACACTATGCTCCGAATCGACGTTCGAATCTCTTCTACATCAGACACGTGGTCTCGCCAGATTTATTGAAAGAGAGGAAATGGACAAGTTGTGTTTTCGATGGAACGGAAAACTGTTTGCCACGCTTTAAGTTCAGTACCTTCTTCACGTTGTGAAATATTCGATCAGTTCTTCGTTGTTAAATGTACGATATTTCGGGGTGGAAGTGTATGCTTTGGGTAGAGATAAAATGGACCAACGGTTTGTACAGCTATTAAGATATTCCACGAACGTGTAAGCAGAAACTTTCGAAATATAATTTAATTATAAATTCGTTTGCAATAACAAAATTGTCTGGTATATGGAGTTTTTGTAAATTCTCTTAAATTGACTATTATAAAAGCTTATTAGTAATGTCATGAAAAAATTTATAAATTATATTACGTGCTGAAGTTTATTGCTTGAGTATTTGTCAAATATTTCAAAAAATCGTAATAAATTTCAACGTTGCCCTACTCTGTAGTAAATACGTATCTATTTATTTATGTATCTATGAAGAACAGGATCGGATGGACTAAAACTGAATTGTGAAATGTAGAAATTCAAAACTAGCAAGTTAAAACTACATATTTGATTACGGAAGTCGAAGATTCCACAGTAACGTTAATAATTTTGCAAGAAAATGTCATTTACTTAACATGACATTACCACAAATTATGGAGACCCATAGACCTGCTGTCCTCGAAAATTCAATTAAAACCCCGAGTGATAAACAATCCACCAGATGTGTGAGAGATGTATATAGGTCTATGGATACTCTGTTGCGTCGCGACATATCTGTTAATGTCGCTTCTCAGTCGCCATTTGAGTTGCTGGATTACACCAAGTGACGAGTGAGAGTCGTCGTCTCTCAAGAGCAAAGGGTTACAAGTATAATATTAATGGGAATGGAAGACTCTGTAGGAATGCGTTTTTAGTTTATTTTTAAAAGGCTTATAATAGTAAGTGAGGGTGCTTCTATTCTAATGTGTATACACAAAGTGTACGTTTATTAGATTTATTGAATGTAAGCTGCTATTTTGGAGGTTCATTTAATTTATTTATTTATAACGTCTTTGTTATACCGAAATAAAATAATAGGGATGTAAAAGGCGAGGCTTAGTTTAGAACTTCTATTATGTTTAACCTATATTTTCTAGTACAATAGGATGCTTCCAGAGGAATGGGAAAGAGCATGAGGATAGAGAGTAATTAAGAGGGCATGAGAGGCAGCAACATCTCAGCAATGATGTCAGACGGAGGAGATGAAGAAGATTTAATTGTTTTAATTACAGAAAGTAGGTATACCGTGTAATGTGAATTATTTGAATTTGAAATGAGATCATCCGGAAAGGGGTGAAAAATATTAATTGAATTAAAGCAGCGTTTGTTTATACATGTAGACTACAGTGAACTGAAATCAATTTCAAATAATAGAATTTGGATGAAAGATATGATATATAGCATGGATTTAATCCCTTACTTTAACATTTTTAGCCACCAAAAATATCGTAAAGTTAACTATTAGTGCATTAGTTAGAATTAGTGAAACATTAATATACATGTAATATTTATTTAAAAATTTTTGGTTTTACAAATTGAAACTACTGCTAAAATCTATGATATATAAACTATAATCTCCACAACGAGTATGAATTAATATTACAATGCAGAAGATTAATCCTTTCGTTACGGCAGATTTTAATGCGTAAAATTTAATGCGTTGAAATTTGTTATTTTGGCCGTATCGTTCTAAAATTCGGTTTATTAAATTAAGGTGAAAATGCGTAAAGGATAAAATTAAGTATTAAATTAAGGTGAAAGTGCACCAAAAGGCTCCAACAGTATAGCGCGAGCGAATTTTCAAAACGCCTATAGGCGCCAATAGTAACGAATGGGTTAAAGATAACGCAGTTTAAAAAATTGACTATCATCAAACAATGGAAACAGTAATAAAAAAAGTTAATTAAAACTTGGTATTTCTTTGTGCTTACTTGTCTATTAATAATGATAACACTGTACACATCAAGTTACCCACACCTGACAAATCGTGAATTACATTCATCGTGTCTCACAGTGGACACAACCCGTTCTATTTCATTTGAGAAGATGGTTGATGAGGTTGATCAAGTATTAATTTAATGATCAATGCAAATGGAATTCATGTTGAATTTGAAACTGAACGTTTCCAGTAATACCATCGTACCTTACAATAGTTTGGAGCATCATGAACAAACACGTTTTAAATATCGAATCAACTTCGTCTACTTCACATTAGACTCGGAAATATGCATACATTTATATGCATGTATACGCGCCACGGTGAAGATGATGGTGCTGCTATTGGACGGTCATAAAACGTTTGTTTGCTCGCTCAGTTTACACAGCTCTCAAAGTCAACGGCAACTTCCGCCCAACCGACTATCGTTGAATGAAATGCTAACGATGATCGATGGTCAACGATCTCTTTCTTCTTCTGTGTAAACCGGTGCTAAAAGAGCAGAATACAATTGGACGAAACGCGACGATTTAAAATACGCTCGCCGGGGCAAAATAGGCTCTGCTGGCATTTTACAACCGTTTGCACAATCGTTTCAGCTTTGTAATTAAGCTTATAAGATGCTCGTTTCTATATTCAAATTAGGTATAGGGGAGAAATTTGAACACGAAGAGGAAATACAGTAAATTCTCTACAAGAGTCAGTAAGTTTGGATCCTACAAGTGACAGTATAGATGGTCCTACGCCTAGGCTGCGTCATTCCTGCGCCCATGTTATCTGGCTCGCAGTCAGTAAAGCGTGTAACGATATACCAGTCGGTTTCCTTTACGAGATTACACGACTCGACAAATCATAATAGAAAAATATAATTTCTTTAATTTTACTTTTTTTCATCTGCAATTTTTTTAAACATGTTGGTGAGATTTTTCTGATGAAAATGATATCAAACACGATATAATTTGAACAAACGTTTTTTATCCCTAAATTTTTCTTAACATATTGATGAGATACGATATAATTTGAACAATATTTACTTATTAACACGTTCACTGTCGCACCAGATTTACAGGTTGTTGTCAGGCGGCCACAAGAAAATACATTCTAAGCATAGGATTATAGTATTATGCTTTATAATTTTTTTTTTTCC
>NW_017100198.1:1602541-1607068 GCF_001263275.1 Habropoda laboriosa | reverse complement strand
AATTAGAATTAAATGTAACGATAGAAATTATTGCAATAATGCGTAATGCAATTGAAAGAATCAAATCTTTCTGTATCTTTCGATTATGGAGGTCCATAGATCTGCTGTCTGTCTTGATTAATTATTCACCAAGTGACAATTATTTAGTGTCACTTCTCAGTCGCCACCCGATTGCAAAGGGTTAATAATATTACGTGGATTCTGTAGGATGCAAAAGAAATGGGAAAATAACAGTTTTTTAAAACTAAATGTAATAATAAAAGAAATATTTACTGGTGCACATCTGTAACAGCAATGTAATAGCAGTATTAAATTATAATTAAGTGATTAAACGACAGAAATTTCCTTTATGTAGTAGGAGTTTTACAACAGAAAGCCATGAAATAGATTAAGTATGCAGGTGGTGCTATAGTTTTGCACCGATTCTAAAATGTTTTTCGATTTCATCTAGATATTATTATATATACAGAAAAATTCAATGCTTTTCATCTGAAGTTCATTATTTTCAATGCTTTTTCAAATTACACAATTGGCTTCGTCGAATTATTCTTTCAATGTTGAAAAGTCTTAAGACTGTTAATGTCGCTATAGTTATGCTCCGCAACGTAGAGAAATGTTTCGAATGAACGTAAAGAGACTCTCGTAACAGAAACTAAACGTCAACATTTCTTCTTTTTTAAACGATATTTTATTTTCACACGCATCCAGTCGAATACGAACGAAATTAAAATCGAGAGCAACAACGCGTAGCTAGTCTGACCTCGTTTAAATTGGAATTTCTCGCTCCTTATCTGTTTCCTCGTGAACTTTCCCGCCATTGGTTCCGCAAAACTCGGCACGCGAACTCCAGTCGTTCCCCCTTTCCTCCGAGATTCGTCAGAATGTCAGGGATTTGCGTAACAGTTCGCGTTAATCTGCAATCTCGTCTGTTCTATTCCGCGTCAAAGCACTGACGTGATAAAATGCAGCCATCGACTGTGTTTTCTTTCAGAAGCAACGCTAGCACTGTCGAAGAAATGGATCTGCTAAGTCTCACCTTCAGATCCCTCGATTTGAGGAGTAACAAACCTCAGCCGGAAGATTTTCTCGACTTGAAGAAGCAAAATGTCGCGGACAGAGACGAAGCTTGGAAGAAATTGAGAAGAAGATCGAAACACAGCAAAGAAGAGCCTAGATTGTCACCTAGAGACGATTCTAAGCAGCTGAAGACGATCGGTATGGACGAAGTAGCGTGGCACGACACTGCTGAGAATTGCTGGGTCGTCATCCACGATTTCGTCTACGATTGCACGGATTTCTTGACCAGTCATCCTGGAGGATCGGATGTGATCCTCGAATACGCTGGCAGAGATGCCACTTTGGCGTTCATCGGCACTGGACACTCGTCTATGGCCAGGCAGAGCTTGGAGAGGTACCTGATCGGAGAACTTCCAACGGAAGAGAGGATCTTCCGTGTTCCCAATGGCGTGAAGCTTACTGGATTTTGATAGACTACTTGTTCAGTGGACGGAGATTAATGTTGTTTGTTTTACAAGTAATTTGAAGAACTGTGTGAGTTTTGTGCTGACTTTGTTACCTGGAGGATTAGATAACGGCGATCGAAGTCCAAGATGAACTTGAATTTGTTTCTGTGCTTTAGATTTAACCCTTTCGTTACTAACGGTGGTTATAGTCACTCATCGTCGAGCGCTCGCTATATCCTACCGGTGACTATAGTCATCCATGAAAATTTGATATCTCCAGAGTGACCGGTTTTCTTTTATCGAATTGTTTCGTTGTATTGTCTTAAGAACTGTGAAAATAGAGAAGAAAATAATGTTACTCTGTGACGCCTGAAGCGTACACTGCTGTAGCGAAAGGGTTGATCTTGCGGATTCGATCCGCGTCACTGCCGTCCCATTTTTGGAAGTAATAAATTTATATACATTTTATTCAGTACGTTGTGTTACTTTTTGTACGGTGAAAGTTCGCAGTATTTTGAAGCACTTAGATTTTCATTAGAAAAATAGAAGAATAAATTAGGGTTTAAGTTGATATATGAAGGATTCTCTGAATTACAACGTTTCAAGTAGCAAATATAAAATTTTCATTTGAATTTGCTTCTCCAAGTTAAGAATCATTGTAGATGATATTTATACATAATAGAAACAAAGTGAAAATGATATTTGCACATAATACGAATGAAACGTAGAAATGAGTATTTTCAACTTTAACGATATAAAATAACTTTTTGATATCTCAGTGTTTTGAAAATTTAGCACTTACAGCATTGTGGTATGGAACTCTTCATTTGAGATTCCAAGATTCGATTGAAAAATTTTGTACAATTTTTTTATTTAATTATACAGTATTAAAAGGAGTCTTAAAAAGAGCAATAATTCGTTGTTTACGTAAAAATGGCAAAATTCTGTTTCGTAGCATTGTTTTTCCCGTATTCTCACGCAATACTGCAAAAGAAAAAAGTACTAGTATGTACTTTGTCCAGTTTGGTGGAGAATATCGTTTAAATGCAATGGAAGTTTACCTGTGTTTTTCTGAATTTCAAAAATTCAGGCAGAATTGTAAATATTATACTGTCTCGCAACGTAAATTTAAGTAAATTAGGTTGAACTGCACAGAAAAAACAAACGGACGCAGCATAACGTGTAGTTATAATTGTTATGACATGTAAATAGAACGATAAATTTAGTGTAAATATAGAAAACGTATAATATAATTTATTTCATGGTATTGTAACAAGCAAACGTTGAATAAATTCCTAATTCGTATTAAAAAGTGATTTAACACAATAATTTCAGCTTTATTATGATTATTCTTGATAAATGACCACAGGTCAACTTGATTTTTAATCGTTATAATCTTTAAATTCAGTGCGAATAGAGAAAACGTGTAATATAATTCATTTCACGATATTATAGGGTACAAACGTTGAATACATTTTTGATTCGTGTAAAAGGAATTATTTATCACGATAAATTTAGCTGTACTATGGTTATTTTTAATCTACGACCTCAGGTCAACCTGATTTTTAATCCGTACGAAATTAATTTAACCAAGAGTAAGTAACGAGGACATTGAAACGTAGTTATCCATTGAAGAAAGTTATAGAAACGTATAAATGATTCAATGTAGCGTTATAATAGATTGTTGCAAGTAATAAATTAAGAACAGAAATTTCCCGCGAAAAGTAATCGGTTTCCCGCGAAAAATAGTCGATTCCCGCCTGACCTAACCGACGATTTTGCTAATGACTTTGGGGAGAGGGTACCGCAGGTATATAAGGACCCGCTGATGTCCCGCGAATTTATTCACCCTTTATACTGGGCCATAGACACTTCGCGGCGTATTTTGACCTGAAGGTTCTGAGATGTGAATAGAGTGGTCGGGGGCTACTAGCTAGTCTATGTCCACCCTGTACACACTCAGCCTTCTTGTAACACTTGTATACATTAGAATCAATTAGAATTTCAATACAATAGACTGAATAACAATTCATTTGAACTAATACCTATTAGAAATTTTCCTTTTAAAACAAATATAAATCATTTTACCAATTACTGGTACTTGCTAGACATTTAATCGGTTCCTTTAAATACAATCAAATAATTTCTTCAATTATCGATACTGACTTGGAATACTCCGCTTCGAATAAAATATTTCGAAATTATGTTGAAGGTTTAGGGAAATAAACATTTGAATTTTAGTCATCGTTCTTCTTCAGACTTGTCGAATAGGATATTGAAATGACTTTGAGAGGTTGCCTTTTCGTTACTTTTCTTCCAGCAATTCAAATTAATTTGAAATTTTTCAGATATTTTCTCTGATATTGAATTTTGTTTACTAATAATTTACCATCCAACGAATTTGCATGATTTGCATGTTAAGTAGTTAGTTGATTTATTATTGTATATTGTGAGCTGATTTGGAACGAGTGCACTATGCCCACCCTAAATTAAACCGTCTCAGTAGTTTACCGTAATTAATAATCTATTTTCGGAATTTATACGAGAATTTTTGAATTTTAGTAAATACTAGAGTCAGTGCATCGCGTATTGAAATAATAGCTTCATCCCTAGTTCGTTTATTATTGAATATTTTTACGCGTTTAACTTATGCTTCTCCCCAATTCTCGTCGCGTATTTTATTCAAATTTTCTTATACTCTAGAATCGAGAAAGATATGAATTCGCGTTTTTTCTTTTGATTCTTTCAATGTTTCACTCGCGTTCTACGAAAGTTTAGTTCAATAATAATATTGAAAATAATATAAATTCGCGGTTTCTCCCTTTCTGAATAAAACTGAAATAAATCGCGTTTCGAAGTACTTTTCGCGTCGCCCATTCCACAGTGACTCACACTTTGTGAGTTAATGAGTCTTGCAAAATCAATCGGAACTGGGAGGAAGGAAGGAAGGAAGGAGAAAATGCAGCCAAATCCACGTTGCAGAGCTCAGCTGTTTAATCAGCGAACAGTGAGTTACAAAAATGGGTTCTTTTCTGGTGATTTGGTTTAGTAGTTAGTTGTATTG
>NW_017100198.1:1559782-1602346 GCF_001263275.1 Habropoda laboriosa | reverse complement strand
TACTGACTTGGAATACTCCGTTTCGAATAAAATATTTCGAAATTATTTTGAAGGTTTAGGGAAATAAACATTTGAATTTTAGTCATCGTTGTTCTTCAGACTTGTCGAATAGGATATTGAAGTGACTTTGAGAGGTTGCTTTTTCGTTACAGCATAACAATCAATATGTACTTTTCCCCCAGCAGTTGGAATTAATTTGAAATTTTTCATATATTTTCTCTGATATTGAATTTATTTTATGACTTGCTATTTTGTTTACTAATAATTTACCATCCAACGAATTTGCATGAATTGCATGTTAAGAGGTTAGTTGATTTATTATTGTATATTGTGAGCTGATTTGGAACGAGTGCACTATGCCCACCCTAAATTAAACCGTCTAGTAGTTTACCGTAATTAATAATCTATTTTCGGAATTTATACGAAAATTTTTGAATTTTAGTACATACTAGAGTCAGTGCATCACGTATTGAAATAATAGCTTCATCCCTAGTTCGTCTATTATTGAATATTTTGACGCGTTTAACTTATGCTTGTTCCCAATTCTCGTCGCGTATTTTATTCAAATTTTCTTATATTCTAAAATCGAGAAAGATATGAATTCGCGTTGTTTCTTTTGATTCTTTCAATTTTTCACTCTCGTTCTACGAAAGTTTACTTCAATATTAATATTGAAAATTTTTCTGGTGATTTGGTTTAGTAGTTAGTTGGGTTGTGTATTGCCAGCTGAAATATGAGCTGCTTAATGTATATGCTTAAAATGTATTTTCTTGTGGCCGCCTGACAGCAACCTGTAAATTTGGCGCGACAGTGAACGTGTTAATAAGTAAATGTTGTTCAAATTATGTCGTGTTTTATGTCATTTTCATCAGAAAAATTAAAAAAGTTGCTATTTAAATCGTTTGGTTGCCTCAAATCACGTTTCATGCTTATCTTTTATTCGCTGTCCTTGTCTACGTTCGGCAAACTACAAAGGCGGGCGCGAGGCTCGAAAACGTAGTCCCTGACTCTACGAGTGTCAGGTTTAGCTTCCTTGCGGTCTGACACTTGTGGAGAATATACTGTACTCCGTGGTTCTTATACGATGATCTGGTTTCTTAGGGTGAACCTAATTCATGCATAGAGGTGCAACTTCTTTTTTTTCTTCCAATTCTTTTCTAACCCTTCGTTTCATGTCTTCAATTAGGACCGTGAATCCTCTAGTAGGGTCTTACGGGATGTCAGAAGCGAAGGAAATTAACTGGAATAGGTAATTAAGAGTATTAATAATGTTCCATCATCTCTCATTATTATAATGGAGTGGTTAGCTTCTGTAGGAAATTTTTAGATTTATCTATAGACCTCTTTCTAAAGCTTGTTAATAATTGTAATGAATTTTTTCTCACTCGAAATTGCAACCTGATTCCTTATGAAATTCGAAAAGAAGCAAGAGAGGAAAGAATAGAAATCTCTCGGAAATAATTCTTAGAAGAGATTGTTAAGGTAATAGCAGTTGTAAGGTTTGAAGTTCTGATATCACCTTGCGATATTTCCTTATCAACCAAATCAAACAATCTTATAATCATCGTTTATACAAGACCAAGTTTGCACACGTCGTACGCTTTGTTACAATCCGTGCAATCAGCAAATCATTTGAAGCTTTTTATAACGAAACTATTTTTGTATTAATCCTTTTCGCTCGAATACCAATATAGCAACAAATAAAAATTGTCTCCAACGCAATAATAGTTTACAACACAAATATGTTTGTCATAACATATGCAAAAGTGATTTATTAAGTTTTTTTCAAAAAAAAATTAATTTTTTCAAACATGCGTTGTTGGCAAAGTACCGAAGTATTTAATTTGATTTTTACAAGTTAAATTCAATATAGTAGGACTCCATATAATGCGATTAAGAAAAACAGGAAAGACATACAAATTCTGAATTTGGAATTTTGGGTTAATTAAATTTGACCCAAAAAGCGATGCCGGTGGAATTTAATTTCTATTATATTTCCGGAGTTATAGAGGGTCCTACTGTACTGTAATGCTGTTATGATTTCTGTTCCTGAAATCCGTATACGGATAGTGAATCAGCGTTTAGATGATATAGTCATAGGCAGTGAGTATATATTATACAACTAATCGTACAGTTAGAATTATTCCACCGAAAACTACCATGAGTATGGAGGAGACACGCGAGGCCTTTAATCGAGTCACTTTTAACCAAAGAAGATGGGTTACAAATAGATGCGACACCCTTTATCGCATTAAACGCGACGAGCCGTCAGCTGGACAGCCGTATCGCCATTCTACCTACATCCACTGTCAAGGTTCTTGGAGAGAACGACACGAGCAACCTTCTCGCCTTTCGGATCAAACTGAAACGTCTTACGGATCTTGGACGCGAACGATATGATCCTCTTAATGTGTCCCACGACTTACGAGTATTATGATATCCTCTCCTCCATCCCTAATTCTTACCGTTAAGATAAGCCACCCTATGCTTAAGCCGGACAATGAAGCCCCAACGAACGTCGGCTTACATGCATATTGATGCTTTGTTCGTAGACACTTGTATATTTAAACCTTAACAGGAACTGTGTTGATTTTTTGCTAAATCTCCTGTAAGGATGAAATCTGTTAAATTTGCCAGATGACAAAAGTACGGTAAATGTAAATAATTTGTTTTATTATAATTAGAAGGGTTAATTTCTTTAAAAAAAAAAAAAAAATGCAGATTGTATTGTTGAAGGACACTTTGTATATAAAGGATTTATGTAGTGTGAATCGAATCGGATAATTGATAACGAAAATAAATTGCAATAGAGGGTTATTGAATTTTTTTTAAGTAAGTGTATTTAAATAGATATTAATTCCGTTTAGATTTCATTTATGTAGAATTTAGTAACATATACTGCTATATATAAAAGAATGATACAAGTTCATGTATTTATTTTGAGCAAATTTTTTTAAAGAGCCTGCTTGATAAATTTCTTTGTATTTTATTTCTTTCTCAATTTTATTTGAACTTAAGGCCACGATTAATCGCGCGTACTGAATCGAAGGGTAACGGTAAAAATTTCTTAAAGACCAATCGAGCCCCCAGTTTTTAAGGTAGAAAGTGAAAAGATGAAGGGAGAAGCTCACGTAGGGCGTTCAAAGGATCGAGTTCACAGCATCGTATTGTCCCATCCAGCACAACTACTCTTCTCTTCTTCAATGATACTGTTCTGTCGATTTAAGGTCAGGTTTACAGACACTTGACCGTTGGAATCTTCGTGGAAGCGCGTACGCAGCGATTTTATCGAAAAATCGTGGCACTCGCTACGATGTCCCTCCAGTTTTACGCGTGTAGTATGAATTTTGTATGAAAAAATTGATTCGTATACAGTTTAATAATGATTAAGCTGGCAGTGCAGGTACTAACGGTAATTAAGTAGTAATTAAAAATTTCTAATACATTTTCAATGTAAAATACGTAGTTATAGTGAAGTTTCATTCCAGATGAATTCATTATACTGCAAGGTATTTAAAAACTTTTCAATGAAAACGAAGGTTCAACAAAAGAACCAGATCATAAAGAATAGGAGTTTTTAATTAACTTCTACATCGATAATGAAACAGAATTATTCTTGAATCAAGTAGAATAACGTGTACGAACAATAACACTGATACAAAGACGAATAATGAAATGTAACAATAGTCAAATAGTATTCATTACTACACCTGTAAATTTTCCGAATCAATTCTCTTCGCGAAACAAAGCTTTCTTTAAAAAATTTTTTTTAGTATGATTCACACGCTACTTATTAATACTACATTTTACAAGAGGCACACCTTGTATAATAACCCTTTGTGTAGATCAGGCTTGGGCAAATTTTATTTGAAATAAAAATGAGAGATAAGAATTTGAAGTAATGAATCATAGCAACTACTTATTATTTTTATTTAAAAAATAAGTAACGAAAAGTAACTTTGTTTTATGTCAACATTAAATAAATCATTATCAAATAATTTTTTATTTTAATTAATTCTTTCAAATAACATAGTATATAATTTGTGTCTGTATTTCTGACACAGTTGACACAATAGAATCAGAAATTATTTGTGAAATTATTTCAAGAAACATTTCTATAAATTCAAAATAAAATAAAAACTGATTTCATTTGATAGTCAAACAATGAAATAATGTAGATAAAAATCATTTGCTTGTTTAAATGAATTAACATACAATTATTTCAAAATGACTTCTAGCTGAATAAGATTATTTAAATAATCATTTTTAACCCTTAACACTCACATGTTTCTCAACTTGGTTTTCCCAATAAGATCGATTTAATTTTTCTTTTTCGTTATTTCCTAGAAATGAGTTTCCCATTATCTATAACGCTGTAACTTACTTTTTTTTGCCATAATAGAAAAGATAACGCAATATGGAAAATGAAAGAAAATAATTTTAAAAAATTGCAATTGCACGATTAATTGTGCACGTGTGAGACGGAATGAACGTTAAGGAGTTAAAGTGCTTCATTTATTTATGCACCTACTTAATGCCCAATCCTTATAAATCTACTGTGAAGATCAAATCTGTCAAGTCTCAAAAGACAACATCGCGGAAATTACGACTAAAAAGCTATAGATCCCCCTTTTCTTCCCACGATGAAACTCAACCTACCCTTAACACCACGCTGTCCAATTCACCTGCTCCAAACCCGTTCGATTCGCATATTTAAATTAACACGTCCAACACTCTTCCCCGTAACCGTCTCATTTTCACGAATTCTATCAACCGTAAAAAGCAAAAACTCTTAATCGTAGCCGGGTACACACGCCAGCACGAAGTGTTCCACCTTTAATTCGAGCGTGGTACAAGGCGGCGCTACGTGCCGCGATCACGATTTCCTCGCAAACGATTCCTGGAAGCTATCTGCCAGAGTTGTCGCCACGGTGAAATGTGGATTCGCGTTTGCTTTCCCGGTACCGCGTAATCTCCGCGACGTTTTCGTTTTCCTCGAAATCGTTCGTGTTGTGTGCGCACCAGCCGTACGGGATTCCTCGACCGCTTCTGCCCTGTCGACTAAGCGAATTCGCAAACCGACCGCATTATGATATTCCTGTGCGTTCGTGGGACACGCCAGAAGACGACAGTACAAGGCTGCAGAGTGTGCAAGAAGATGTGACACTCGTCTTGTTAGCGGCACAAGATGTCCTCATTATCGCGACTGACGGTGATGACGATGCAGCCGCGGCCGAAAGCCGAGCGTGAATTCTTAACCGCTGGCCGATGCGTCGACACGGAGTGCCGCGTTGATGAGACGTAAGAAAGAAAACCGGGTGCAGAAGGGAAAAGAGTCGCGCGGGAACTCGTTAGACCATCCTCTCTTTTCTCTCCTCTTCTCTTTCTCGCTTTTTTCGCGCCTCTGAGGACCTGGACATTCTCGAAAACTCGATTCTTCGTGTCGCGGAGGTTCGTGTATTCCATGACTTCCTTACTCGGGTTTCCTAATTGTGGAAATAATCACGTGGCTGAGAGGTATTCGTAATTTGGGTCTTGTCTGAGGACGAAATGGGAAAAGAGGGAATATAGAGATTTGGTGGATATGATTGTATAAAGAAGAAAAAATAATTTAGATATTTTCCTTGTACTTGTATTTATAGTTATTTATAGTTAGAGTTTCATTGCGGCCTTCTTTTTCTTAAAAATTGGGATTTTTACGTAGGTACATGGAACTAATGCTTTTATAGAACGTTGGCGAAAGTGTATCGAACATTATGGAAATTATTTTTAATAAAAATATTCAATTTCAGTGGAGTTTTGTTTTGTCAAAGTGAACGGTTTAAAACTGCGGAAGGGATACGATAATCTTAATACGGACACACAACATTAATATAGACGCTATTTATTAAAGAAGAAAAAATATATATCGTACTACGCATTTTTGTTTCTTTGGAGAAATTCTTACCGCGAAAGAGAAACACCAACCCTCTACCTCACTGGAGAGGGAAAATCAACATCGGTCGATATTCTATTGGAAAACTCCCTAAGACCAGGGTCGCCCTCTAATCTACTCCTGTGTCAATTAAAACCTCACAACCAAATATCTTAGAATTTTTGTAATAGTAATATTTAAATCTTTTGAATTTTATCTCAGCATATTCGTATTGGAAATCAGTAATATTTTGGAATTTTTACGTTCTCTTCCCAGTTTCTGTAGCAGCTTAGGAAATGTACGGAAACAACTGTACAGGATTTCTGAATCTTACAAAGAGCAGAGAAGTGCGGTAATAATAAATATAGTCTTTGTCACGAACCTTAACGGGACATGTTATGTAAGATTGATGCTGACAGCGAAATCATGCACGAAACTACAACTGCCTAGAGATAATGCATTGCCTTCTGAAGCCAGAACAATGGTGACAGTTGCAATCATTGATCCTCTTCAATGGCCGCGTTTTAATGTCAGATTTTTCTCGCCGCAACGTGCCAATAAATTGCTTACGAATTTTCGTATCAATTAATTTAAGGTAATTATCATCAAACGTAATTGGAATCCTTTCATTTCCCTTTCCTTTTTGTTCCTTTTCGGCTCTTTTTTTTTATATACTTAAATTTAGTTGGTTTTCTTCAAAGACTGCGCTTCTTAAAATTCAACAGCATCAAAGAGATGCAAACTTACTCGGACATTTAAACATCACAAGCTGAATATTCAACCCACTTCGTCCTGTAAGCTATCGTGAAAGCACGAACATATATACACGTCCTCCGAGTCTTCTCTCTCAGGAACGAAAATTGAAGAGGAATCAATTTAAAATACGAGTCAGGAGCTAGCAGATATACAAAGAACGGGTATAATTGATGAACAAATGAAAAAGAACGCTTTAAACATTTATATTCCTATATTTACTGGGACATGTTCATTTTTATACGGCTATTGAATACGTATAGCACAAAAAGTGAAACATTTGCTGGTCTATAGAGAGTAGTAAATATAACAAAACTGTATAAATTTTGTTCTCTATTTTGCGAACATATACGTGGAAAATTTAGATTTACAATTCGATAAGGAATGTTAAGCTTGTGGCACAAATTACGGTCAAAATAGGACAAAGAGAAATGCTCAAATTACATATTTATTTCAACTCTAATTATAAGAGGTATCCCAAAAGCTCTGCTCACTTCATGTATCTCCTTTATTTCAAGCATCAAGAGAAAATGTGATTTAGAAAACTTTTAATATAATATGGCGGGAATAGTCTCATATTACGCATTAATATGCAATGAAAATCTGAAAGTCACATTTCCTGAACTGTGGAGTGCCGAATTTTCAGAATGCAACTGCTACTCGCTGTTATTGAACTTTCATTAACCTCTTCAGGAACACTGACGCATGTGTGTATATATTAATAAAATAATAATTACATAAAAAATTAGATAATTTTTTTCACACTTCAAATAACCTTTAAATCGCCAATTAAAATAAATCATACAATTCGGCGCAACACGTGTAATCATCAAAGAAACACGTAAGAAAAGGGGGTTGAAAAATTGACGCTGGAAGATAATTACACGCAACAACCAACGCTTCTGTACAATGTTCCCCCTATAGTGTGCTTAGTCTCGGATTTACCGGCACGGTGAAACGTTAGAAGGATACCACATCGGTACGCTGTCGAGTTCGGGACTAATCGGCGAGCTCGATCGCGATAATCCATTAACGGACTTTCGCTTCCTCTAATTTCACCGTCGTAACAGAACCCGAAGTTCCAAGTTTTCGCGCGTGGTATATAAGAGTGCACACGCCTCGCAAGGGCCCAGCTGTCGCTTCGATCTAACGTAAAAATCGCACGATATCGAGAGACCCGAGACTTCCTGTGTCTTATCCTTTGATCAACGCTTTCTATCTGCACGAGCGTTCGCGCACGTCCAGCCCGTTGCAAATCGAAGTTATCGCGAGGACGAAGAAAATGTCGCTTTTAATATCCCCGTATCTCTTCAATCTGAACTGTTTGGCGTCCCGCAGGGAGACACAGCTCTGCCCTTTCCTTACCGAATGAACTATGCTTTCCAGAGGAACTTTGTTTCCCGCGATAACATTCCGAAGTCAAAGGGTTCTCTGTCTCTTTGTCCCCCCCCCCCCCCCCCCCTGCCACGGAAACACCACCTCTATCCTTTCTGCTCCTTATCTCCGCGCGATTCACGACCCGGATTGAAGAATATAAGCGCGAGTATCGCGTGAGTCTTTGATTTCGTTATGCCGGCCATCAGATAGGTGGTTGAACATGACGCGAGGAGCCTTCAGTTGTTGCGAAAACGTTTCCGTTTCAATAGTCAGTCACGATTAAATTAATATCTCTGTGGAAATTGAACGTTGGGAATTGTGAGGAATGGGAAGTTTGCTTTTCAGTTCGGCGATGATGGTGATCAGAAGGTTTGGTACATATCGGTTCGCTAATCGTATCTTTCATTACGAATCGGTAGGATTTTGTGCTAACCGCTTGTATTGTTTGTAGTATGAGGATTTATCGGTAACTTACATTCTATTGTTATACGTAGGTACTCTTTTTTTATTACCTTCGTTTATTTGCTGTCTGTTATAAAATAACAATGAAGATAGGATTTAACTGTCATAGCCTTTGCTTAATAATATGTAAGTACTTAAGTTAGGTTACACTGGTTTGTTTCAGCAAATGAATTAAGTTACACGAGATCGATATTTGGAACTATATGTATGCACAAAGAGAATTATTAACTATGTGCAGTGTGAAGCTATAGGATTAACCCTTTGCAGGCGATCTGGGTCACTAATGACCCAAGTGAAATTTCACTCTTCCTTTGAAATTAATTTCTTTTTTATTGGAAAAGGTTCAGTCATTTGAGTTAGCTTAGTTGTCCTAACTAACATTTGTTAACATCCTAGAAACACGAGGTCGAAACTAGTAAAACTATCTGTAAAACAATTAGGACAAATAAATTAGTCTGTTTCTAGAGCTCTATAAAGCGCATAGGACGTTCTAGCTTTGCATAAAAGATGGAGGATATATGGAGATCGAAATATTCGGAAATATTCTGAAAAATGAAAGATCGTTAGGTAGGACGTTTTAGCTAAGGAAGACAATAGAAACATTGATAAATATCTCAGAATTTTTTCAGATTTTTTAGAAGCTTGGAATAGTAAAAAAATTTGACTAGAACATAAACGACCTACTTTGCCTACGAAGTGTGCAAAAATATCTCTAATAATTTTAATAATTATTAAGTAATAATTTTAAAACGTTTCATTGTCCATACACACGCTTGACACCAAACAAAACCAACAATTGTGCACATTTATGTAACTAAAACTGAGATCATCGATAACCTGTCTTCCAAAGCTTCCTCAAGTTCGCATCTTCCGGAATAATTTTAATAATTATTAAGTAATAATTTTAAAACGTTTCATTGTCCATACACACGCTTGACGCCAAACAAAACCAACAATTGTGCACATTGATGTAACTAAAACTGAGATCATCGATAACCCGTCTTCCAAAGCTTCCTCAAGTTCGCATCTTCCGAAACTTCTACCATCGAACTGCATTAACATTTGCAAATGAATGTTTCCTTCCTTCACAAAGTACAGAATGTGGGTTTTTCTTTTCGTTCTACTTTCGAACTAATTCTTTTCCGCCGTTATGCATAAAAGAAAAGATAATTATTGCTTCTCGGTACACAAACGTCGAGGAACGATTCGCAAGGAAGAATATCTGTTCGTCAGCGAAATAAATATCTGGTTTTAACGAACCGCTTGCATACTATCGATCCTCGCGGTATCTCTTTCCTGCGTCATTAATCCTAAATAAGGTTTATAAAATAAAGTGGAACGAGTCCGCGGAGATCGATAACCTAGGGGAATAGTAAAGGTTATTCTCGGCTCACCTGAGATTCTCCGATATGGTCAGAGGCAATACTTTCTTGCCATTGCTTGTTCCCCATTCTCCCGACGTTAGATTGCCTTCTTTTTTTAACAGAATCTCGCTTATAATTTATACGGCGATCTCTGTGCCTCGATTCACCGGCTATCGTAATTCCTCTGTTCCTCAAATTGAACTGAAGTGGAACTTTTATCGACGCCCCTACAAGTTCCATTCCATTCGAAACATCGCAATTTATAATTTACATGATAGTGCAAATTTGATTTCTCATTTGACGTTTGGTGAAGCGTTTGGTCGATGCAACAGTTCGTTCAGTGTTACATAGTATTACCATTACGAACATCAGGAGTGGCACGAATTTTAGATATTTAACATAATTTGTGAGATTGAAAAATATACGAAAGTAGTCTAATATTAATGTATTAACTCTTCTCAAGAATCTCCGTAGTTTATAATTAAAATCTGTAGTTTACAAATTATAAGTAAAAATTATTATACAATCAGTTACTTTTATTCTTACAAATATGAGTATGATCCAATGACGAGTGAACTCATCTCTCTTAGTTAACAAGTTAATGACTTTATAACGAGTCATTCTTTATCTAATTTTTACCCAAACAAAGACGTGAAGCTCATTTTTCTTAAGAAAAACATTAGCATATTGTCGTTTTTAATAAAAGTTTCTGTTAAAAAAAGAAATCGAACGAACTTTTGCATTCATCATCGTAGTAAGTTCTCTTTGAAGGATTTATTCATTCGACTAATTGTTTCGTTTACTGTTTTAACCGCACGCCGTTTCTGTTAACAGCGAAAACGCAAAGACGCGTACGCGGTATGTAATCGAGCGAGTACAAGAGGAATAATGCGGCTCTTGTTCGCGAAGGTTGAGGCTCTGTATTTTACGGTTATACGTGCTCATATTTTATTCGATACGTTTCACAATATCCTAGTGTTTTCAGCAATTTCCTGTTTCACCAACTAGGGCGGAAGAAAAAACAATCCGTTCCAGGTACCGGCGCGAAATTACCAACCATTCGATTCATTTCACGCTAGGCTACGTCAATGACGTGTAGAACTTTTACACAGGTATTCGGTTCTTTTTTTCGGTCTCTTTTTTTTCCATGGATCACGACGAACGACCGAATGTATTCAAAACTCGTGCCATTTATTAAAAATGACAAGGGACCGGAGGTGTTTTTTGCGAAGTTTACGAACTGCAATGAACAGGTTGTCCACGATGGGATTTCCTCGCTCTCGTCTTGCACGCTTTTTTCCTCGCGTCATTATTTTTTTAGCAGAGTCCGTGGTTCGTGAGATAAAGCCGTGTGACAGAAAATCTATGATTTGATTTGACGTGACAGCAAGATAATGGATTCGAATGTCGATCATCTTCCAATACCACGGTCCACGACACTGAAGAGCGATCGTCAAGACAACTGGCGCTCTTAATCCCCCTGCACGACGTGTTGAAAAGATCATTTAATTATTTCGTCACGAGGCTGATTTCATTTTCAAATGCAATTAGCTTTCTGATGGGAAGTCGGCACGAATTCTTTGAAAATCTGTTAGATCGCGTAGGAAGAAACAATTTTACGTATTTTACGAAATGCTGTAAATGTGTAGAATAAAATATTGAATAATCTTGCTAAATTTAAACAATTTTAATAAGCAATTGCAGATTTTTTTAGTAAATTTAATTAAAACCTTTCAAGGCTTTGCAGTTTGAATTTTTATTTGTACATTTAATATTAGCACGTTGTGAAACTTATTAGGAAGTTAGTGAAATTTATTGCAGATGTTGAATATTTTATTGGCACAAGTTATTGTATTATTGAAAATAATGTACCTGTAACTTTTTTACTTGTTAAAATTTCTTTTGTAAAAGCGAAGCATACTCTAGTCTAAAATCACGTTGAAATGGAATTAAAAAAATGAAAATTTCAAAAGCGTGTATTATATATTTCAAAACAAACTGGAAACAATTGACCCTTCACAAAACAAAAACAAAAAAAAAACACTGGTCGCGTATAAACCTTATTTTAACAATAAGGAAAACAATGAAGTATAATATCTATGACAGACTGAAGTCTGTTTACTGGACAATATTAAATTCAATAAAATTAAAATCAATTTTTCAAACACAGCTGTAAATAAATACCTAAATAAACCATCCCTCGGAAATGAAACGATTGGTCTCAGTAAAGAAACATTCTGAAACAAAAGCGCCTAAAAAGCTAACCATAAAATTTTCAACATCATTGACCCAATCTTGTATCGCGATCGGTCGTCTGTTCCTAATCCTCGTTCGTACGTCGACGAAACCGTGCTCTTTAATCTCGAATTGGGCGTACTCGTATCGATAAGATTTTGGAGGTCTGAGGAACGTCTGGCAGAGCCACGCCCGCTTCTCACGCCACTCATTACTCACGTCTAGAGGAATAAGACGAAGAGGAAGAAAAAAGGAAGAGGCATATACCGTCTCCTTGCGTCTCTACTTCCCCCGTGTTAGATCACCTCTATGAATCTTATCCGAGCCGTGGGTTTCTTCTCGTTAAATCTCGCCAATCAGATCTATACACCGGATCGAGGATGCGTTTCGTGGTTCATTGGTGGTGCCCGGCCGTTTACACCGGATAAAATACTGGCCAGGCAGATGGTACCATTACTAAAGTGAAGCCTACACGGTTACTTCGACGATCGCAGTTTCGAGAGAACACGATCCTCATTTTTTCGATCTCCTGTGCATTTTGTCTTTTGATAGACTTGATGGCTTGCTCTTGATGGTTTGGATAGAATGGCGGGACACTTTCAGAGATCTAGATGTGTCTACTTATGTAATATGATCCTTACTCTTCTTTGCGCCACGATTTATACCTTTCGCCCTCGTACCAGGTTTTTATGTTTCTTGCTTCTCTTCTTCCGTGTGTAATGCACCCTCGTCCATAATTCAATGGATATTTAGTAGATCTACAGTAACGATAAATTTGTATTATGTTTATGAAATGGTGTTTTATCAACGGAATAGCAGGTACAATATGAAGGAAGACTGAAATAACGAGAGAGAGAGATAATCTCCTTCGTGAGATTATTAATTAATCTTCATTCTTTTTTTTAAATAATTAACAGTGTCATTGCACACCCTACATTTTCTATCTTTTTAATAAAGCGTTCACAGCAAAACTTTATATAAAATTTTGTTCTAATCTCCAATTGTAGATTATACTCCAGCAATTTGTATGTGAAACACCCTGTATAGTACAACTATAATACCAATGAGGAGTTAAAGTGATAAAATGGTAAATGTCAGAGGTGAAAATTTTCAGTTTACACTAAAAACATGTGTTTGTTCATGTTATCACTTGAAATTTCAGCATTTACCGCCTTTATAGATTTAAAGGGAAAATGAATGGTAAAAAGGGTATCGGATTAGATAAATTAATATATTCACACTCTCTACTTGTAGTATACTATTTTCACCATTTACATCGTTCACCATTCTAACTCCTGAATTCAAATCATCATAAATCTTCGTCCAAATTCCTCTAAAACATCGTGTCCAAAACAATACAATAAAATATACCTTCGACTAGCCTTGAACTTTGAAATTCCCAATCTCTATTTCACTTGGAACCGCCTTTGGTTCTTTCCATGTACACACACACACATATGCATACATGCCAACGATTTTCGTGAACGATCCTCAGGAGCATGATTTACTGTACCATTCGACGCTTCTCTTCCATCGCGGGTATCGCAAAGGACCGACCGGCTGCGGTCTGAGAGCTCCATCCTGCAGGTTTTCTCCCTCCGGATCCCTCGGGCCAGCTTCTCATTACCCCTTGCCGATGCTGCGTAGCACGAGAAGATAGGTCTCTCGCGATGGCAATGGCGATGGTGGCGGGTGTAATCGTGGCTCGCGTCGCAACAAAGGAATCGTTATTAAATGGCTCGCTGGGAGACGGTCCACGTGGACAGTTCCCGTGAGGAAAGATGGATACGTTCAATCCAATCCACAACGGCCAAGCATCTCGCTTCGCCACAGGCCTGAGGGTAATTTTTATAGAAGCCGCGATTCACTGTCGTGCCGTTACTTTCCACCCCCTTTCTCTCTCTCTCTCTCTCTCTCTATCTTTCTGTTCATCCCTCTTTCCTACTTTCGTTCCTCTCTTCTCGTCTTTCGAGCGAGTAATTTCTTCTAGGATCTCCCCTTCGTCTCCCAGTCTCGAACGAAGAGAGGCTTCCTCTTTCTGCCCTCGCCTCTTTTCTCTTCCCTCCGCTTCTTCTTCCTTTGCCTCCTCTTCTGTACTCTTCTTTTCTCTGCCGGTCGCTCGCACGCTCTTCACCTTCCATTGCGGCGCCAAGATTCCAGATAAGACCCGGAGAAAAATGCGACCGAGTATCTCTTCCCTTCTACGTACTTACCTAGAGGTAAACGATTTCGTGGATTAAAGATGACGCTTCGGGGAATTCCAGTTACGCCGACGAAATTCGAGGAGAGGCTCGTGTGTAGAGCGGTTGCCGCGTGTGGTCCTGCGAGCTCGTTTGATCGGTAGCATTAATTATGTCGCGGTCGCGTCGGGTTTTGATATATGCTCGCGGTTTGTACACCGTTTTTAGGTGTATAGAGCGTGTCTTGTTGGGTGAACGGTATTTCGTAGGGGAAACGGATGGAGAAAGTTTATGTGAACGCGTTTCTCAGGTTTTGTCCTACTCGCTAAGAGTTACTTGAGGAGGCAATCCTTGAAATTCTTTTTTTTGTCAGCTATTTACTGTTTTAACACTGTATTTGGTAAGACGAGCTGGTGTATTGTAGATTATTCACATTTGGCAATGCTCAGTGTTAAAAATTGAACAAAATATTAATTAATAGAAGTTTTTGTCGCATTTTAACAAGAATCTGTGTCACGAGTCTGTCTCTTTGTTGTAAGGCAAAGGGTTGATAACGTTAGTCGCTTTAAAATGCGATGTAAAAGTAAAGAGTTAATAAGTTTGGTCACTGATAAATTACAACCAGTAATTTATGTAATGTATGTAATAGTTTTACGTTGGTAAAAAACAAAATTTCATCTTCTCGATTCTTTCAATTATCTCGTCAATTATACCAAAACAAGTATTTATATTATTTTTTCGATAATACAAATTCTCTTTAAACTTCTGTCTGTAGCATTTTCAGAGAAATCATGTTTCTTTTTTCATTATAAAAACGCACGAAATACATCCCGAAAGATTATTCGTCAGGGCTGAAAAATTTGCAAAGTAAAAATCTTCGACTGCTTTCTACAAAATTCCCAATTCGACGTTTAGGAAGCGAAATAACGAAAAAGCCTGACCAATGGTCCCGTAGACTTTTTATTTCGAGTCTCCGGGTAGAAAGGCAGAGAGGCATCTCTCTTCACGATCCGCCATCAATTTCAGACAGTTTGAACCGTGTTAAATTGCCGTTGGGCTTGATAAAAGGAACGGCGAGGGCCTAGTTAGTTCCCATTACACGCTAATACCTGTGTAAATCGGTCCTTAAACAAGGCCGGCTCCACAAAGGCAGCAGCTGACGCGTCAGGTTCTTAGCTCAAGGGTTTGCGCTCCTATGGACGGTAGATGCAATTCTTTATTCGATTATAGCCCTTCGCGAATTCTTATTTTCTTCAGACCGACACGACGTATAGACGGAAGTTCGATTATCTGATCTAATTGGAGAACACGTTCCTTGCTTAATCGATTAGCTTGGCTTTCAGACGATAACAGGAATGTATTTCGAGGGAATGAACGCCGTTACATGGTATAATAATGTTAACGTAATTCAGTACACTTCTGCTCTGATTGATTAACCATTTCGTGAGCGAATTATTCTCCTTTTTTTAAGAATTTCTTATTTATCTACCGATAATCGCGTCTGTAATTGATACTAAATTAAAATTAATTTCTGTTCGAGTACTCAAGTGGAATATACGCGTACCACTGGTCACGAAAGGGTTAATAAACTGTTACAGTAGGAAAGTGATATTTCCGTATTTCTGTACTGCACATTCTCAATATTTTAATTTTAGATTGAATTAGTTGGTGCATTATGTTACAATTTCAGTGATATCCAATTAATTAACTGTTTAATCTTTTGTTGCTACCGTGTTGAACGGACATGTGGATAATAAATGTTGTTACAAGTTCAGCAGTGATGAGCTAACGATGACTGAGCGCGTTAATTAATATGCAGGGGAAATTGTTGCTTCGCCTAACTAAATGACGCCGAAATAATTGAATTTTGAATAACACGAACTTTGTAAAAGTCTTTTGTCCCTGTTTTCTTTTTTTTTTATAGAAAAGTACCCAACTTTTAATATTTTTAACACATTTTTTGAAGCAATAAAGCATTAAATTTCTTATTCATATTTATTGCAATACTATTTCTTAAGCAAATTCGTTAATTGTAATTCCATTCTCTATTTTGTTTCAGGTACGTATGGATCTACACGTATAGGTACTATCGATTACTTTTTCTAACAATGAACAGAAAGCGGTAAGTGTGTCAGTCATAATTGTTACATTAACATATAATTTAACGTTAACTACGTAAATCTCAAAAATTAAATTTTTAGTAACTTTAAATCCAGTATTCTACCAATTTCATAGCATTCTTACACATTGCTCGAAAATTTTAAACGAAGAAATGCATAGAGTAGAGGTTTTGAAAGATACAATATTAATAAAGAAATAGATTCATTTTACAGTAACAATAATATTGTTCCAGTCATGTAGCAGATTTCCATATTATTTCGGTCGAAAGACTTTATCGTTATTTACATCGCCTTTTTATGCAACGGTAGATCAAAGACGTAACCGTGTTAGGTACATACTTACGTTGTACTTGGTACATTTACTTTCATCACGACGTGTTACAGAAAGTAATCAGTAGGTACAAGAAACTTTGCATAAAACTGTTTAAAAGTGAAGAAGTAGAAGAAATCGTTATGTACACAAGTAGTTATGTTCTCGAGAAAAAGAGACAATTATGAAACACATATTAACTTGATACTTCCTTCGTTAAACAAATAAAAGTAAGTACAATATCTAACAAAACACAAAATGACGGAAGAGTAATTAGAAGTCACTAACTCATATTTGGTAGAATTAAGATCGGCCATTTTAGAATCACACACTCTCATCTCGTTACCAAGAAAATCCGACAATATCATTCACCAAACAAAATTCATTCTGCTACGTTGTTCTAAATTTTCCAGTTATCGAGTTAAGCATTGTTTATGTCACTCTCTAAAAGATAACCTTAACGATCACCAAGAACTGTATCAGACTTTGCAATTTCTGAAAGATATTGGATTGTATTATAACATCATCTGATTTCAAGTTATAACCCAACAATTTTCTGTGATAACCTTATGCAGTTGATGCGACATAAACTCATATAGCTACAGGATGAGCCACGTAAAACAGGTTACCTAATTATCCTCTCTATTCAGCTATGGTGGTATGAGAAACGTTTTAACGAAATTTAAAGGGTTTCAAAAGGTGAATAAGGTGGAAAAGAAATTTTCTATAAACGCCATTTTTTTCTGTTTTCTCAAGGTCATCTATGTTTTACATGAATGTATATGTTGTAGCAGACATTGATGTGCATTTAAGCATGCATAAAAACGGAACCTTAAAAGACCATGAACTCAAAACTTTTTAATTAAATGTGAAACTTCCTTCCATTTTCTGCCATTTCTACCACCGAAATAATTTGTTTCCTATCTCATTCACCCTTCGAAACCGTTTAAATTACGTATAAAAATTTTCTTGTACCACCGTAGCTGAAGAAAATAATTAGGTAGCGTGTTTTAAGTTTGTTCACCCTGTGTAAAACAAAAGTAATTAGAAGTTACAGACTTCACCGTGGTGCTGTAAATTACCGATACATTCGCAATAGGTTGAAACAAAAAGGAACCTCTGTCAGCAGATTTTTATTGATTCTCCTCCATCCTCCCCACATAATGTTCCCTTTTCGCCGAACTATACAAACATGTTATCGAATAATCTTCAAAGTTATCCATACAATTCCACCTGTCGATCCTCTACAATTCGATTGCATCCTTTGTTTTTTCTCTTTTTTTTTTTGACAGAACACTCGTTAGCCGGAGATTTGTGACTGTTCCAGTCCCATTAAGGTGTAATAGAGAAAGCTTGTTTCCTTTCCCACTGTATTTTTCGAGCACACGGTAATCACCGTAAAATTCCGCGCTGCCGAACCCAAACAAGCGGTTCGAAGCACCGTTCCTATAATAAAATCGATCTTAACCGCGTGCTGCTCTTCCCTGGTTAAGTACTGGTCATTAAAAAAGAAGGAAAAAGAGGGAGGGTGGAGCGGAAACGAGGATGGAAGGTCGAGAAGAATGAAGAAAAAAGGGAAAAAAGAGAGAGAAACGCGAGCTTCCGAATCTCTTCGATAATTCTGGACCCGAAATTCAAAGGGTGCCGATAATCACGGATGAAATAAGTGTCCCGGACAGAGTTAGGTGTTTTTAAGAGCTCTTAATGAGAGAGCGCTGCTGACCAACTTTAACATAAAACATCTATCCTTCGTCTTAACGAGAATCCAAGGATAATTGCGAGCTTGCGCTGGCTCGGCTGCTTTGACATTTGAAAGACGTACACGCCTTTTCTATTATTGCATTCTTTCGCGCGTTCGTTCGTTCCTCGCTCTTTTTTCCTACATCCCCCTTTCTCACTCTCTCTCTCTCTCTCTCTCTCTCTCTCTCTTTTGTTCCTTCGTTCGTTTTAGTCTCTCGTTCGTCTCTCTTCCACGTCAATTTGCAGAAACTTACGTCCGAGTACTTAGATAAACGATCATTACGGAGTCGCTCTTACGTACCACTCTTCGAGAGAGGACTCATTAGTACCGGTAAGTGTCACGATTCGTATAGGCGAGGGGACAGCTACGAGATCGACAAACTTCACCCGTTTCAAGGCAGTCGGGGGAAGGTTTAATCGTGCAAATGAAGTAGCAGCACTGTGTATCGGTGCGATTCTTTCCGGTGTGTGTTTATATACTCGTTGAAATACTACGTTATCCGTGCAGGAGGCGAGGTGGATAAATATTTCAGTCAGGGTCATTGTGAAACGGAACGTCAAAGTTCTGTTAAGACGAAGGAACTTTATTTCGCTGCTGCTTCTTCATTCTCTATGTTTGCGTATTATTTTTAGAATTATTTTTCACTCTCTTGCGCGAGAGTTTCTTTGGTTATTATTCGTTAACTGATTTCTTTTGTTACTGTTTATTTACTATTTACGAAACAGTTAAGAAGAAAGAATTTTTTCAAGCTATTATTGCTTTTCATCCTGCATTCTTTATGCCTCGTTCTGTACCTTATGTAAATATACGCGTTTCATAGCCGGTGTTTTACTATTATTTATTCTTTATGCGCTGTTATATCATCTTTTAGGATGTCCTTCTTGTACCAAAGCGAATAAATTTTTTAGCTTGTGCACTCGTGTACTTTCCTGTACGACAATTTTCTTCTTACTTACTATCAGTGAACACACTGCTTGGTTAATATTTATGGACAAAATGGTAGGGTTGCACTGAACTGAAGATATTTTTTAACTGTTACCTCTATATCTTCTTTGTTGGTGAAACGTTCTTACGCCGTTTGGATATACTGTGTTACTCCGTTACGCTGAACGTAGTTCAATTCAAATTGAAAAGTATCGCTTTATATACACAGGGTGTTAATTTTGAATCGAGCATCTAATTTATTTCCGCTACTATCAAAGGTAGGAAGAAATTACCAAATAGGATTTAAATGGTTTCCAGGCGTGCATCTGGTGATGATAAAAAAATCCTGCGATGGTCATTTTGTCAGATTTTTTTTTGCATATTAACATTAATTTTTTTCAATTAATTTAGTAACAGATTCAATATTGATGTAAAAATTGGCAGGTGATTCCAAACTTTGACAGGTAGTACCTACATACCAAGAGAATTATAATTCTGTCTTCTTTTAATACTGGATAAAAATGTTGCAGAAATATTAAGGCAACCAAATATCTACTATTTGTAAATTCTTACAAAAATTGCTTTAATTTAAAGGTATAGATTTTGTGTGAAAAATACGACTGAACATTTCTCTTGCATTATATTAGGTCTACCGGAAAGTTCTGTCCGTTTTTGAATGAAAAGAAAACAATACATTTTCCATACATTTATTAATATTTACTAAACAGTATAATTTCCATCGTTACCAATGACCTCTTCCCAACGTGATGGTAATTTGTGGATTTCAGTCCTGTAGAATGTCTCATCTTTGGATCTTGAGATGACATTATCGGACAGAACTTTCCGGTAGACATCTGAAACAATATATTTTAGAATAATTTCTACCCCATACTTATGAACATTACATTTAACTTCTCACACTTTAATGTTACCGTTGTTATCACCATTATTTTCCAAGCATGTTTCAATTTCTTCCCATGGAAATGAATATCCTGCAATTATCAATAGGGTTAGCGTTAGTGTTCACATATTATGAAATATCTATCGCTCGTATCAATCAACATATTGCCACAATGTCAGTTAACGTTCGAACACGTGGCACAGGTGCAACACGATATCTATCATTAAAGACGCAAGTCACCGCCGGATATTCGTTGTTCCCTTCTGAACGATGGTTCGCGAGGAAGATGTGAACGATGTAAGGACACGGCGATGGCAGGAACGAACCGGATTAAAACCGCATCTAAAGCGGAATGGATATATAATTACATTAGTCCCGTGCTATCGGTTGAAAATAATAGGTTAGACGCGCCCTTGTGCTCGCCCAGCGATAATTAGGTTGTATCAGGTTCGTAAAGCCGCCATTCTAAGCGGACGCGCAAACCTAGGTATACATGTAAACACCTTCAAACACGTTACGCTCTAATGGCACCCTATTATCTCTCGTTATAGCTGCAAAGTGTTACAAAGTTTCGGAACCTACTTTTCTTTATAACGTGACCACGTGTCCCGGTTGCTTCGTGAAAAGAAGAAAGAAGACAGGAATTAGAAGTGTTGCTGACGATTATCGGTGAAACGTCGATAATTCCAGGTGGAATTAATGGAAATCTTAAAACGATCTTTTGATATTATTGTATTAATTCTCACTCGGGATTAATGTTAAAAGGACATGATTTTTAACAGTCTAATGTGTCAATTTGGAGTATGTTGTATGTGCATTGTCGATTAATTTAAAATCACTTACGAATGTTTTATTGTATCGTATCTATTGAAGTGTCCATTTTTCCAACTTGTCCAACTTTCAGAAATTTAGTGTTTTAATAGTAATAATTGTTACTGCTGGAATTCGCCGATACTAAAGTCGTAAGTGTCAACTTCGCTGCGGATGAACAAGTTGAAAGTTGTACCAGCAGTTCTAGCTTATTTTCCCTCTAAATCTATGAAGGTAGTAAACGCTGAAAGTTCACAGCACAAGTGCCGAAATGAACAAACACATGTTTTACATTTGTATTGCATAATTTTCACTTATGGCACTTACACTACCGGCCAAAAGTTTGGAATCACCGAGCATTGCAATTTACACAAAAATTTCCAGAAAAAAGTCAGAGACTTTGAGAATTTTTTATCATTCGAATCAATTGATATGAGATAAATTGATAAATGTAGGATTGAGATAAACATCAGATCTATAAACAATTAGCAGTAGATTTAATATTGATGAAAAGTGGGAGGTGATTCCAAATTTTTGGCCGGTAGTGTAGGTACATCCTTTATCGTTTCAACACCGCATCAACGCCATATACCTAATTGCACGAATAATGCAATGCTTTCAGGATCTGAAATTATAAAAAAAAAAAAAGAAATGTGACAATATCGAAAATATAAAGATGCTTTAGAAGAAGAAAGACATTGAGAAGTTAGTTTGAAAATGAATTTTAACGTGGCAACGGTAAGCGTCAATTTGGCGCGTCAGCCTGCGAATATGTATTCGGAAAAATATGTAATCGAGGAAGGCACCAAACGGGGAAAAGTTCCTTTTGCCGCTGAGTTATGATCAATTTAACGGAATAAAGCATGGAGGAGAGAAGAGCGGACTTACGTCTGCGCTTCCAATAAAATCCCGCGTTGCACGGGACGAAATTATTTAAAGCAGACTGCTCTTTGAAATCATTCCCTCACGAGAAAGCCACCGGCGGGAAGCGAAGGGAGCATCTCCCTTAGTTCAGCGAAGTGAGAGTCGTAAGAAAAGAGAACTCAGCCCTGCCTGTATATAGGCAATTTGACTTTTCTGCCCTTTGAGTCGATGATCCCGGTTGTAAAGAAAGAATCAGTCCCAAGTAAACCTCTCCGCTAGAAGGACCTTTTGAATAAGGTAATGTTCCAAAAGATATTTTTCCTCCTCTCGATAGCTTTCCTCTGCCCTTGGCGACGCAAAGCCTCTAATCGGTTAAAAAATGCTTACCCATTCGTCCCCTTCGATGAATATTTTCCTTTTTTATTGCGGAGGTCTCTCTGGTTTCGACAATTTCCATCGGAAGTTCGGGGTTAACTGTTTTTACAACGAAGTATTATAGTCGTACTTGCTAAAAGGTGTTGGATTTCTTTAAATGTCTCGATCGTGACAGAATTAGATTTCTTCTTTTATGGAAAGTAGATCAAGGGAACGTGAGAAAATACTTGAATGTTACCTATCGAGATTGATTTATTTGTTTAAAACGTGGATGATGGAATCGTTGAATTACTGCATGTTTTTTAAATTTTCACGAGGGTGTGAAAAATACATATTTAATCTGAAAACCAAATAACAACAGCTTTGATAATAAGGAACTGTAAAATTAATCTCCTACGTATTATCTAGAAATCATTATCAACTCTGCTAAAATCCACAGATTCGAGATTTCGAAGCAACGAAACGAATTATATCAAAGTTAAACGGGCTTGTATGAAATAGAATTTCGCCAGGTTTTTCGGTACAATTCATGTGCAATTCTATTTTCGTTTTACGAAACGCTACATAAAAATAGATAAGAACGAATGAATGAGAAAAAGGAGAGATACTGAGAGGACACCGAAGATAAGAGGGTGAAACTGAATTGGCGACCGCGCGAGCCAGTGTTTAAGCGGGAAGTTTGATTTCTAGCTGGCCAATAACGACAAAAAAAGTTGGAACGTGCCGAAGTGTACGGTGTGTAACCTAGTTTACAAGTTGCGTACTTTTGATTACACCGTCGAAAAATACAACGGCGCGGGAAATCACGTTTTAAGTACAGTTCCGTAAAGTTAGCTTATAGGATCGGCGGAAATATAAGATAGTAGAAGTGGCGAAACTTGCGTAAAAGAAAGTTTGTCGAAAATTCCCGACGAAGTGAACAATCTTATCCCTCTCGAAACGTGGATATTTCTTAACTATCTTCCAAGCCTCGTATACAAGCTTGCCGCGGTGTCTACGTGAAATTTCAGGTAAATGAGAACACGCCCGGTCTATCCGCAACGCCTTTAGCCCGCCACATCGCCCGCGTGTTCTCCGTTCTGTTTCCACTTTAAAATTCTCCACGATCTTCTTCCTTCGAAATGAGAAGCAGAAGCCCGCTGTTGAACAAGGCTATAGCGAACCGCACTGGCCAAGAGTTTAATTTCGAAAGATACACGATATTTCGTACTAATGGAGATATAGAGTGCGAGCTGGCTCGTGTTGACGACCCTGAACTCTGTTGGAAAGCTGCATGTTGCGTGGAGAAGTTCCTTCGAGTAGGAGTTATAATGGATCAATCCTCATCCGTCCCTCGTGACAATTTGACACATTTTTCCGGTAAAAAATTGTATTATTCGGCTATTTGTAGAAAAAATTTGTTGTTTACTTTCTATATTTAATAAAAGAATTTACAAAATTAATTATTTATCTTTTCGTTTAATTGATTTTTTACCATTGTGTCAAATTAACACCGAGGGACCTATTAAGATGCGAAACTGAGGGACGGATGAGGGTTGAAGACGGTTGTCATACTTGTCATTTGACAAAATAGAAGAATCTTTGTTGATTCAGCCATTGAAGTTTGTAACATTTCATGTTGGCATTGGAAAACTTTGGATATTGGATAATACGTGTTACTATATCTTGTATGGTTTAAGAAATTTAATAGAAAATCAGTTTTACACTTTTTAACCCTTTCATTACTGTTGGCGCCTATAGGCGTTTTGAAAATTTGCTTGCACTATACTGCTGGAGACTTTTGGTGCACTTCCACCTTAATTCAATACTTCGTTTTATCCTTTACGCCCTTCCATCTTAATTTGATAAACCGAATTTTAAAACGATACGGCCAAAATAACAAATTTTGCAGCCGTGGTTAAAAATTGACCGTCAGTCACCGACGTTACGCGTTAAAATCAGCCGTAACGAAAGGGTTAAGGATGTATTCATTTTATTCGGAACGAATATCTTTCTGAATAACTTTAGACAGTACGTAGATATACATAAGTGATTGTAAGTGAAAAAGTGACAGAACATCGCCGTGGCGCAACAGTCGCTCAAACAAGAGGCGCGCATTATTTTTCCAATTAACGTGGTCCAGAAGTTTTAATTAAAATTTAACTGGGAGCAGTTAGAGGGAAGGACATGTGTAGTTTTGTATCCCTCAGGTACACCACGACTATGCTAACGAGAATGAACGAATTAAGCAAATAAAATCATGCGTTTTGTGACATACGCTTTGAGCTTGGAGTAGTGGCTATTGAAATTAAACATCATCTAAATCTACCTGCTGCGGGTTTGATTATCAAATAATGGAAAATTGGAGTGAATGAGAACCGCAATGCTCTTTGTTTCCCGTTAAGTGGATCGATATGTATTTCGTAAAACCCCTGTAGATATTACGATAGCGATATACCAGATAACGGAAAATATTAATTCTTTAAAGTACAATAAGGAATTGCTCCAGTTATTTATAAATAATTATCATTCACCTTTGTGCGGAATAATGTCTTAATATTCGAGGATATGGAAAAATATTATGACAAATGTGTATATTTTAACCCTTTGAAACCTGATTTTCCTTCGTTCACGATAAAAAGAATTACGTTTTTTTGAGTGAAGCAAGAGTTAATAATTATTATGAACAAATTGGCTAGTAATAATGTAATACATGTAATGTTATAAAATGTTATAAAATTTAGATAAGTACATGGTATGTAACTTCCAAGTCACGTGGTGATATAAAGGGTTAATTTCAAGTCAATCTTATTGATCATATTCATCCAGATTCGCATTCTAGAGAATGTCCTAGAAATAAACTCAAACTTACAAAATATTGATAAATGGACACGTAACTACCAAGTCACATGATGTTGTTAAAGGTTAAATAAACAAGCTAAAAAGTATGTAGCCTAAGAAATATACTAGCTCTGAAGTAGGTAAATTACTGTACACAGCTCATTAACTAGACATTCGAAGAATAATTTATCACGCAGTTTCGCTTTTCGTTTCGAAGATGCTAAAAAAAGTTGTCGAGTAGAATGCATTAACAAGTGTTTCAGATTGTTCGTTGTAAGTGTTTTTGTCAATCTGTACAGGACGCGCCCGGACGTGGCGAAACGCGTTCCATTTCGTACGTGGTCATTAGGAAGAATCGTTTCTACCCCCTCGACGTCATCTCCTATCCAGAAAGATAGCCCAACTCATTCGGAACTAGTTTCCGAGAGGGTGAAATTGACATTCTCACCGACATCTGAACGCCGAGATTCGACGTTAGATTTTGGACACAGGATATTAGCAGAGCGGTAGACGCGAAGGGAAACGCGCAGGAATTCAGCTTGGAAACAATCTCCTCTGGCTGTGTTATCTGTTTCTCTCTTGCTCGAATTCTCCCTTGCAATCTTGTTGGCTGGAGATAACACTAATTACCATTGTACCCATAGAGAATGGCTCATACACCGTCATCTTGGAAATCTTAACCCTTAATAACACCGCTGTCAGTCAACAGGCTACGTACAATGAATCGGTTAATCGCGTTTAACCAATAATATTGTGAAATTCGATGCTTAACGGATGTAATTATAATTGTTTTGATATCGTAGTGTAAAGTATTCCAGGATACAGAACAGGTGTGATTGTCTTTGGTGTGGAAAGCGATGATTCGCTGCTTACTAATGGCCAGGCGAAACTTGCCACGGACGTTATGAAAATTTACGGATTTTAAATGCTCGCGGACGGGCGCGGGGCATTAGAAGTTTTTACTCGCGCGAAACTTTGCCCTCCTTATCTGCCTTTATGGTCGAGTGCCGTTCCAGAAACTGGGCTAACGCGAGTATCTCGAAGCAGACGCATCGATCTCCCGGGACGCTCATAAAGACGCGAACACATAGTAGTACTAAGAGGCGAAGGTGGACGTGAAAGGAAACAGGAGGTAGGAAGTAGGATAGAAGTCAGGAAATTGTAGTGGACACTGTCTACACGGGGAAAGTAGTTCATCCCTCATGGGAGTGACTTTGTCCGTCAGTATGGCGGTAACGCGTCTGTGGGAACTTGGAGAGGAACGATCGACATGCTAGAACGGAAACAAACGGTTTTACAACATTTCAATCGCGTGCTGCATCGAGCTTCGCGAGGAATAGAGTGATTAAAGATAGTTGCACGGATAGCGGTGAATTATTCCTTACGATCATTTCTACCGTTTCGCTTTTCTTTTCGTAGAATCAAGCAAGAATTTGCACGCTAAACTGCGTTGCGTGAGCTACGGTTGTTCGAGGTTGGACAAAGTGGGTATGGATATTTCGAATTTCTGTTTAGCTTGTTTGGATTCAGGATGAAAGTTGATTTAGCGAAAGATATATCTACTCTTGTGTATAGAATTTTTCGACGTTAGTTGTTGATCCTTTTTCTATATAAATACAGAAGTTGATACAGAAATTATTTTGGTATTGGTGATATTATTTTTTGTTCCATTGATCGATAAATTACTTTAAATGCTAAATAAGCGGAGTTACTTACAAATGATTTACTAATAACACACGAGTGATAGAATTATGATACCTAATGGAATTAAATTGTTACAAAATAAAATCAAATTTATCAAGAAACAGCACATACCATTAAAATTCCATTTTCATTTAATGCAATCAACTTACACACTTTTAATTCAATCTCTACATCTCAATATCAGTTCAACTAACAGTGTAAAAACAAGTTCAATCCATTCGACGTAAAAGACAGAAGAATTCCAATTTTCTCCTCAAACAGCTGACAAATTTCACCAAGTATTTCCTTAACAAAATGGTAATCAAATAATCCAGCAAATTTCACACTGTTTATCACAACATTCCATTAATTCCGACAGTTGTGGTTCATCGCCTAGTTCATTTATTTATACACCAAGTCCGTTTCATTGTCGTCGAGGCGCTTGTCTTCAGCGGAGGCTGGCGGGCCAACAGTGACAAAGAGAGCCAGTGTCGGGAAAGTTGCTAACTTTATGCTCCGCTTGTTTAGATTGGGCAGGAAAGCGGTTCCCCGGTTCTCACCATTGTTGGTAATTTGGCACCGACTTCGTTACCAACCAGCCGGTGCCGTCAACGATTTAGCTGTAATCACAGGACTGGACGAGTTTCCTTAACTTCGAATCCCAAGGACGTATACAAGGTGTTCGTAACCGTGGCTCATATTAGGTATTCGACGAACCTTCGGATCGAACCTCGAAAGATGGAATATCAACGCCAGCTGACTACGCTCGTTGAGCAGTTGACCCGGTTTCTACATTTATCGCGCAGAAACCTGCAAATGTTACACCGCTGCTCGAGCAGATTAATTGTAAACACTTTGACAGCCGCATGTTTCATGCAAGTACTCTTGCCTACAGCTGGCATCTCGCATTTATCTTACCGCATTCTTCGCGGAGTTGTTCATGGGAGAAACATTCGGGGGGGCACACCACCCTCAGGTTGTTAAAAATAGGGTAAAGTTTGGGAATTTTTTTCATAGGTAACTATTCAATGTGAAGTTTCCAGTTTTGTCGGAGGATGTGAATGTAACATTCAGCTTTTTTCTTCAATTTTTGGAAAGTGAAAATCTTAGAAAATGAAGGAGTTATTGGGGAACATGTTCAGGTAGAACATCGATTACTGGCCGCCATAGCTGGCAAGGTTTGGACGAAAAATGTATTACTGCAATGTAGCCTACGATTTTTCGAAACTTGTGATTATTACAGAAATGGTGGCAGTTTGAACTGAACAAACTGCTTTTTATCAAAAAAATCAACTTTAAACTGATTAGTTCCCTTAGACATTGAGAATGAAAGTGAAAACTGATTTAAAAGATTATCGTTAGCTGATAGTATTTAATTCATATTGAAGATTTAGCATTTTACTTTGTGCTGTGGCAATACAGTCGTAAATAAGTAGTAAATAAATAAAAAATTTGTAATTAAAATCAAAGAAACAGGTAATCAAAATTCACACAAAATAATTGCATAAAAATTCGTTTCGATGAAAAAATTGACAATTTTGTACGATTGTATTATATTTAGCGGAAGCATATTTAGATATTGAATTTCACGAGAGCGACAGCATAATGAAATTCAGTAATATTGGATAATTGAAACATAATCCATTGCAATCTATGTTCCACCGGTCGCAATTAGTATACTTCAGCACGTAACTTAAACTGCTGCCTTCAAGATAGTGAATCTTGTAGTTAGCCTGCCTTAGTCATGTTCACATGTTTCATCCCATATATGGTGTATTTATAGCCCAGTTTCTACGTTTCCTGTAAGTTATCGAGCAGTTGGAACTTGGACGGATAATATGGGATTCCAGCGAGTTCATATCGTTGGTAAAAGCGATATTCTAACCTGAAATGCACATTCATAAACAGGAACGTGTTGACTCGTTAATCAACGCTCGTGCCTCGCGCATCCATGCCACGTTGTCAAATGCTTGTCATATTTTTCAGTCATTCCACGTGCCAGAAATTTCAACCTCGATAAGAAATACATCCGAGAGGATTCTTATTCTAACAATTACTGTAGCCTTATCATTAAAGCACGCTAAATTTCATCAGTGAGAAAAATCGTAGAAAATTTCCCAAAAAGTTCGTTCAATGCCAACCTTGTTTCCAATATTAAATAAATCTGAAATAAAAGTGGAATGCAATTTTGCTTCGTTTGTATATTTTACAGTTTTCAAAATTTCGTAAAATTCGCAATTTAGCCGCCTAACAATTACCCGCAATATTGAAGATATTTACCGATGGCTGATAATGTGAACAGAAATTTGATTAAAAAACTTTAGCCTCGTTCCTGGAAATTCAGCTAGCCTATTAAAAATATCGTTAAGCACACTGGAGGTTACGAAACTTAATAGAAATTCAGGCGTGAGGGCCGGTTGTTATAAATAATCGAGCGTTCTTAATTTCCACGATCGCCAGGTGCGTGGAAGCACGTTGTAACGAGTAAGAACTTATGAAGCATGAAGGGAAAAAAAGAGAAAAAGGAAACACGCGGTCGTACCCTTACAAGCTATCTAGCAGCCGTTTAGCCAACCATTCGCTTCACTTCCTCGCTATGCACTCTCCAATAACTTCCCGATAGTCGGGACGTCACGAGTTCCAACGAACGAGTGGACTGTTTATACGCTTCCAATAACCGCAGAACAGTTGCCAACTGTCGCACCCGTCGATTTCCACGCTCCTTCCAGCTCGCGAACTTACTTTCTGTACTTGCCAATCTCGCCGGCGATGTTCCAATGTAATCCCAATTTCGGAATTCTTCCTCGCATTCCGCAGGCTAGCTTCATAGCTGACTTCCTTAATAAGGAGCAACCAGGGTGGGTGGGAGGAGGGGTGTGGCAACGGGACGTAATGGGACACGAGAAAAAAGGGGTCGATTAACTTTTTTACGCTCCACAAGGTTCATTTGAAACGGTACTTCATGCTTCCGATCATTCCAGGAATTCGCTGGGGAAAGAAGAAAGTAGTATTTGTTACGACTTATGAAAAAAATAGTTTGAACGGATTCCTGGTATTAGCGAGTATTATTCGAAGTGAGAATTAATTTGTTATTACTTGTATTTGATTTAGTGTACACTAGACGTTTGTTCCGCTGTGATTAGTTGTTTATGTTGCTTCGACAAGGCTCGTCGTTACGGTTGCTAAACGAGCCAATCGGAAGTTAATGTGACTAATTCCATTAAATTTCTTTCATTCGTGAAAAATTAAGCACCAAGCACATGCTTTGACACTAAAGTTGGAAGAATGTCAAAAGGTGGAGTTAATCATTTTGGCTTCCGAGTGGCTCAAATAATAGTAGGTATTGTTACTACAGTGTTTCTGTTGCGCATTCAGTAGCATGGTCAGGCTGTACTTAAACCTAATTTTAACAATAAAAACATATTTAACGAAGGGAATATTCCGTGAGTATTTCAATAAGCTCGACCGAATCGAATAGAAGCTATTAGGAATATTTCTAATTTCGTATAAATTCCACAACTATAATAAATCATTCTATTTAACTACTTTTCGTATCGCCGTTGAAGCAACGTCATAGATTTTATTACACTGACAGAATACTTAGTTTAATCGCGATTTTCAGGGAACACCCGGCTCCCGCTATGGTTGGGCGAAACGATCAGAGCGAAGCTTCGCGAGACACACGATGACGTTACACGGGAAAGTTAGCAGCTTAGCGTCAACACTTGACAAATTATGCTCTTCCTTCTCTTTCACCGGTGACGACGATCTCCATATTCAGAAGCAACCGGGAACGACGTTCATCTTTCTCATACGCTCGTATTTAACGTGCCCCTTTCCAGGCATACTGGAACAACGAAGAATGCAACGTGGCTTTCGTTGTTCGACTTTATAAGTCGGCTAGCAGCTAGCTGGCCTGTGTAATTAATAAGAATAAAAGTAGATGTGGCGTCGAGGTGGATCGAATGGTTTTGATTAATCGTCCAACGTAGCATTGATGGATGGGCCTGCTTGAAATCTCCAAGCTTTATTTTGACCTCGATTAATGCACAATCCCTCCCTAATCCTTTCGTTGCGTAAATTAGTCTAAATCCAAGGGAACATCGTTAACGAACCTCCAACGCAGGTTAACGTAGATAAATTGAAAACCTGATAACACGAGCTTAAACTAGATCGTGGCAATTTTTAAGGGGAAACAAAATGTTATTCCACCCTTCTCTCTTCACTTGCTTACTGGCTTTTTTACGTTCACCTAAATAGAAGTTTATTAAACTTTCTGAAATGATAGCAGTACTATTTAAACAAGAAAAATGTATTATAACTTATTTCATGTCGCTCAGTTGTGCACAAACATATCACAAAGAAATAGAGCAGTTTAACCCAAGGTAAATTTCAGTATCATAAAGAAATCATAGCCGTTCTGCTATAAACAGTCACTCTACTCATCTGACTTATCTCTCCCACCCTTTTCCTTTTTTCTGGCTTTTTCAAACATTTCCAACATTCATTTTCCTCCTTCGACTTTGTCTAACATCCAATAATCCATTCCTAATTTTTATTCCCCACTTTCGATCTAGCCAATGACCATTCACCACGAATTTATATATTTCACATCACAGCGGAGAAAGAAAATCATCGTAGCACCGTGAACATCGTACAATTTTTGTCATTTTGTAATTTGACTTCAATCTTTTGATTTTAAAAACAATAGTTTGCAGAACTACGGTGATTCAATCAAGTGAACAATTTTTAACACATCGTCACCATCAAAAATCAAAACTAGTCCTCACGCCATTAATGTGGGAGTGCGTTCAGAATTTTGTGAAATTTTCGAAAAAGCAGCGCGTCGCGAAGTAAGTACTTATTTCGTTGCTACAATGTTCACGCCATTATAAAAACTTACTTTGGAAAGTACTAAGTCTACACTTTCCATAACATACACCATCTACAGATTTTTCAAAATAGCGCAGTTATCGTGAACCCATTCGAAATTCACCGATAAATACAGGATGTCTCTGAATGCATTGCACAGTCTGAAAGGTGAATTCGAAATGTTCACCTGAAAATTCAGATGGACTCTTGTCACAATGACGATTTTTCCTCGCTATCTTATCTCGTCGATCATTGTGAACTTCCACACGTTTTAGCAACTCCTCGACGGGCTTCTGGTCGCGCGTGTGTTCTGAGACGAAATTCGCAGAACGCATGTAAGATTAATCGCGACATGCGAAACAGTCTGGTGCTCGCGACTGCAAACATGTGTTGCCCATTCCGCCACTCAACTTGGGTGGTTTCGTGACCGCTGAAATGCTCGATTAACGTTGAAATCACGATCCTGCATCCTGCTCGATTTTTCGACACTCTCTGATCCTTTCGCAAAGTGCAACTGACATCCAGTTCTAGTACAGGGCCAAGATGAAACTTTCTGGGTATAGTATTTATCGTTGGAAAAGTTTTATTAATTTTTACAATTTTATCAGTGGAGAAATAAAAATTAACAAAGTTTAGAGAATTTTGAAAACAATTAAACCAAAATTTTCATTAACGGTTAAATTGTATATTTTAGTATCTAAGGATTTTGGAGTACTGTCTGTATTTATTGAAAATTATAACGAAACGTGAGGAAAGGTTTATCAAAGAGAAGTGAAATTTCCAATCAAAATGTTCATGTGGAGTTTCATGAATTAAATGATCATTTCTAGCTTGTAATTTGACATCGTTTTTAAAAGCTTCTTCTTGCGAATTATCTCAGTATGTAGCATAAGTCGTTATTGTTTCGAAATTTGTTGCTCGATGGTCATTGAAAATTTTTTCTTAATCATTTGCAAATTGACTGCAAGTGGGCTGGTACATTTCCGCAAATTTGCAAAATTTACGAGCTTTCTTAAGGTTAATACATTCGCTTTATCGTTGCTTGTTCCTGATGCAGAGAATTAACCACGCATAGGAAAATTTATACTCTGCCTCTGTACAATCTAAAACACCACTAACACGTGCATTACCGTGTTGTTAAGTGCATCGCATGTACGCATAGATACCGCAAAAGATGAGGTTAAAATATTACACTCGCTGATAATGCCTCGTGTTCGCTGTGCAATTTTACATTAACGCCGCGATTTAACGCGAAAGCAACAATCTATTTTCGCTGTTCATGCACGTCAAACTCGCTGACCCAACAACACAAGAATCGTAACGAATTATGCACCTTGATGAAACGTGCATATCAATAACAATTTAAGAACGCTTACTTTGTTCAATTTTTTTCTTCTCTTCGCGAATATTTAAGCAGTTTAATCCTGAATATATCTGTATTTAAAAATGCCTTGGTGCGAGATTACAGCGTTACTGTGGCACAAGGGTTTGCATAGTAATAGTTTCAAATTTCGTAACGTAAGATAATAATTATTGATAAAGGTGTTGATGAAATATGTAGTTTCTGCAAATGTAGCGATTACTTTACATTTTTAAAAGAACCTCTAATTGATAGTAGTATTTCAGAAAACCTGAACAAATAGTACGACGATCGATCATTGTAAAAGGTATTAATTTCAAATATAATGTGTATCAACAAAATGTTAGAAATTACTAATTGGAAGCAGGTATTCTAACTTCCATCGTTTAACCCTTTCTTAACCAGTAGGACGTATATGTCCCACTTGAGTACTCGAAAAAAAATGTATTTCAATTTGATATCTATTAAATCGATAGATAAATAATAAATTGTTAAAAAAGAGAATTTCTTATCACAATGTTACGTTGTCTCCAAAATCTCCCCTCGTAATTCTTCAAATTTCCAATCTTTTCTTTCCCTCCTTTTCATACGTACAATATAATTTCGCATAATTCTATATTATCACCTGTAAGATACAAACAAACGAAAATGAAGGTAAGTATCTTCTTACTCGATCCCAAGGACCGAACGCGCGGGTTATTAGCCACAGTCGAGCAAATCGTTTTATGATCACCTTGCCTCGAACTCGAGATCTGGACACCACTTACGTTAGGCCCAAATGAAAGGACCATCCGGCCGTAAAAAGTACCACTTTCGGAAATCGACACTTTTAATAACAATTTCCTGCCACCAGAAGGAACTGTATCTGATACATCCACGACGTAACACACATGCCAATCGAAACACGCGACATCCACAGCAACATATGCACCTGCAAGCACAGACAGATTACCTGAGATTCTTCAGAGATGCATCAGTAAAACGCATCTCGTAATAAAAACACAACAATTGTCAAAAGCATATTGAACACGATAACATCTCAATCTACAAGGCAATATTACGAATTCTTGTATTTCAACTAGACTTACAATTAGTGATTAATTTGCGTTCGGTACTTACTGAGACACCTGATACATGGTTCTAGACCGAGAAACCGTTTCAGCCTACTCACCCTAACGTTTTCTTGCTTAAGTACTGGAGCCTACTTCGAACTAAGCGACAATTTTTTAACGCCGAGCTTCTGCAAAATTTCCTCGGTGAATTCAGACGAGCGTCAATGTGGACAAGACTCTCGAACCATAGTTAAATAGCAAATTTTTCCGCCAATAATGAGAAAGCAACATTCTATATTCAACATCTCCGCAGATATTTCCCGCCAAAAAGGCTTCTTAGGATGTAAGTCGGGTCAACGAAGTCAGTCGTGAAAATTCACTCGTATACGATAGACTAGTCAACCTACACATCAATTTCTTCGCATTTTCTCGTTCCAAATTAAGAGTACAATTGAACGTACAACCTGACCAACGTTCAATCAAAAGCATCGCGCCATTGTTGACAATTCTTGAGACAGACACGACACTCGGTGATTAATTCGATAAAAGCCAGGATCTCGATGCATCGTCGCGAATAAGTGTAACAGAACTTACGTCCCTGTGAAATTCTCAGTTACAAGACTACCGCGGTGTACGTAACAATTCTAATCGATCGACGCTCGCTTTCCAATAGGAAGACAGGCGAACCAGAAGGGGATCGTAAAGGCATCATACGAATTTCATGAGTGAATTTATCGAAACGGACGATTGCTCGTAACAATGCCCGACAACAACCCGCCATGAAAGTCCCGGAGCGTCATGATTTCACTCTGTTCACGGGGTCACCGTGGAGAAATGCACAGCGGAAGACGGGTTCGCCTACATTTTTCACGGGCAATTCTTCAAAGGAAGCTCGCGATACGTTCCGATGCCGTGCGGTGGGATGTATTATTCGTGAATCAGGAGAGAAAAGAGGCCGGGCTTTTCGAGTAGGTGAACGTCCGTCGCTGTTTCAATAAACTCATGGAAATCGACAACGCAGGCGATAGGTTGTGTGTCGCCAAAACCGGGTGGCTGTGCTGGCAGCAGCCCTGAAATATTAAACGATCGAACGCAGTCTCTGCAGTATACGCGCGTTCTCTTACACACGTCTATTCACCTGTTCATGAACGTGTTTGTGTGTGTGTGTCACGTGAGCACGTATACGCGGTGCTCGGTACACCGATCTACTATTTTACCGGACCAGCATGTACCAGCATATTAGCCGGGCTCTGATGTCCCTATGTGTGTAATTAGGAAGATGCTCGCAGGTTAAACGTACACACGATAAATATTATAATTAGCGAGATCAGTGTAGACGCGAAACATTTGCACGATTATTCTTCGCTAGCATGACGCTGCTCTCTGGGTCCTTTGATGAGACCGCTTTGCCAGTAAGCTCCATGTCAATGGACCGTTTACCTTCGAATTAAATAGCAGAAAGAGTACTTTCTCATTGAATATGACGAACTGTGATGCTTATGGTGAAATTACGCGATTGAGGTAATGTAAATTGGAAATTTGTTTAATGTTGATTTATCGTTCGAATGATTTCACTCGATCTTTTAGTTAGGAGGTACTGTGAAGTATCGTAAGGTACTTGGCCGCTGCGAGTGATGTGGTATTAATTAGTTAATTGTCGAGAAAGAAGTATGTTTTAGTACCCCGAATTTATTGGACGTGTACAAAGTGTTTGTTATAGTGACCAAATTGATTTTTTATTGATTCGTTTATGGCAAAATTTAGTTCACTTTGAGTGTTTCGAACCATATGATTTTCGTTTTTAGTAATAAGTACCGTATCAAATTTATTCCGATAAAGAAGACAGTGCGTAAAATGTGTTCAATAAGAACGACTCCATTAAAAATCTTACCGAAAGTGTAAAATTTCAAAGAGTGTAGGATGTAAGATATATCGATGCGCGAAGACGGTATGTTTTATTTTATTACATATTCAAAGAACAATCGTTTAAAAGAAGATATCTTTTATATAATATCTCATCAATTACTCGGCATTTCTAAATCTCTCACACAAACGTTATACGAGTTTTTACATAAAATTACCTTTATTGCTATTTAATAAATGACACAATAACAGCAAATTACGGTATACAAATACCCTAATAGCAGACACAAGAAACACTGCACAATTAAATAAAACTCTTCCAAAACATAAATAGTCCATTACAATCTTTCAGCGCCACCCACATTTTCCCATAAAATCCGACACCCTACAGGCATCCGAACAGTTTTTCCAGGCGAATGCTAATTATGAAATGTTCCAAGCCGTAGCCTACGCTGGCCAATCGGATTACACCGCGTCACTATATCAGCCATGCACCCTGTAACTTGCACCCGTGCGCAGAGTTCAGTAAATATTACAATTAGCCTGTTCGGTAACGATGTAACTCGTTTACCCGGTGGTTCCCCTAGCTCGATACTATCGCTCGCATAATAGGCAGAGCGCGGCGTGGCGCGACACTCTGCTATCCCGGACAACGTGGACCGAGTCCCATGGCGATTCCGGGGCCATCGTATTACACGTAGCCGGCATTACGAAGCAATCGTCTGCCCGGTGGTCGAATCGAGTGACTCCCGATTCCCAGTGCACACTCCATACGGCACGTCAGCCCAATTTCGTCGGAAAATACGTGTCGTTACGCACGGCTTGCCCACGGACTGGCGCTGATGCGCCTATCGCGGCGTTAATTAATAAATGGGGATTCGATTTGGCCGACGGGATAATTGAGGAATTAACAATGCTCGATCGCCCAATCGTTCGCTGCTCGAGCGGGAACAAGCTGTTCATCTAACGCGCGACAACCAGACACGTTACACTTTCGGTAGGTTTTAATGGATACTCGATCGGGTAACAGATCAAAGGTGCATGATCGAGCATCGTTCGCGGAGAATTTCGTGTTCGTGGAGTGATCTAGAATGAAGTTCTATTAAGAATGAAAGGGTTAGTGATAGATTAGGTGCGATAATGTAGGGGTCGTTATGTTGCTGTATTGCGTGGATTAGGTGCAATGTCTCGGGTCGCGTTTAAAGTATGTAAGTTGGTGATTTAGAAAAGGAAAAATCACCAATCAGGGTGGTTTTAGGAAAATAGGAGTCTTCGTCGAGGGAAACCGCAGAGACTCCAACAGAAACACTTGACCACTCGCAAGAGAAACGCCTCTCACTTCGCAGTAGAATTTATACCTTGAATTAGTTGTAGAAAATAGAACATAAAATAAAAACTTAGTGTTTCAATCAAGAAACTGGTCCTTCGTAGCCTTAGACCATTAGTTTACATTATTTCTACTGAATATTGGCATTTTCAAAAGTTCAAGTGCCAGAGGTTAATTGTGTAGTAATAGTTTTAATGCTGTTCTTATCAAAACAACTTCTTACAATTTTACTTTCCTTAGAAATATGGTCCGTAGCTTTAGTATCACCAGGATTATTAGTATTGTACTGTATGATCTAAAAGTTACCAGTATCTCATTAACTATTTCTCGTGAAAATAGAAAAGGTGGTATACAAAATATTATATGGAGAATAAAACATAACATTAAAATATTCGTTCTTGTTATTACTATCTACTGGAGTACTCTTCTAATGTTTCCACAACTTGGTTTTCAATTTCAACATTTTTTCTCTATTATAGAATTCTGTAAGTGTTTGGACAGATGGTAATCAGACGGTGCAGTGTCAGAACCGTATGGAAGATGAATTATTATACCTTATCGTAGTTTACTCAGCTTCTGTTGGGTATTGGAAAGTGTATAAAGGCAATCGTTGCGGTGTGGTGGAATACTATCACTTTTCGATTCGCCAATTTTTCGCTGGTTCCCTTGTTTTCACTGTCCTATCCAGCCGGACTAAATTCCTTTAAAGGCTTACGTATTCTTAGATATTTCTACAATAATTGATTTTCCATGGTTCGTTGTCACAGCTGATGTTACTCGATCAAACTCAAGGCTATTATTATTCAATAAAAATCATGGCTGAAAGAACGGGACACAAGGTTTTAATTGTTTCAACATCACAGGATATTCTTATTAACTATATACGATGTTGAACAAAGAAAAGCAAATGCAAATACAGCTGCATTTTAAAGAAACTTTTACGAGAAGAGTTCTCTACTTCAAACTATTACAAAGGCTCATTTTACATCTTTATCTAAAAGTTCTAACTTCTCAGTATTCATGAATTCGATTACCCATCTCTTCTAAATTTAATCAATCACAATTCTGCAAGCGAATCCATGCAACGTCTACTGTGGAAGCAAAACAACATACAACAATCCGGAACAATACGCGAAGCACTGAACTTTCGTGACACACGTCAGACGAAAATCTCACCGAACAGGGCACAATGTCTCGTGTCACATTTAAAGTGTATCGTTGACTCTGCTTTCGACTATAGTACGGGCCAAATGTATCGGCTGGTCAAGGTCATTTCTCCTCCGACGCTTTTCTCTTCCACACTTACCATACGGCAATTAAACAGTCGTCCTATAGAATCTTTCCATTCCGCATTTAAACTAAGTACGTCCGCTGTGTGCTCGTAAAATATAAAACTGAGAGAGCATATTGCCAAAACAGAGACAGATGAAAGAGGTGCATCCTCATAAGGCGAAGGGAGCATATTAGAAGTAAGACAAAGATCGCGTTGCAAAAATAGATATAGTCTGGGCCACGATATAGCCTGGTCGTAAATTAAATCCTCGAAATGTGGTACCGATTAATGTCGCGGTACTTAGGGCCGTACACTGCATTTCGTTTTAGGGTTGCGCACAATAAAAAACGACTTATGAATAACAGTATTTCATTTACTATTTAAGATATTCGATTGTTTACTAATAATTACTACTTGGAGTATTAACCCCTTGACCTATGATTCTTTTTCTGATTGCGCATCTGAGCGTCAGCCATTTACCGTTTCAGTAACGTATCAGGTAACAGAAACTAATTCTCCACAGATTAATTATACGCGGTAATCCTCAGTCTTGCGAATTGAAACGAAAGTTAGTATTATAATTAATTTTTCTTACCGATATAACTACTTTTCTCACATCTTCACCAGAATCTCTGTCACGAGTCTGACACGTTGTTATAGGTTAAGGAGTTAAGAGTATCTTCTTAATATCTGTACAACCAATGTATTGTACAAGTATCGTTAAAAATTTTGTCTTACAACCCTGGCTGAGGTTTCAGCACCCTTATTTTTGTCAATTTGGTTGTTCCGACACCCGAAACATGTTTACCTTGGCTCCTGATAACTTTTACGCTCACTATGTGCCCATGTGACTATGACGTTGACCTGTCGAACTGGCACATACACAGGTCTCGCTCTGTAGGGTTCGTCTGTGTGAAAAAGCGACGGAGGAGGAACGGCCGTGACCGGCCAATACATTTGACCCTTACTATAGGTTCGTTTCTTGCTCGAGTTCAGCCAGCCTTAATACAGACACTATTAGAACCAAACGCAATATCGTGGCTCGCAAAGCAATTTCAAATGCGCCGCGCTTTACTTAACACTTAAGACACCGGCTTTCACCGGTTCAATTTCCATCAGTACAGGAATTGCCGGCCGTTTGAGTCTTTCTTGCAGCCATTTACGGTGCGTGTAGAGTGCAGACGGTCCTAGATCGGACCATGGTGCTTTGCGGTAACAGCAGCGCGTGCCAGCTCCGCGGCGAGCATACTCACACTCGTGTTTCGTGGTTCTCTTTGTTTTCGCTTGTTCTGTTTCGAGATCACTCCATTATACCGCGTCCAATGTACAGTGGTGAACAGAAGTATTGGCACAGTACTGTATTACGTGTATAAGCATTTATAATTATTGTAAATTGTATTACACCGTATTTTACTATTTTATACATGATCGTGTTGTAACATTGAAAAAATTGCTTATACCGTTTTGCTTTTGTATGGATCTTTATTTACAATATAACTGCTTCAGTGAAATCGGGAGGACGTAATTAATAGAAATGTGTCTTATCATCACCTTATGCTTGGACAAAGGTATTGGCACGTTTTTAACGATGTTATGTTATATACTAAACGACTGCAATTTAATCCTAGGGCGCCTAAGGGAGGGTGAAAAAATGTCCAGAAACATCTAAACGTTAGCTTTTTTCATAAAAGAATAATACGGTGTTGTGTCAGAAAGTAATTACGTTTAATGATAGTAAACTGAGAAATTAAATATCGTGTTCATTTTTTATTTAAAAATTAGCGTTTATGTTCGATGTGCACGAAAAATAACCCTCCCTTGGACGTATGTAAGTACTTATGACATAACTAACATTTGGCGTGTGCTAAAATATAATATCGAACTATACGCAAAGCTATTGAAGTTCGTAATAATAATAAACAAACATGTTTTTGCGATTAGTTTGGTGCACCATGTATTTTTAACCAAAGTGTCTTCTTGTTTTAACACACATTTTCATATTTTCTTATATTTTAGTTTTTCAGTAACAACATTCTAGATGCTTTGTATCAGTGTATTGTATAAACAAACATAGTGTAAGCAGAAAAAACAGCAATTTCGCCACTTTCTTTTACGTAGAAATAAAATGACCCTCCCTTAGGCTGACCTTAAACCTTCCAACAGCTTGGACGATTCAGGGTTAATATTTTGCAGCGTGTCCTTTCTGTTTCACTATTTCCGGAATCGCGTTCTGTGCGAGTACTTCTGTCCACCACTGTGTATGCACCTAACCGAACGCTATTAACGTGTTGCCGCACCGATGCATCGACATGAAACAAGAGAAGCGTGCTTATTCTTCGGCCATTAGACGACCAGGATAAACGGTAAATCTATGTTTATCGGGGCTGAACGCATGCGATTCTCTGTAGCGTGCCACGCGGTACACGGCTATCCTTTTGTACGCGACATAAATCAAGACGCTCGATTATATCGATTCGGAACACTTCACGATCGTTTCCCGCCGCGCAACGATGCAACTCGTTCGCGGTATAATTTACGTGGAAACTGATTCTGTCGGAGAAAACTCGTTCCCGAGGGTTTACGACAATCTGACATCGCCATAGGGGTAGGTTTTGGATCCTTCCAAGCGTTCGAAGGCTTAATAAACATTTTTATTCCATTTTAACCCTTTCGTTGCTGTTAGCACCCTTAAGCGTCTTGAAAATTTGTTCGCACTGTGCTGTTAGATCCTTGTCGAGCACTTTCATCTTGATTTAATAAAAGAAATTTGAAAACGATATGTCCAAAATAAACAATTTCGCGGCCGTGCTCGAACGTCTACTATCTGCCATGCAAATTACGTACTAAAATCTGCTGTAACGAAAGGGTTAAGAGACTTGATTGTATGGTAGATGTAGGTTCTGCTTATAACGAAGGAAAAATATTTTTTGAACGTTACGTACGCATAAATAAGGATGGAATATAATTTTTTTTAATTTTATGACGATCCTTAGAATGTAAGTGTACTATTTTTCTTGTCGTTTAGAATTAAAAAAGTGAATTTTTGTAATTTTATTGCTTGAAAAGGTGTGAAAATTTTGTCGTACTTGAATTTATGAATTTGAAAATGCTTTATTGTCAAGTTACAAACTTACAAACTTAGTGAAATGTTTGACGTGGCCTTCTATTAAGAACAAAATTTTTTATTGCATTTATTTTCTCAACATTACAATTAACACAATACACTCCCGAAGTTCGACGAAACGTTTCAGGTACACCCACCATAAAAATCGAACACACTTTGAAAAATGAAATTATTCAGAACACAAAATTTCGTCGATTCAAATTTAATTCACATCAACGTCCCTATTGTCTGTACAATATCAGTATACTACGCCGTGCACTCCTTTATTTAAAAAATTGAATCCATAAATTTCCATTCACTTGCAGCTTCGAAGAATTCAATTCTTTTCTTCTAAAGAATAACTCGTTCAACCTGATTGTAATACAAATCTCCTCTTCGAAAAATCTTTCACAAGGTTCCTCGCGCGTTCACCGAATCGACACACTTCCAATTACAATTTCAAAAAGCTGAAATTCCTTGCACCGAAATAGGCATTCCAGCCGTGAGCAATTTGCTCGTATCACATCTGCCAGTAATAACAGAGCACTCTCGATGTATCACGATCGTCACTGACCTCGCCACGCGCTGCAATTCACCGGTGCTTGCGTGCACGCGGCAAATTGCCGCGCGTCTATACAACTTCTCATCGTCGTCCGCGCGAAGAAATTTAACTCACAGCCTGAACGAACCAGTTTCGAGCCACGGAACAAGATCTTGTTTCTACAAGCAGATTCTGTCCGCGTATAATTTGCATGCAACACGTAGAACGCGACGACGTGTGTATACATACGTGGGCTCTTAGGGATTCGAGCAAAAGCGTCGCGTTACCGCTTTTTATTTCAGCATCTTTGAAGCGTTTCACGCACGAGCCATGCAAGACC
>NW_017100198.1:1500087-1559753 GCF_001263275.1 Habropoda laboriosa | reverse complement strand
TGGTTACCATGGATTAACGAGACGTTTAATTGTGCGTATGTCCGTGCGTGTGTGCGCGCGCGTCGTTGTGTGGAAGCGCGTGCGCGCGTGTTCTCGTTGACAGCCGAGCATTTACCTCTTTTGCGAGCTTCTCAAACGGAAAAGTGATGACCTGCTCGGCGGGCACGTGAAACACGCCGGTCGTTAAAAGTGTAATAAATGACGGTGACACACCATACAACGACATGTGCCATATTGCGCTCCAAACGCGTACCTGCTTCGCGGCAATAAATATTGCCGGTGGATACGCGCTGAAATTGCTGTTCCGTTGAATTCCTTTGCGTGAACGCCGCGCGCGCGGCCGGCTCCTCTCTGTAGAGGAAATGTTCTTTCATGCTGTCCGGAAGATTGAAAACACAGAAACCGGATATAATTAAGTTGTGAGGAAAAGTTCGAAATGTTTGGAGAGAAATTAATCAACGTTCGCCGCGTGAATTTCGATTGTGAGGTTTGTAATGAGGAAGTTTGATTGCGATACCATTGTGTTATTCATTGGTTTCAGGCGGATACACGTTTTAATTTGCAGGATGTATTCCGAATTTTTGGGAATTGGAAGTACCAAGTTTTATTACTATTCTTGGAAAATGTTTTATCCTTCGAGTAATATTTTGTGTAGTATTTTGTATCTACTGTGTTTTCGAGTTCATGGGAAATAAGTGATTATTTAGTACAATGAACGAACGACGCATATTATGGAGCATATTTCTAAGAAACGTATGATTATAAGGCGCCATTTTAAAATCTATCACTACATAATTAGTCTCTGATACTTGAACGTTTGAAAATGACAGTAATAACATACTGACAGCGTCAAGTTTATAAAATTCCATAATAAGAGTATTGTGATAAAACTCAAATAACTTAGCACAGACAATCCCTTGATCTTTCTAAAAACTCGAAAATGGATGAAATCACCATTTCATTTTACTCCTGAGAATCCTCAAGACTTCTAAGTTCTTTAAAGATTACCGTGCCTTGAAGTATTTAAAATTTTCGAAAATTCAAACAGCTCCGCCTTCCTTCAGATTTGCAATTTAATGTCAAAAATTTAACAAAAGTATTCAAGTCATTACTTCAGAGCGAAACATTCTAAAACAATTTGTTTATTTATTGTTCAAGTTTATGTCAGCGATTTCGTGTAATTTTACGTTACTCTATTTTCATCTGCGTTACGTTGACATATTGCTATGATTCAGACGGATCCACCTAATGTAGTGCACAGGATTCCATGTACTACGTATGTAACGTACACTATGTGTACTGTGCATACCACGCACTAGACGAAGTATATTGACGAAGATAAGAGAAGTCTGACGGAAAGAGGAAAAGGGTGAACCAGCTCTAGAGTTGAGCCACATTCAGACTGACGTGGTAATGCTGATGAATCCATTTAGCAACCGCAATATTTCATGGCAAAGGAGGAAATAGTAGAGAAATGTAACAAGGAAGAGACTCGGCGCGATATCACGAGAAAGTGGAAAGGAGACGGAAATGTAACATTGTTCACCTCACAGAGCAATCCTTTCTCTCGCGTAATTTGCATTTTATATCGTTAACGGCTAACTTCAATGATCTGCTCTGCTTTTTAACTGTCACATTCGGTTGATACTCGGATTTATTATAGTATAGAAATAAACGTAAAATTATTAATAATAGTAGTACCAAAATGTTTTGCCTTATTCATAAAGAGTGAAATAACTGTGAAAGTTTGATAAATTTTTATATGAAAATTAAGGAAATAAAATTTACGAAGATTGTAAGTAGGTACTTACGTGCTACTCCAACTGAATCTTAATGCATAGCCAAGGGCGATAAGATCGAATCGTGAAACAGACGATAGAAAACGATGCACGTGAAATGTACTCTGGATAGTAGGTAGTACTAAGGTAAATAGAAGCGTAAAAGTAAAGTATCGATGCGTTCTAACGGAAGGAAATGTAGCTTTTGAGCATTCTAGCTACCTAACCTTCGCAAAATTCGCAACCTAAACAGCACTTGGACAATGAAAAATAAAAAGGGAAACTGACATATTATTCATATAAACAAATTACTTTTTCTTAATTTTTTCCATATATCTCTTTCATTAACACACAGATTTCGGTATTAACACTAGGTTTACGGGACGCGCCATTTTAACGCATTTCGAATTTCACAAGGAAAATGACAGAAATCGTTTACACTTCTCTCCTACCACTTATGCTTATTATAAATTTTATACGAATATATAATATCACATAGTTTCGTTTATAAGTTAATAGTGTACAATATGTTACAATATGTTTTTTAAAGAAAATATGTGGTTTCGTTCACTCGTCAATTTGACGCGTGTCCGTAGAGATAGGTATATAAGAAATGTCCGTAAACCTAGTGTTAATAGCCACAGCAGTTTACCATAAATTAGAACAACAATTATAATATTTCCCAAGTAACTAAACAATTGTTGTATTCTTTCGAAAAGCATGAAAGAATGTTTGCAATAAAAGAATAACACAAAGTTCGTGCCCGATTTTCAGAGGTGGCGGAAACCTTATCACACTTTGGCACAGCTATTTACTTTAACGTCATGTTACATTCCTATCGAAAGATACACCGCTTGTGTTTTATTTTCAAATGATTATTCGTTTCATTTCATTTTATTTTCAAATGAAATGTGCCCTTGCACACACCGCTTGCGTTCTATTTTCAAATTGGAATATAATCAATTTACCAATCTAGTCTCTGAAGACATTAAACCCTTTCTTCAGCTCAAACGAATCAACACAACAGACTTTTCCTTGAACCAAGAGAAAGAAGAAGAAAAATCTAGCTGCCTAATCTCAGCGTAAACACCGAAAGCCATCGTGTAGCGAATCGTGATATTGACACCAACGCGAAAGCTTCGTTCCTCCTCTGTTGGATAAATTCTCGCGAGCGCTTTATCTCATGTAAGAACGTCGGTGACAACGTGTGCTGGTCTCGAGGTTACACAGCGCCCGTCTCAACTCCCTCAGCAGCGAGTTCTAGGTCTGTGGTAGAGCCGAGAACGGCGGGGGATTTAGTTGTATTTTATTCAGCCACTTTATTCCGGGAGTTGTCACAGTTTTACATTTCCATCGGCTGCAGCCAGCATCTGCCGCTTCGTCGACTATTTCTATAGGTGCCTACATACACACACACATCACGCAACGTTTCACCGCGGATAGCTACCTCATCAGCAACTCTTCGATGCATCATGTTAGGATATTTTAACCCTTTCATTGCTGTTGCCGCCTATAGGCCGCCTTTGAAAATTTCCCCGCACTGTGCTGCTGCTGGAGTCGTAATTTAATCTTTAATTTCATCCTTTGCGCGCTTCCGTCTTATTTAATCAAGTAAATTTTAAAACGATACGTCCGAAGTAACAAAAATTTTGCGAATACGGTGGAGCATCTCTACCATCTGCCATACGCGTTAGGTATTAAAATCTGCGGCAGCGAAAGCATTGAAACCGGTGCAAAGTGTATGAGAGAATTAAATTAGATAAGAGAGTAAACTTTCTCTTTTCTGACTTCTTTAGATTTTCAATTTCCATCCTTTTGTCTGTCCACTTTTAACGATCTCATCTTTAGCCCTCGAGTAGCCTAGGAAACACGCGTGTGGGCGTTCAGGCTTGTACGAGAGCAAACTGCTCTGTTTTCTATGAATTTTCCTTTTTCTGCACTTTCTCTACTTATATCTTCATCTACCTCTACTTCTGTCTTTCTGTCTTAACCCATATGAAAACCCAGAAAATTTTAACAGCATACAGTCTTTCCTTTTCTGCTGTAATCTATGTCGAACTGCTGCACGATTCTTATACCGCGAATTATAGTACCACGTCGTTTTTAATTGTTTAAATTTTCTCGTGTTGTATTATTTGCAAATTTGTTAAAATATAAATTGAGGATACGTAAAGGTGTCTTCATTTTCTTATCCTCCTCAGAGTGTTCCGCTTAGTCTGAGTGAGAAACAGCGTCGATTGTTAAGTTTTCTTGTTTCGGAGATTGACCCTATTTTCACTTAAACTTTCTCATTAAACAAACTGGTCTTTACGATCGGAACTGCATCTTCGACCGCATCAAAGCGCGATTTCCTATGGTTTCCTGACCTCTTCGCTCTTAACCCCCATTATCTCTCTCCAACACTTATCTGAAATAAAATTGTTGCAAGTAGGACCTTTTGCAGCGAAAACAGACTTCAAAAATGCATTGTGAAAAAACGAAATTAAATATTTAGATATGAGATTCGATTAAATCGATATTTCATTTGCAAGATTACAGATGTCTTAAAGATTTAGAGGACAAGTCTGTTGAATTTTTTGAAAAATTAAATTTGGAAAGACTAAATTAAATACCAAATTAAAAAATTAAAGAAAACAGTGTTCTGTGAAGAATTTCTGTGGTAGTAAATGCTCGTGAAGTTAAATAGTTTAGCCTGTACTACTCAAATTCAATTTAAAAATACGCAAACAAAAAGATTTTTCTTCGTTCGCGAGAAGAAAAATTGGGGTTGATAACAATTTTACGTTTCGTTGGTAAAAGAAAAAATCATACAATGGTATAACAATAAACGTATAAAATTTAAATACGCGCTATGTAACTTCCAAATCACACGGTGATATTCTTAGAGAGTGAATTTCTAGTCTATCTTATTGCCTATTGAGGGTAATTCACAGACAAAAATCATGTTAACCCGTGATCGTTCATCGAGAATAGCCACTTAATTAGTCGAAACGACGGTAACATTCGTTCGCATTCTAGAGAATGTTCCATCGTTTCCATTCCTCTTCCGCAGGTATACATACCTACATACATACTTGGATGACCGGATGCATTATCTCCCTGTTCGGACAACGTGTAAGTGTAATTAACACGCCGCCGCTCATAACGAGGACGATGTACGCAGTCACACTAACGAGAGCAAATTAGCTCGTTTGTGCCAGTTTAGCTTCGTCTCCTTGCTCCACCGTGCCGCCATCTCTGTGCCTGTCCCCTCTGCCGCTATTTGCGGTCAAGAATGCAAATTTGGTCGTTTCGTGCTCTCCTGTCTACACTACGGTGAACACGAATTTCTGTCGGGTCTCCGCTGACGAATTCAGTGGACCAGCGGCGGTTTGTGGCGCGTAGTTTCAAAATTCATGGTCAACATGTTACCGGGCCCCCCTTTGATAACGCCCTAGCAGAACAACATTGACATTATCTGTTGATCTAAATGATGAAACCGTGGCCGTACGTTTTCTTATCGGTAATCGTTCGTCTCCTCTGGATGCTGTGATCGACATCGCGGTTGAAATATCACTTTTGGACGTGCAACCGCGATGCCATCCCCAACGATAACGAACCTGGCTAAATGGAAGAATATCATGGATAGGGAACTTTACGATCCGGACCACGATTTCAATGTAGCTCTCCTGTCGGAAAAGATAAACTCGATTGCTAATCGCGACTCGTTCGAACGCTTTAAACGTTGGAGAAGCTGTACGAAGTACTTGCACTCGAGTGTAAAAACAAACGGATTGTTTGACAAATTTTACGTGAAATTCCAATTGACTAATTGGCCAAGTCTCGTGAATTTTCGCTGAAAGTCAATTATCGGCTGTCAGAGATGATAATCATTTGTTGATACATTTTCTGAAATATGCACTTACGAGATGATTCAGAAATTTTTATGGGCATTCTGGTAAAATAGAATTTAAAAAATTCAAGAGTAACAGTGAATTTTTAATCGTATGTGTTAAATATGAATATCAGCAGATATATTTATGAAAGAAGAAATATTAGAATTAGTTAGTTTATGTAAAATGCTAGTTAAATTCATTTCTACACTGCGTATTTCTAATTTTACATTTGCTTAAATCTACGTTCAGGTGTATGACTGTTAAATGTATTGCGATTTTTTCTTCATCTCGCCAGAGGAAGCTGTTCGACTCGATCGTAAAATAGACCTGTCCCGATAACAGACGTTTCAACGATATCGGGACTGGCATACCGGGGATACCTCCAGAGATTTGCATGGAATTGAACTATTGCAGCTTCTTTGAGACGGTGATAAGTATACGATATCCGAGTCAAACGATTTCCTTCGTGAGCACATTCCTTCCGTCGTTTGTCGTACAAAAATATCCGACTGAATAAATAAACTTACGATTCATTCGTCAAATAATTTCCATTTATTTTTCATTCAGAGTTATCCTTGAAAAAATCACATCACGCGTTGATATATTTTCACTGTAATATGTTTTCTATTCTTCATTCTGAAAAATATATTTAAAAATAATAAGTGTCTTTGAGAAATTGCTACAGTGACTGACATTATTAGAGTGATCCTTAAAATTTTCAATTCTTAGAAATTAGAATTTTTGGAGAAATGGGTTTTCGACAGAATTACATAATTCAGGAATACAGCATTATTAGAGTGACCTTTAAAAATTTTATACAACGTATTGATATATTTTTTTGAATACTTCATTCTCAAAAATATATTTTAAAGGTAATAAATATCGTTGACAAAGGGTTTCCAACAGAACACGCACAGTGAATTACAAAATTCAGAAATACAGCATTATTGTTACGCTATTTCTTTTTATTACGTTTATATTTGATACCAAAGTAACGTGACTACTTCCGTCCGTTTCTTTCGCGTACTTCCGTTGTTTAAAAAGTTTGATGACCAACTTTTATTACATTGCGAATGTATTCAAAGTTCCGCGGGCCGAAACGGCGTTACAGAAACAATGTACCATCACATTTTCCTTCCTTACTTCCTTTTGTTCTTTATTATCGTTTCGTTTTCTTTCTGCTTTTCTTGTTACCGTTCCCCTGCGTCGCATCATATAACAAAATTTTTAATGCCTCGTCGTAACTTCACGACCAACTTATTTCGTTTTTCTCCACTTCTTCTCGCCCATTCTCTAGCCTCCTTTTTTTTTCGAAATCTTAGTGACAATGGCATCGACGACGGTTTTCCTTTAGAACAAGAACAAGAGCAAGTATAAACGACTACTTGGAATATTCATGAAACGGTGTACGTAGCGAGTTCGCTTTAATTTAAGTTTCACCTTAAAGAATCTAACTGTGTGGTATTTAAGTTTTTTTCCTCCCGAAGAAGTTATGTATACGTCTCTAGCAAGTCGTAAGAAGAAAATTTAAGTACTTACCGAGGACTTCACACCTTTGTATACTTTTCTACACTCTTTTCACAGGGCAAACAAACGCGTTTCGACATGGAATCAATTATGTTTCACGTAGCACATTCTCCGCAACGATTCTTGCGTATCGCGCAAATACAACGGTAATAATTATAGAGCTTTTGTTAAATCGCAGCGATAAAAATCCGTTCAAGTTTCCGTTTCCACGTTCCTGTTGCTTCGTATTTACATTTTAACTTCGAACGTAGGATGTTCGGCGAAATGTGGAATTAGCGAGCAATTATTCAGGAAAAAGTGTATTCTAAATGAAAAGTGAAATAATTTGCGGTGCACTCTGTACATATCTAACGTACGGTACGTGTTTAACGATAAAATATTCTTCCGTCTTGAATAAAATATACGTTTAATTTTAGTAATTCGCGCGAAGCCGGTAAACTGCTTCAAATGATCCCTTTAATAATTAAGCTAAATGTGTGGTTGGTCTGCGTGTAAATACGTCGGCGTTGTATCCGAAAGTTTGATTTTAACAAATTTCTAGGAATTGGATTGATTGTATAATTAAAAAAGAAAAAATGTCAAAGATTAAAGGAAGCAGAGATTATTTGAATACTTACCTTAGAATTTTTCCCTGACCAATTTAAGCAAGGCACTTCCATCGTTACACTTTCCTTCCTTCCTCGTAACATATTCCATACGAAACGCATCAGAAGGGAGTCTGTACTTCAGAGTGACGAAATAAGATACCTCTGTACAAGGACCAAAGGTTTGCTGGTTAAGTTTACACGCAGACTAACCGCAGCGTCACGTTATAATCCTTGGCGGACAGACAGCCAGCCAAAGTGGCATCTGCCAACGAAGTCAGCGAGAACGAGTCGAAACGGAAACGCGAGATCATCCTGTATCGATGAAGACGTTAAACCTCTTAATCCTCTCCCGTGGATATTTTCCAACGCAATTCTCAATTTGTAAATGGTGAAACACGCAGAATCTTCAACCGTAACAATAACGAACTGAATAATTTCATCGATTGCGAAATCGTAGTCATAATTTAAGGGATGCATTTTATTTTTTTTTTATTACAGTGAAAGTTGACAAGTGTTTTCTTCTGCATTTCTCGTGGGAAGTTCACACTTAATATTGTATATACTTAATATTGCAATCGAGTGGCGACTGAGAAGCGGCATTAAATAATCGTCACTTGGTAGATAATTAATGAAGACAGAGAACAGATCTACGGGCCTCCATAAATATGTTCACCACGGTGAAATAGAGAATACATTGAATATTTAAATAAAATAGTATACTTTATTTCTACGTTAGTTTGGAAAAATTTTTTACAGCAAAATCACCTCCGAGTGCAAAGGGTTAATATTACTACGATCAATAGTTGGTCACCAGCCCAGTTCTTCGTTCATTTAATTCTATTTGATATATTCTTGCTTTTGGCATATTTACATAGACCTTTAATCATGCATAACCTAAATTACGCTAATGCCCTTCATTTTTAATCAAAATTCTTAACAGTCGTTTACTCAATTATGTTCCCCACTTTAATACACTGTAATTTAAAATTTGAAGGATTTAATTTTTTCTGGAATACGCGGAATTAATACTCTGGCAATACGTAGTAAAAGTGTATCGAAAATTCTGCAGATTATTTTAAATAAAACCATTTAATTTCAATGGAATTGTGTTATTTCAAAGTGAACGGCTTAAAACTGCAAAAAATTTCAGGATGAAAGTTTGTGGTTATCGGAAAGATGGTTTAAATCGTGTTTCTCAGTTAACAAATTAACGATCGCTGAATTTACCGAATTATCTTATCCAAGAAATAAATTTCTAAAATTCTTAATCACAGCATTCAGAAATTTTTCGTAACTTCATCTATCTCCTCGGCAGTAGAGATTCTAAATCCAATAGGTTCGTGCATAGACGCGCTAATTGCTTTCGTTATCGTTCCTCGAGGAGGCCGGTGCAGCCTCCGGCTGTAAACCGAACTCGTTTTCCCGTTTCTTCTTCGTTTTGTTCCGCAGAGGAAGCACACGGTTGGACGGGATGCCTCGTCGAAACGTTTTCATTCATTGAAAGTCATAGACGACGCGACCTCCCTCGGTGTAACGAGCACTTTCTGGGTCAGGACCGAACGAGTTCGTGTAACTTTGTGAATAATGAAATGTCCCCGATCGATTATCGGACAAAGTTGACGCATCGGCAATTGTCCCGCTAATCTATACTGCACATAACGGGCTAACGTTGCTGCATCCAACGGAGAAGGAATTATTTATGCCGAAGAGAAGTTGCGACTGCCTCTGACTATTCGTCCGTTAGACGGAACTTTTCGCGCTTTTCTTTTTTCGTCGCGATACACGGTATACTTTTCTATTGGGAATGTATTACGGCTGTATCGTGCATTTCTAAAGTTCTGCATTTTTTCTTTACTTATCTTTTTACACCTCGTTACGCGGAGCTGGTCTGGATCCGTTGAATACGCAATCGCATTAATTTTTGGTAAATGCTTCTTTCGTTTTTATAATTTTCATAGGAACGTGGGAAAATTGGAAATTGCTTTGGAGACATTTTGCGTAATTTTCGTGACTTGGTATCGGTATTAATTTGACAAATAATTTGGACTATGTATTAAGCATCGATTTTTTATCATTTTTGTCGTTGTAGAATGCGCTACTGTCCAGAAGATAGGGATCATTGTTTCACATATGTTAAATTTTCTTTTAATAAATGGTTAGGTTTATAGGTAAATGGTTTTCTTTTAATAAATTAATTGCATAATTTTTATTATTGCTCTTAATTAAACTTGTACCTCAATTTCGCTACATTGTTTAATCTTGTTTGTGTTTAAAATTTCATACACGTTTCTAAAGTACATTTTCAACGTCGTGTTTTTAGAATAACTATCTTTTACGTAAAAAACTATTATTTAATTTCTACTGTCGTGTGAAAATTTTATATCACCAACTTATCATCTGTTTTATTCTAATGTTATATTTTGTTGCGTGCTTTATTACCATTTTAAGTCGTTTATGAAACAATCTGAACATTAATTTAACAATTCTTTAAACACCCATTAAATCTTGAGTAAGGATAACTATTATTTCAGGCTTAAAGTCTTATTAATAATCTACTATAATCAACATTTCATTATAGAAACCAGTCAAATTTGCCTGAAATATAAAATTAAATTAAATTGTCTATCGACTAACTCAGGATTTTTTTGTTTAATTGGAAAATAACAACATAGCAGTATTTCAGAGGAACAATTCGCTTTTTAAATTTCATATATTGAATAAATTTTACATCGGACAATTTAAAATACATTTAAAGGATATGTGATTGAATTTTACTCGAGTTAGAGCGTACACCGTTTCAGAAAACGAGGTTTCCAGAAAGACGTCTAGCATAAATGTGTAAAGCTGTGCACCACTTTCGTTTTCAACGAATTGGGATAATTTCCAGCTGGAATTTCGACTTTGGCTAAATTGCATCTTACTTTTAAGTCAACGAAGTATCAATTTATGCAAACAAATAGGAAATCGATTATTTCAACCGGTCAAGGTAGTCTAATCCCTCAAAGTGTAACGATATAAGTACTTCATCTACAGCGTACATGCAAAATACTGAATTCATTCTTGCAGCACTCCCTATTACAGCTGGAATAGCAACGACTGATTGGTTCCGAGAGCTTTCACGTATCACTCCCATCGATTATTACAACACATCCCCTTAAACCAAATGCGACACGCGTTCCTAGAACCAGCAGTTTCTGGAATCAGCCGCAATTATTGGCAGCATTGTGTCTAAGCACGATGAAATCCAGGACACGGTGAATCAGTCTCGTGTCGCCAGTCTAGCGTTCACCTTTTTTCCACACCGGTTTTTGCGACCATTCGAAACATGCAACCGGCACAACATCTCGAAGGTGGTGATACCCGCGTCGCCTGTTTCGTTCGTGACACACAAGCTCGCAGTTTATTTTTCACGAGCCACTGACCCAAGACAATTCTCCAGCTCGGACGAGAAATTTAATCGCGAGACGTTCGTACGATTAAACGCCACGGACGCACGCGAGAGACCAAAGGGACGCGGTGCACGTCAAGAGCGAGTCTAGGTCTCAGACACTAGGAGTATGCCAGAGCGAGAGAGTGTAAAGAGTACATCGAAAGACGGTCTCGAAGAGACAGAAGGATGAGGTCAGACGAGGGCGAAGGGTAGATCAGCGGGTCCCCAGATTTCCCCAGCGATTGTCTCACAAAGTCTCGCGGAGTCTCGTCAGGCCATTCATCGGCGACGTGCCGAGACTTAAATTCTCGAAGGTTCAACGGTTTGCCTCTGTTGAGCCGGCCAGTCGTTTTTCGACCTCAAAGAAACCAACAGATAGAAACGGCCCAGGCTTATTCAGTTTTATTCGATGATCCTGTGTTTTGTGCTCCTCTCTGTTTCGTTCCCTCCCCCTATCGTACAATCGGCCTCTTCTTCTACCCCCATCGAGCACAGTTCTCTCTACCTTGTTACCCGTTCCCCGTCGTTCGACGATAGGGTTGCCAACCGGCCGATAACGCTGATTGAAAAAAGGCTCCCACAGAAAATCGAATTTCGAAGTTGGAGCTCCCCTGGTAACGGGACACGCCGCGGCCGTCACGGGTACCGATTGGTTCTGATCGCCACGCAATTCGGCCTCCAGCTATTGATCCTTGCCAGCTCCCGGCCTCCAACGTTTGTCCGCAAAGGTGGACCCGCGACTTACGCTCTTTACAGATGCATCACCGGTCATCGATGGTTGGCTCGCGCTGTCCGACTGCGTCACTTTACACTCGAGGTTCTGGGATTTTAATGAAACTTTTTCTGTGATCGTTGGTGAGTTTACGGTTAATGATAGATGTGTGCGAGGGAGACTGTGCGAAATTAACCCTTAACTATAGACATCTGCCTTTAAGACGTTATCACATTAAGGTTAGCCTCTCTGACTAGTTGACAATTTTATTTTTGTAGAAGTAATGTGGTTCTAATGTCACATAAAAAGTGGTGAATTTCTTTTATGGAATTAGTGTGTCATTTTCTGCCAGTTGCAGGTGCTCAGACGCCAGAGCTACCAAAATTCTCCACATGATTATAATAGTGAAATAAAAATTTAGACTCACCTTTGACACAAGTGGTTAATTATTAAATTCTTTAACCCGTTAATTTAGCCATTGGTCGATCAAAAGTGCAGTTAGGAATCTGAAGCGACGTGTTAACTTTTCTTGGTCATCTTAGGTTCCTTTATACACCTTTTTCTTACATATACCCATAAAACATACTGACAAAGTTTGTTCGGAAAAACTGGGACACCTGGTACACCTCCAACGACATATAACAATTTTACCCAAAATGTACGGATCTTCTTTTCTTTACGTCAATTTAATAAAAACATACAACAGTGATAAAAAATCTTGCTGCAATCAATACCGTATATTCCAGCTGCGTAAAATCTATCACGATAAGCAGCATCAAACAAGAAAATCTTTTCGAACAATTAACTCAATTTCGTTTGACTACCCTGATTCCGCCACCCTAAACCACACCCCGTTCGTAACGATTCTCAGCATTCGCCATTACCTCTCGCCTAACATCGTTCGAGTATCTCGCGATAATGTCACCGGAAATGGGAAGCAGCGAACCCCGTGGCTGGCGGCGTACGAATTCTTCATCCTTTGATTGTTGAACCTTTGGCCAGGGCAACGCGGAGGTGGTCCGCTTTATATTAACGCAGCAAAATTTGCAGACCTGACCAGAACCCGTCGCTCCCGACGTATTAATTAGAAGCTCGCCCTTAAAGCACCTGCACGGTCTAGCCTTAAAGTACCGCACCGCGGTCTGGCGAATTCAGTGCTCGGATTTCACGTAGCCAGACTGGAATTTAGTACACCGTGGGGGTAATTATTCAAGCGGCATCTCCCGTAGCAAGGGAGAGTCACGCAAGGGTACAAGGGGGTGGTAGAAGAGGGACAACCAGAGGGAACAGAGAACAAGAGAGAGAGAGAGGGAGAGAGTGGTTCGTTGAAGAGAGGGTTTCTGAGCGCGTCATCCATCACTCCGTAACGTACGCATGTAGTCACGAGTGGCCTGAAATAATTGAGCAAGCGCGGAGAAATCGTTCCTCCGCTAAGCCTGGTAACAAGGATTTCGAGGATATTTGTGCAGCCACGCCGTACATAATAAATGACGTCGTTGAGATACAACTTTTCGCGGATTCGTTTCGGTAGCAACTACTCGCTGGATGACTCGCGCGGATGCTCACGGTTTCTGTGCGGGGAAATTGCACGGGAAATTTGGTATTCGTAAACGAGGGATGTGGCGAGTTAAAGGTGGATTTAGGAGTTGACTGTTCGTGACGTTGGTAAGGCCTGATTTCGAAATGATTAACGATCCGTTTCACGTGTTGGCATTTTTCTTCTGTCAGTCAAATTTTCGGTGATTTTTGCCCGCCTGATAGTAGGATTAATCATTTCTCATCGAATTTCGTAGTAGATAGGTATGGTATTTAGGAAATATTTCGAAGCATTAAAATTTTATATATTAACATATTATATAATTAATATAAAAAACTTGTAGTAAAAGAATTATTTTTCCAACTTAAATGTTCTCGACTACAAATAACCAATACAAATGATTCAAATTTATTTTGGGTACCGATATAACCAATATCGATCAGGAAAATATTTTCCAGTTGCTGATACCTACATCGATCACGACAATTTTTTGTCACCGATATGCAATGTACTTTTTATAAAAAATTTGGAACTTCTTTGCATCGCCGTTATCAAGATTTTCTGCTCAATTTCGGTGAAAGGTTCAGATAAATTTGGGAAATAAATGCGAAGTTGTAAACACTTCAAAAATTTCAGCATCTTTCACTTCGTTTAATTTGATTGCTCTATATCTTTAAGAAATAATTAATCGAAAGTCGCGATAATTTAAAAGGAAAAACAAACACTTTTCAGAATTGTCAACTTACGTTACCTATCATAGAAAATGGAGTATTGTGATAATTGTAATACATGTATAAATACAGTAAGCTCGATGTTAATGGTTACTTGGCGAAATGATTTTTGGTAATGTAAGCTGAGGAATTATTTCTGTGTAGAAGGAAATAGTCTACCGAACCCTTCCAATTTAACGAGGTAACTTGATATTATCCGATCTCAGCTAACTTATACTGCACGGCTGAACGAGATTGCGAAAGTTTTCATGGAAAGTAACATCTATGCATAAATCGTTTGGCCGTGACTTTGCGCGGTTTTCTATATACCTCTTCCTTTGTAACAAAAGAAGTGAAATGAAAACATACGTATGAAATACGCGAAAAATAGAATCTCTCTTAAGAAAAGTTTTCCAGAAACTAACGTTAAAAATCCTTAAAAAAAAAAAAAGAAATAACGTACGCAAGTGTTTTACACTAAATTATTCTGTTTTAAATTTCCACGAAGTATTTGAAATTTGCCAATTTTTTTCTTAATTCGATTAATAATTTGTCAGGAAAGAAATTCTTTGCCAAACTCTTTTCTTTACCATAACTTTTTGTGTGATTGCAAAAGAAAAAGGTTATGTAGGTATATATCGCGGAAAATGAATTAGAAAGCTTAGCGATCTCTATCGTTAGATGTATCTAGGACAGAAAAGGGAGAGGACCTCGCGTAAGACGCGACACGTTTAATTGAAAATCTACGAGGAAGCGATCGCAAACCATCGACAAATACGCCATCATGCATAAGAAGGGTCGCATCACGGGACGTAACGAGGCACTTGTAACAAGGTTAAACCATGAGCTCGCGGCGTGCTAATTTCCATCGTGGATTTAATGGCACTTAAAAGCGCTGTTTGATTAAACGACGAGTGAAATCTAATCAATTTCATCGTCGTGCTCACTCGTCGTGTCGCTGACTCGCTAATGTCATTCTTCGAACAGCGGAGAACAAATCCACACAGGAAACGGGAAGAATTGTGGAAATGTTCAGTTACGGGGAAGGAAAACAGGATTTTAAGAGAAATCGTGGAGATTGCTGAAGAAATAGAGATGAAATCGCCGATGCTTTTTAGGAAAAATTGCTGAAAAGAGAAGTAAAGTTCAAATATAAAATAAGATCAGGGATGATAATCCATTGATGAATAAAAATATAGAACGAAGTATCGAGAATTCAGTGCAATCGTTATTTTTCTCCAATTTAAATACTTTAAGACCACAGTTTCGCTCAAATTTCAACTCTCGCTAAAATGACTTTTCTAACAAAATATTTTAGAAAATAGAAACATGTTAGAATACGAAAGATGCTAAGATTGAATTTTCTCTAACATTAAGATCAGTAACAAGCTTTCATTGATCGAACAAAAAAATAAAATGAACTGTCAGGAATTCGGTGCAATAGTTATTCTTCTCGAAACAAAGAACAGTTTAACTATTATAAAATAGGAACTACGCAAATTTCACAAAAAGATTACAGCGATACCACGATAAATAAACGAAATGCAGAAAACGTTACGAATCACCGGAAAAGAAATCTCGGGGTAACTTTTCTCCCCGGCGACAAAGGATATAAAATCAACTTACGAAACGAAAGCAATCACGGACAAGTACACCTCGACGAGAAGAAAAAAAAAAAAGGTAAACTGAAAATCAAAGCGAAGAACGGCAGGCAGAAGCCAGGGATTTCAATTACATCGGTAAGAATTGCACAGATATGAAATTGTAGGCGCTGGTAAAAGACAAATAGTTGACGAGGGCTGGCTCGCCGGGCTGTGCCTCGCTCGCGAGTCGTCGCTACAATTTTTATTAGTCCACTGCCGTGTCATTAGTATTCTTGACTGTGCGGGACAAGGTGTGGAATGAGAAAGAGAAAGAGGCTGGTGAACAAAGAAGCAAGGAGAATTGTGGGAGGAGGAGGAGGAGAGGTAGGGTGAAGTCGTTGTATAACATTGGCGTTCAGCACGGCAACGCGCCACGCCGTTCCAATTTATAAAGCTGCCTACGAAATTAAGAACCTGTAAATCTGCGATCTCGAATTAGTATTCCGTCTGACGAGCAGTCGCGTCTCCGTGCTCCTGGAAATCGGCGTTTCGATGGGACCAAGGTGTTGGAGCCCGACGTCGTCGCAGCACCCGGCACCGGGATAAAAGGGAAGCATTCGTATTGCGAACAGCCGACTGGAATGTATGATGCGGCGACGCATGGGTGCGAAAGAGCAAGAGAGAGAGAGAGCGAGAGGGCAGAAGGGGTAATGGGTGAAAGTGTGCGAGGAAATAAGGGAGAAGGAGGAACAGAGAGAGGGAGAGAATTAAGTGGAGTGGGTGAGTTAGCGCGGGAACGGGAGCGAGAAAGGGGTGAAGAATGAGACGGTATTAGCGAGTAAGCGAGTGCATAAGAGAGAAGTAATGAGATGAAGCGAGAGAGAAACAGGGAATGAGACGAAATTAGCGAGTGTATAAGGGAGAAGCGAGAGAGAAATAGAGACTGGAGCAAAATTTGTGAGCGTGTAAGAGAGAAACGAGAGAGAAATAGGAAATGGGACAAAATTAGTGAATGTTTAAGAGAGAAGCGAGAGAGGAATAGAGACTGTGAGAAAATTAGTGAGTGTGTAAGAGGGAAGCGAGGGAGAAATAAGAAACAGGACAAAATTAGCGAGTGTATAAGAGAGAAACAGCGAGTGAATTAGCGAGAGAGCAGGAGACAAATATTCAAGGAGGACAAGTGAATAGAGGGGAGAATGAAAGAGAGAGAGAGAGAGAGAGGGGAAGGATCTGGTAGAGGAACGTAAAATATAATCCTCTTTTTGAGTCCATCCCCTTTCGTCTTTTCTTCGAAGGTTACGACGGACCATTTTTGGAGGTTGCCAGGATCAACGACCTTAGCAGCAGAGAAAAAGTATCCGCAAAGGGGATAATCTTCGCGAAATATATCGACGATCATTGTCGTGGAGCACGGTGACAGAGTGCTGTGCTTCGTTGCTGAAAGGTCGCGGTACATTTAATATATTATGGTGCTGGATGGAAGTGGAATACTGTGGAAAAGGTTTTAGATCACCTTGATGGGACATAAACTCATCTTGGGCTAAACGTGCTTCCGGGCTGCGGATATTATGTGTAAATTTGAAAGAATGGCCCTTTTGTGTGACTAGTAGCGAATGTTAAACTGCTTCTTAAGTATACTACATGGAAATAGTTTCTTGGCAACAATTCATTGCTTTCCGTGTTACTCTAATAATTCATATAAATTGATACACATTTCTAACGTTGTAAATACAAGTAGATTATACTTCTCTTTTATCGTTATTGTTGTATTAGGTTGGTGCAAATGAAGTGTCGTTTTTTAAATAACTAAAATTTGCGGAACGATACCATATATGAAAGTTTGACCGATTGTAAATTTGTATACATAATAGTCAAGAAGAAGGAATTTGCTATAGTACACATGTATTTAATAGCAAACAAATTCATAATATAATTATTTGGACATTATTACTCGACGTGATGAATTTTTTTTACATAAATTTAATCTTGAATAAACTACGGTAACAATTTCTGAAAAAATGAATTTTGCATTTGAAGAAAGTTGAGTAAATGTTAAGATTGCATTGATAATTTTCATTTTCTTTTGTCGAGTTTTAACGAAATCGAAATTTACGGTGTTCCGCGAGTCAAACCAATTTGAAAATAGCGCCCTCCAGCGAGACTTCAGTTTCCATGGCAACGCGAGATTTGCGCGCAAACAGTCTGTCGCGTTCTATTATAAGTGATGTGTCGTGTGACGATTCGTTCCGGAAAATTCAGGTAAGATTAACAAGTTTCCATTACTTTTCGTACTAAAACTATACAAGAACTGTAGATAATAAACTGAACGACACTTGTATCACAAAACTACATTCGAAACAAGCGTGTTTACTAATAATAATTCAATCGAAGTCTCGCGTCTGTAGGTAGCAGTTTTGCTCCATTCTTCCTTCTTATTTTCACATTCTATTCGCCTATGAATTTTCGTAATTTCGTTAAAAATCTTCAAATAGGATCGATTAAATACCAATTCATACTTCAAGTCCCAAGTATATCACAGAATATGAAACTTTGACAAATCGTTCCCTCGTCACATATGAATAACCTATAAACAGTTTTCTTGACGAATAAATTATTCCACAATGAAAACGCTGTAAAGGTAGCATTCGAAGCCTAATAATCTTTATAAATCTGGAATACTGAAACCAGTTAATCGTTCAGAAAAAGTGTATAAAATCGTGTAGAAATTATCTTGATTAAATAAATTATTTTTCCAAGAAACACATTGCATCTAAAGATTCGTTTCAAAAAACGACCAACGTAATGTATTACACAAAACATTGAAATGATTATTTATCCAAATAATTATGAAAGTAATGAAATACATATAAATATACAATTCGCATAAATTCCCGTGCGAGACTCGAGTTTTATTTCTACAAAGAGCGTTCAGATAATTCGTCCACGTCACTCGCGTGTACGAGTAATATCAATTAGAAACGACGATGATCGAATGTTGGCTTGACGAAACGCAAACATCGCAGTGCATCAAATAAGTATTTACCGTCCATTTTGCTTTTACTACAAATGCCCTACGTTGCGGCCGTGGAACGCGATTCCCTAATTAATCGTAATTATTAATCGCACGCTGTTGGCATTACAAACTACGCCATTTATTGACTTCAATGTCGAATCGATTGATCCAATAATGTACCCCTGTCGGATACGTGTCCTGTCGGTAGTTAATTGAACGATAATTCCGATTTGATCAAATGACTGGACATTAATTTCCCCGGTCTGGTAAATTTCGTTTGTTAAGAATATGCTGGCCGATGCACAATTAACCTTTCTCTCGAAACGGCGATTCAGACAATATTCGACGTAGATGCGCGAATCGATTTCGACCGTGCAAACTGTTACGTGTCTTCTATGCAATTTCGTTCCCCGCGCGGACACATTTTTGGAAATTTTATTCGCGCGTCCAAGCTTTACCTGTACTTTCCGATCTTCTTTTTCTTTTTTTCTAATATTTCAATTCACTAAAATCTTGATTTTTTTAAGTAACATCGGTGAAAATCAATCGTAGAAATTCTAATAATTATCCGAATTACGCTTCGGTTCTGTAATGTTTAACACTACAATTACCGACCGGGTCAGAATGACCCATTAGCGACTTTCCAAAAGTGAATTTTTATGTAAGTAAACCGTGATTGGAAAATTCGATTTATACCGATACAAATGGAAGTATAAATGTAGAACAGAGCTGCTTATTTCCCCCACTATGTGACTGAGATGATCTCGCTCGAGTTGCTCGAGTCCTCCCACCGCAACTCCAGCGAGTGCCTTTTGTCTATGTTACACATTCTGCGTGTTTCTACCAGTCATTTCGTACCAAAAAACTACCGCTGGAGTTGTGGTGGAAGGACTCCTCGCGTCCTCCCGCCGTGCTGCAACTCGAGCAGGATTATCTCAGTCGCATAGTGGGGGAACCTCGGGAGGGGAAATTGGCTCGTGAGCAAGAAGTTAAGCACAGCTCTGATGTAGAATATCAATTCGGAAAGTTACAAGCGATAATACTTACCAATATAGAACATTCACGTTTTTTCGAAAGATGCTAATGTGTCATTTTGACCCGATCGGTAGTTTTAGTGTTAATACCAGAATTACGCTGAATCTTGTCTTTGGGTAAAAATGTTCGTAATTTGTATGATTGTATTAGGTAGAAGTATTTTCACGTAGCGTAATAAATACGGAATTATAACAGTAATTTGTAGGTAAATAATAACGCTTACCGAAGGATTCTGCTGATACAGTAAAAACATTCGTGCAGTAAAGCGAATTAACACTTTACCGTGTACACGCTGGTATTATTATCGTGATGAACAGATTTTCTTCACTGACGTTCTATACATGTACAAAGTGACTGATTCACTCTCAGTACAGTACAGATTTTAAAAGCTCTGTGACGATTTAAATTTTATACTGAATTTTGCATTGACTTTAAGAAAAACAACTTTAAACGTACAAGAAAAAAAAATAGTTAAAGTAGTTGAATATCTTTTATGTATTCTTGGTGCAAATGCGTCAGTTGAAAAAGTATTTTCAATTACAAGTAAAATTTGGACAATGAAAAAAGTCAATTAGTGTTACATACTTTGAAAAATATATTAATTGTAAAGTGCAATATTAATGTAAACTGTGGTCAGTTTTATGGAGAAATTTTAAGTAATGTAGGATTATTGAAGGCCATTTCTTCTTCGAATAAATACGTGTAACCATTGTTTAAATATTAAACAATTATTACTACACTGCGGAATGCACATAATGAACAGAAATATATGAATAATCCCAAAATGTAGTACTCGTTATGATATTTAGCGAATACAACAGTTGCCTATCTAGCTTCTATTTGTTCAATTATATTCAGGAAAACATGAATTTGCATTAAAATCCGCAGTCTAATTATTACATTTAATAATAAAAATGTAGGGAGTTTCATTTGTTTATTTTTTCTAATTCGTTAAATACAGTAATTCAATTAAAATGTAATCTTATTTTATTGCATAAAATTTACAAAATACATTCGTCTTTTTTTTTCTTCAATAAAAATCTACCAAATTTCTCTTCGGAAAATCTGTTCCGTTTAGATATCTATGTACACTACGGCAAACGTCGCAAGTTATTCTGTATTCCATTACCTTGTAACACGGTGTATCATTTACAATTGTCAACTCACGTTTAATCACGGTAAATTACCATACTACCGAGCTACATACCTCTAACAAATAAACGATTCCTCTTCTGCAACGTAACTCAATCATGCGGCAAGAAAGTTTCGCAAAAGTGTCTTTAACTGAACCGTATCTCTCCCACAATCGTTTCACCGTTCCTCGAAGCGGACGTGTGCGAGAATAAAGACATTATACCCCGAAATGATTGAATATGCGTCGCAGTGAATTAGTGGTGGCGTTGAATTAAATATAAGACGCTTCAGGGGTCGGATCTTGGACGGTAGTCGCTATTAATGTCACCAACCCTAACCATGGGTCATGGATATCGTGGCTGGGGTGCATTCTTAATCAGCTGCGCCTTTCGATACAGCTGTATGCCCCTAACGCGATGAGATAATAAAACTGTATCCGCGGCGAGCCCGAAATAGTTTCCGAAAATCTATTCTAACCGGTTTAGAAGTCGATCCTGCACTTCTGTCACGCTTGTAGTCCGGGTGAAATCATTCTTTTCCGCCGCGTACACGCGTCCATGTTGAATTATTATAGAGCGGAAATTGCGAGTAACGAATACGCGTGATCGAGATCAGACTTATTTAAATAGTTTAATATGTATCAGCCTGTATGAATACTCCGTTAAGAAATCATGCATACGTATCGTGCTCGTTACCAGGGTCAATGCAGTATCTATCGAAGATGTTTGAAATGAATAATTACGACGATGCATTTGGAATTTTTGTGGTTTTTTTAATTAAACTGTTCTTCAGCAATTCTTCAAACTTTATTTCCTTGATACTTATTTTTTGTGGGAGCTGTGAGATTGGTTGGGGCTTCTTTTACATTTTTAGATGGTTCCAGATCTAATATCTTCAGATCTAATTAATCAGTACCAGAACAGTGTGCAAATATTTCTTCTAATTTTTAACTTTCTTCAATTCTTTCATCTTCTAAAATTTTCTAAAATTTCTTTCACTTTTTTGCTGACCTTTTTTGTAATTTATAATTTACCCTTGTGAGAATAAACTTTCGGTACATCGATTCACTAGCATAAAGTTTTTCAAAGTCAAATTATTTCTGTTAAATAACAGAATTCAAAGCATCGTTTCCGATAACAGATATACATGGAAATATTATCGTTGAAGAATTTTTTTGGAGAGAATTTTTCAGTTCAGAAAAGAAGCTGAAGTCGCTTTTTGTGAAACGTTTGATTCATCGGTGGCTCGGTAAACTCATTTCAAAGTAAAATCAGATACATTGTCAGCGTACAATGGAACTGTTTCTACTGGAACCTAGTTGCAATCCGAATTTCTGAACATTGTATAAGTAGAATTATGTTTGGTATGCAGAAAGTTATTTTACCATTGTAATGCATGGAATTGTGATTCTTCGAGATAAAGTGTTTGATTTCGAGTGTGATGTCTAAGTAGATTCTACAAATGCATTGTACACAAAAGTACACAGGTTCGGTTTGAGAATGATTTAACACTAGAACGAGCGGCCGGGTCAAAATAGACCCACTGGCAACTTTCCAAATGTGAATTTTTAGGTAATTAAAACCTATTGTAAAATGATATTCATACTAATATATGCAAATAGAAGTATTCACGAAGAAAATAAAGATTGAAAGTTACCAACGATAATATTTATCAGTATCGAATATTCACTTTTTTTGGGAAAGTTGCTAATGGGTCAGTTTTGACCCGGTCGATCTTTGTAGCGTTAAAAGTGTATCATAACGAGTTACATACCGGTAATAATTATCTAATAGTGATTTAATTAAAGTTATGAAGTTGTAGGTACGTAATATTCTCTATTATTAATATCCTTTCTATATTACCTTATTTTTGATTACCTGTAAATAAGAAAATTTTACCACTAATATTCGTCGAATGAAAATCGTTTTACTCTCAACCATGATTCGAGAATCTAAGTCCTCTTTCGAATATTACACTTCTATTCACCACTCGAGACAATTGAACGTCGGCGCGTATACTTCGTGCTTACAGGATTGGATATCCGATTTTCTTTTTTTTTTTTCTCCCTCCTCTGTTCGTGAAGCCATTTTAATTTACGGTGGAATACTATTATTTCGCCGGTATTTCACGATCCTCGGGGCCGCTTCTTGAGAATTTTTCATCCGTTCGACTCTCGAACGGCGGCTCTCTCCGTTTCCTCAATGTCTCTTTCCATTAGGATCGCTAATCGTTTTATCATCTCAAGATTAATGGGATCAACGGGGAGCTTTTAATTTCTGTCGTCAAGAACCCACTGCTTACGTCAGCTCCTTCACCGACGCGGCGGAGGGAAATGAAATTCTCGTTTCATATTCGAGATTGGAGATCCCTTTTTCTGCGAATGCGAGAGAAACGCTTATCCCCACGGTGATATACATAATATATATGTATAGAACTTGAAGGACCCCGTGTTGTAGATCCTTGAATTCGTATTTAAAGTGACTTAGGTACATAAAAGTGTAGTGTTCTATTTAAAAAGAGAAAACAAAATTGTTCACTTTGTCTCATTAATCTTTCCCAATAGAATAAAACTATGTTTAGTATGCAATGGTCTGTGTAAAACTACGCAACTTTTGCAGCAAACATTTTTATGAAATTTTAATTATAGCAGAGATATTTCAGGTGATAAAGTTAGGCGAAACACTCTTTATATAGGTTGTCAGATAAAAATGTCTCCGTAGGCCTCGTTAGAATTTATTTAGCGTTGAGTGTGTGTATATACATACGTACAAATGTTTACAAGAAGACTGAGAAAACTTTTGTTACAATATTTCACAATATATGCCTCGACACAATTTTTGTACATCTTTCTCACTCGTCTTCTCATATGTTTGTCAAATAACGGCACAACTTCCGGTCCGTCGATTAATTGACCGTTTCCAATTCGAGCAGCATTAATCTGACAAACTGGAAAGACGTATTGTATCTTTGCCACGAAACGTAACGACTGTGACAAATTAAGTTAACGCTGAAATTTAATAATTGCGCTCCGGGGGACATTAAGGTACCGCTCGCTTCTTGGTCATCTAGTTATGTACTTTAAAATCGGTCATTTGAAATGGAGCACGTAATTGTCTCTTTGAAGTAAAACGACAAAGAAGGAAACTGAAAAATTTGATAAAAAGAGCGAGGTAAAAGTAAACGGCGAAAATCATTTTACATCACAGTAATGAAAAATTATTAATATACAGTGGTATGTAATATTATTGGGTTACAATGGTTATTCGTTACACTGTTGGGCACAATTTATTGTCTTTATGTATTGAGTATATCTACTTTGAAGAAATTTCAAAAGTACATTATGGCTTCATATTTTTAGGTACCGCTGTAATTTTCTAACTGTTTTTTATTATATTTATTTCACACACAGAATACTCTCTTTCCTTACCATTCTTATTAACACTTGCAACTTTAGATCTTAACCGTCGAGTTTAACTCTCTATACAGGGTGTCCCAAGATTTTTCCGATCAAATTTTGTGAGTATGTTCTATGGGTATAAGTATTTTATTTAAAGCTTTGTTAAAAAGTTATAACAAAAATATGAAATATAAAGGGAATGGTAAACTTGCGTTTACTATAAAACAAAACAGGAATGGCACTGACAGAAGTTACATTCAGCACTATCAACCAGTTCAGATCGTAAAGACAGCTCGCATGAACAGACTAAATAAATATATGTACATATCGTTGATCTATTCCTACTTTGTATCATAACCATACACCCGTTACCATTCCCTTCACATTTCGTATTATTGTTATAACTTTTTAATGCAGCTTCAAACGACCTATCTCTATATAACATCTTTTTCTCACTTACACCCATAGAACATACTGACGAAGTTTGACAAAGTTTGATCGAAAAAAATTAGGACACCCGGTATACACAGAATGTCCATTTACATTCATCGTTCATTCGAAGCATCGACACTTATCTACCGCTCATTCCTCATTTTCATTCCCTCATACCTAACCCCCTGACCAGGAAACAACTCTCCTGATACATTAATTAACGCCCCACTCTTCATTCTGCCGCCGGATCTGCCATGAATCTCCTTCACCGCCTGCGTCTGACTCATCGCGACACGCTCGACATAAAGTGCGCATTGCACCCTGACGAATCGCACGCAACGCGTATACATATTCGCGGACCTCGTAAAGGGTTCGTGTCCAAGTATCCACGCACCTTCGCCATAACCGTACCACGCGCATAGTCCTGCGTTTACGACGTTCGTTTCGCGCATGATCTTGCGGCTACTTTACGACGCGGTCGCGCCGACAATGACTCACTAGCGCACATGTGCGCTAATAAAGCGAAGGCGAAACACAAAATTACCGAAATTAAATTACGAATACGGCAGCGTCGCGACGACCGCGAGGGTGGCTGGAAATTTTACGAGCGACCCACGGTTGCACATGCTTGCCGGAGAGAAAAGCGTGAGTTTTGTACGCGTCAGCCAAAGTTCGAACCTTCAAATAATATGAAAAATTGTCGAATGTGTTTTTTTTTTAACTTTTTGCAAGTTGTTGCGTTGTAAGCACGTTGGGGTATTGGATTGAAATTTTGGCAAAGAAAACAGAGAAATTTAACCCTTTGTTGGTAACTTAGGTCATTGATGACTTAAACCAAATTTCACTGGTGCACTTTTTCGAAAAGAATTTTTATTTTTATTGGAAAAATTTGAAACATTTGGTTTGACAGACAATTTGTATTATGTAGTAGAGGCTTTGGATAAGTATCCTTGAATTTTTTCGGATTCCCTTGAAGCCTGAAACAGTGGAGTGTCAGAAAATGTATTTGCATTCGAAACTAGTTTCTCGTAAAGGATGTTTTGAAAAGTGCGACACTAATGAACCAATCTTTACGAAATTTCACGTACTCGCATAACAGGTGTACACTCTCGATTATAAATATTACTAGGTTATTTACTAAATTCGAAGCGTACTGAAATCTGTTAAACTCTGCTGAAATCTACCACAATCTACTAAAATCTGTTAAATCTACTGGAAACTTCTGAATTTTATTAAAATCTGTTCTACCAATATCGATTGATATATTTTGAAACCTGCGGAAATCTATTGAATTTTACTCAAATCTACAGAAATTTACTGAATTCTACAGACGTCTACTGAAATCTACTAAAATTTACGTAGTGAATGTGAAGCAAGCCTCTTTGTTATTATAAATTTAATGTAAAATTATTTGGCACACAAAAGTCATTAGTAAAAAAAATGATTCATTCTATTTAGAATCAAAGTATAACTCAAAGTATATCTCCAGGTATAACGAGTATGTACATGTGTATATTTTCACTAATATATGCCATCAATTTTGGCGAGGAAATGTTATTTAAATCATATAACACTTTCTGTACAAATATAACAGGTGTCCTAATATTTATAAGCGGCAGTCTACCTTTATAGCTGAAGCTTCATTTGACATAATACCTGCAATCACTTCTTTCTTATTTAAAAAAAAACTGTCACATTGCTCAGAAAAATTTCGATATTTTTTACTGGAAAGCTACTTTATTAATATTCAGTATTTTCTTCTTCGTTATAGCCCTAACCATATTATTAATCCCATATTATTAAAGAACGAAGAAAACAGTCGACACATCTTTCTTTGAATTTCTATCTCAAACATATAAAAATCTAGCGTACACAGAATTGAATGGTATTTGAATAAAAAAGTCGTAAAAAATCGCGAAGAATTTTTTCGACGTTTTAAACCAGACGACCCCCTTAAACTCTCCCTCGTTTCTTTGGCTCATGAGAAAGTCCCCGGCTGTACTTTTCCCGCTTGTCTCTTCGTGCGGTCTCGCTCTTTTTGCCGGCGGATACGACGCGTTTTCGGACTTGGACGAAAAGTTCCACGCGAAACTTTCGACACTCTTTGCGTTTCTACGGAAGACACGCGGGGTCGTGAAAGGAAACGTACGTCCCTTTGACGAACGATCGGCGATGGCCGTGTAATTTTCGAAAAAGTTTCGTTTAGGTGGTCTGGGAAATGGGGGAGAATGAAAGTTTTGGGTCTTGGATGAAATGGTGCGATGTAATTGGAAAGTTAATTAGCCTCTTTGAGGATAGGGGATGAGTATAATAGGCTTTGAATTGAGACCGTGGTGAGTGTGTGATTGAAATGTAGTTGCTTTGGAAAGATTTTCTAATCGTATAAATACAGGGTGAGTCAGCAATCGAACTGAATTTGAATACTTTTGAGAAGAAAAATACACAAGCAATGAATTATAAATAATAATTGAATTTACACGTTTTTGGAAATAATAATCGTGGAAATGTTCTAAATTTCCTAGAGCTCCATTCTTCATCGATATGTTTTTCTTTTTGATTGTGTAAGGGAAAGTATTCCTCGGATTAAAAGTACACAAGCTTACTTTATATTATATCAAATTGTGGGCAATTAATATTCTTTGCATTCCTTTGCACAACAGCTTTGTTTCAGGAAGTAATCAGTATTCTTACACATTTTATTCTTGGTAGCAGAGTACTTACTGTTATTTTCCTATTTCGTTCCAATTATTTTTATATTACCTTTAATATTCATATTTTTACCTTTATTATAGGAACTGTATGCAAAATATTTAGATTGGATTACAATTAATCAATATTTAAGTGGAAAATAAATTGTAACAATTTACTTGACACTTTCAATTGATGGCAAATAGAGTCGTTTTCAGTTAATACTTGAATTGAATTATTAAAAGATTGAAACTTGCACCATCTCAACACTCTTTTGTAACCAAAGACCCGCCCGAAAACTGAAACAGACGATGTTCAAGACAGCTTAACCCTTTACCTTCTAACGAGTCAGACTCGTGCCACAGACTCTGGTCAAGGTGACATCAGTAACAAAAATTAATATCAATTTATGAGATTAATTTATCTGACACGGTATTAAAACAGTACACAGCTTGCATCATATCCAGTAAGGAAAACTCACGAGGTACAAGGTGAATCGTCCCCCGTGGACGATTACACGCGCAGAAAATTAGAACAATTTCCGTTGAAATCGTCATACGTTGCCTAGCGTAGGCAAACATTTCTTCTCGCTTTCCACGGATGCTCTACATTGTCAATATCCCTGGCGAAATCCTCAGGATAATTTGCTCGGCAACTCCGCAAATAAGGGCAGACAATGCGGCCCGTGCGATGGAGCCTCAGCGGTGCTCAACTTTAATGTCCAACGGTGTCGGTTGTTAGGTCAATGCACCAACATCGGCCAAGTATTAACCTGAAATGAGCGTATAATGGCCATGTCGGGGATTTGATGCCAGTATCCAGGATCGGATCGTATGGCGCTTACCAACATGCATACTCCAAGGTATTGAGTTTACATTATATACGCTAGCAGCGTCGTTAAAATTACGCGATATATCGATATGCGCCGTCTGAACGGCGCGTAGGTGTCGCAGAATTCAAGTGAAAATTTTAGCGAGAGAAGTGAGTGCGAGCGTGAAACGTGTTTCGTTTGGACTTCGGTAACGTTCGTTTATCTGATCGTAACTTAAGTAGGTCGCATTTCGTAGATGTAGAGTAAAGATAAATGTATGCTATGGGCACAGAAGGAGATTGATACTTATTAATTGCTCACTTTGTGGGAAAAATTAGATTTTTCTTAAGAGTCTTGCGAAACCCCTTCGTAACGAACATTTTGTTCGGAGAGTCCTCGGTGATTTATAAACAGGGGTGTAGTGTGACAGGTTTTTTAGGAAATGCGTTACTGGTAAATTATTTGATAAGAAAGTAAGATATTAATTACTTTTCAATTAAGAACGTCTTAACCCCTTAACCTATGATTTCTTTCTGCTTATGCGTCTAAGCGTCAGCCATTTACTATTTCAGTGCTGTATCAGGTAACAAAAGCTAATCTGTTACAGATTAATTACATTTAGTAATCCTCAATCCAGCAAATTAAAATTAAAGTTAGGATTACAATTAATTCTTCTTACTAATATTACTATTTTTCTCACGTCAGAATCCCTGCCACGAGTCTGACTCGTTGTTATAGGTTAAAGGGTTAAATTTTGCTATGCGAATTTAGATGCATTTAGCCTATATTCGAACATGCAATACATTTCGCTGAAAACTTGACCCCCTTCGGAAAGAAAGATTGCATTGACTAATTAGAAAACTAAACGGGGTGTTCTAGTTTCCTCCGATCGATCTTTATCAGTATATGCTTTATGGGTATAAGTAAGAGAAAAATTTTACACGAACGTAAATAGGTAATCATTCGAAAGAGGACGCAATAGAAACGACGTATTCTAAGAAGAAAAACGATTTATCAAAGAATATTCGTAAGATTATAAAATGCATTTCATCGAATTCTCGAGTGTCTTGTAATACCTCGAGAATATCAAACTAAATCCTACCATACTATCTGTTCAACACCACGTCCGTAATCTACAAGGAACTGGCCACTCGGAAAGATAACCGGTGAATCGAGGCACGGAGGAAAAAAGGAAGGAGAATCTAACGAGGATTCGCGACAATTGAATCGCAGGTTGCCTTTTCAGCCTTCACCTTTCGCCTCTTCACCCCTTCACCCTTATTGCAGCGCGATAGAGGGGCAATTCAAGGAGCAACTCGCATCTCGAAAGGGTTCAAAGAGCGAGCTTCTGGCCAATTCTTCTTTTCTCTCTTCAATTTCCTCGCCTTAGCCAGAACGCTTACGCACGTACGAACCTGCACACACACACACACACACACACACGGGCACACTCACACATAGCTATATACACGCGCGACGTGGATCTAAGATGGTCTTGATTCTTAAAATTCCCGATGCAAGTCCCAGGGTTCAGGCCGCGGGCAATATTGGAAAAGCTATCGATGCCTTCTCATCTACTCGTTGGCATTCAATAGAACCGGACGAAATATTCGGACGCAATTTCTTTATGATAATTCAATTTTTCCCTCGATCCCGTGGCCCATCCCGTGGCCTCGCGATTCCGCTTCGCCCGTGCCACGAACTGGCCAGCGTGCAGCCTACATACCTGACGTACCGAAGTCCAACCTTCTCGAGCCTTTTATCCTGCAAATGGCCGGACCTTATTCGCCCATATTGCCGCGAACAGCCTTCTGACTAAAGAATCCTACCCGCCTTTCGTGAATTCATTTCAAACGCCCCCTCACATCCCCCTTGAGAATTGGCCCCTTCTCTCTCTTTCTCTCTTTTAGCCGCTGCTTCATGGAAATTGATCGATTCATGCCCCAGGGCGTAAGAAAATTTATCGTATAAGGTAGACCGCCTTTCGATCTCAGCTAACCTAACTCTCGATGCGTTTTGGAGATGTTCGATAGGATCGTTGGCTGCTGATGGGATCTGTTCGAGCGTGGAAATCGTCTAAATGTTCGATTCCTTCTATACGAATGATTATATTCTGGTTTATGATGTTCAACTTTTGTTACTACGTTCATAGAATGTTCGTTGTCGTTGCATTAGTAAGCAAAGATGTGAATAAGCGAATATTAGTAGATATATGTATGTTCGTATTACAAATAAATAAGTAATGTTCGTTCGGTAAATCGTAAATAGTGTTATCTGTAAACGACAGAAAAATTCTCAATTATTGATCAACATAAACGAAGTAAAGTTCAGAAGGTATTGCAAATAACAATTGAAATATGTAGCTGAAAGAGACAGTTAAAGATTCTAGAGAAAAAAGAAGAATTGAAATTATATTAACGAAACGAAAAAATACTACCAAAGATTACACTAATTAGAAATAATTACAATAATGTATTTCACCTTAAACAAGATTAGAACGATTCATATGGAGGCGACAGTAGACCTCTAAAGACTATTCTACGGTCACAGGTTTTTGATACCCGTGACATTAAGGTCACTGAACCCAAGCTGGACCACCCCGCGTTGGACCACCTTAAGGAGCACCAGGTGCCATGACTTTAAAGTGGTCCGGTTTGGCTTCCATGACCACTGCGATTTTTTACGTTCTTCGGAATTTCCTGGTAGGTACAGTGATCTGGTTCTCTTCTCATGGCCAGTGGTGGTCTGAGTGGAGAATTTTTCGAATTCAGAATTATTGCGCTACATAAATTCTTACATTTTACAAAACGTATAAATTTCGATTCTTCGTAAAAAATTTTATTTTACACTGTGCACTTCGTTTCAATTGAGTATGTATTACAATACAGCAATACTGAATCAGTATTAATTAATAGTGCTTATTTAAGCATCTAACATATGAGTTAGACTATATGATAAAGATTAGCGTTATCAGTTTTGTAGAATAAGGTGTATAAAAAATAAAATTGCCACTGATTCTTAGATTAAGTGAAAAATGCATAATCCACAATCAGAGCCGTCGGTATACCAAAATACAGGGTGGACCAGTAAGAATTACCACCTTGAATATCTCAAGAATCCTGACAGTAAGAGAAAAATTTGTTGAATGAAAGTTGTTTGTTATAAAAGGGACCATCGTAATAATGGTTTTACAGGTGGAGTCACTGAAGAAATGTGAAGGTCATCCCTGTTTTTTTTTTTAATTACTTGCTAATAACAGCTCTCAGGATGAATACAAAAATAACACAACATCAGTCAAGGTCATGGAAGGTTGATTACATTGCTGCTGCTGAATTTGTTACGGTACATGTGTCTCTGTGACCTTGACTGACCTTGTGTTGTAGATTTTTGTGTTCTTCTTAGAGATTGCTATTAACAAATAAATAAAAAATTATTTAAAGTATGTGTAAAAATTTTCTCGTTCCACCATAGTTACAGATGATAATTAAGTGGCCTATCCTGTATAATTTTCTCAGGTACACTATTTTCATCGGAAAATTTAAAAAATCAATTCGCTCTGATTCCAAAATTGTATTAGACGATACTGCCTCACATTAAAATTATTTATAAATGATATTCTATTGTTTAGTAGGTAAATTTTCGTATTTTTCCCCAAACATTCTTTTTCTCCGATTTCCTTGATAACGATAACGTGTACAAAACTTCTTCCTTCACGTTTTTCCGGAAAATTGGTTCCCCCGCGATTATAGTGCTTGTTATTCGAGACATCCCGCGTATACTTGATAATCCATTCCGTATCAATTTATCTCGAGCATATCGAATCGCATCCGTAAGTGCTCCCTTCCCTTCCCTGATTTTTCCGCTTCCCGAAGTTCCCCATTATATTCTGCTGCCTTAGAAGGGCAGACGTTATCCGATTATTTCGTCCAGCGTTTTCCGCCGTGGTGCAAATGCATTCTTCGATTACCGCCCGCTTCAATTCTACTCTCCTAAGTAGTATTTACTAAGATAACTTCGTCCACTTTCTTCTAATTGCCTTTCTATACGCCACTTTCCTCGGAAGACCGATTCCGACGAAGACGAATGTCACCAAACGAACGCTTATTAATCGAACACTTCGCCAATCCGAACGAGCGGCTGTTACGAACTAAGCAATCGCTTAATGAAAGATCCGTATCTATGTAGTTTGTGGTGCACGGTCAGTTTTTCTACAAATTGGAATTGCGATTTTATTTTAATTCAAGATGTGTTTCATAAATATATTTTTCGAAATGCGTTTAATTTCCTTGGATTTATTTAGCTAATTAGGCAAGCAATTTATTATGAGACTGAAATAAATTTCATTTCTCCCTTGAAAATGTATGCTTTAAATTATAATATGCATGAAACACGTGTATAGGTACTTATCTTGCGGTTAAAATGAAACAGCACAATTTACCAGTGACGAAATTTTTAGTTTTCTAACAACTTTGCAGGTGAAGAAATAGTTAGCAATGCGTAATATATCGTTCACAATGTTATGAAAAAAATGTTTGCGTAAAAGTCTTAACTACTTATAGACTGACTTATAGACTGAGGAATCATTACATAAGTATGAAACTTATTTTTCGATACAATCTACACGCATCAATTTCTATCCCAAACCTTGTCAATAACTTCAAAAGTGATTCAAATTTTCAACCTAATTAAATCCAAGTACATTCTCATCTTGTAGCGCGCACTATTTTTATATACAGGGTGAGTCGATTGTAAGACCACAATTGGGAGATCACCGAGAACTGTAACTCGGACATTTTGCAAGTAGGTTCACTCTCGCCCTCAGTATCCTCGCCAATCTTTTTCTCCCGTCACCTAGGAAAAATCATTCCGGGCCCATTTGGCGTCCAGAATCGCTTTCCTCTGTAATAGATTTAGAAGAACAATAGAAAATCCTTGCGAAAATAGAAGAAAATGAAAAGGCAACTTGGCTGTGGTAGTTAAAGCTGACCAGAGTGACGTTACCTAAAGAATCGCAGATTCAAATCCCGACGCTAAAACCTTCTTTTTCTGAAACTCTTGGAAAATTCTCCCTCTTCTACACCTCCTTTATCAAACCGTTCCTGTGTTTCCTTATAATCTCGTGAGCAGAGAGTAGACAAAGCTTGATATCCCGTTAGAATGTCACTTTTTCAAGAGTAACCGTATCGAAAACGAAAACCACAGGAGTAACTAAGCGTAGCCAATGGAAAATCCGTAACGACGTTACGCTGTAACAGTAAACGAGAACGGTTCGAACCAGTGTGGAACGAATAAAATAGCCCAATAGGCACGGTTATTAGAAGCAGCGCTGCAATTCGTTTCATAAGTTGCTAATTAGTTCGCCAGATGGACACGTCGTTTGCGGTGGTATTGGCTTAGTTAGCCAATAAGTCCTTCTCGTATATTGCCACCACTAAGGGGGTTTAACGGGTCTGCGTAACCACCCTCGTGGGTACTTCGATTTTCCAATCGGCATTGGTGGTTGGAGGAGAGCAAGATGGACGGAAAGAAGACGAGCAGAGGACGAAGCTCGAGCAACAGCTGATCGATAGCGCTGCAGGTACTGGAAGTGCTGTTAACGATAAGCTGCATTATCGATATTTATCGTTTTATCCGTCGATAGGTTGAAGTTAAGCTAACGTACTAGTGCTGGGTGAATGAAGTGCTAGTCTTGAGTGATGTTAGAATTATAATAAAGAAGATTGTAGGTATTACGGGGTTTTTGGAATACTGTTCAGGATGTTACGAGACAGTAGCATTTGATGTAACATGTATTAAAGATGAGGACAGTGAAAAAATGAAGTGCTAGTCTTGAGTGATGTTAGAATTATAATAAAGAAGATTGTAGGTATTACGGGGTTCTTGGAATATTGTTCAGGCTGTTACGAGACAGTAGCATTTGATGTAACATCTATTAAAGATGAGGACAGTGAAAAACTTGAGAGAGAGAGAGAGAGAGAGAGAGAGAGAGTGAAAAGTGATGGTTTCAGTTTGTATGAATGGAGAATTGAATAAAAGTAAATTGTCACGATCGTACAAAATTGCAGCACGAAATCACTTATTTCTGCGGAATAGGGAAGTATTTCAATTAGAGACCTAATTTTTTAGAGTTTCGACCAATTAGAGGGTTTAACGCAATTATGTGCGGGAAAGTGGAAATAAATTATAAAATTGAAACAGTTCGCTGTTGGTAAAACGACCTGAAAATAGTTCACGAAGCTGTGAGAATTAGTTGAAATTTTATTCCACATTTCTACAATTGTTCGTAACACGAGATTGATACACATTTTAAATCTACATTATCTCACATCTCATAAAAGTTACAGTTAAATACTAGTGTTAGGACGGACTACTTATTTACCATTTCTATTAAAAAATGTAATTTCCATACGAGGAAAACGTAAATTACAGCACAATGTCATAGTAAAGGTATAAAATATTTTTTAAATATTCCATGATTTCATTCCAACATTTCCTCTTGTGCAAGACAATGAAAATGATAATACCATTCTGAAAGCATCTAAATATCCGTGATACTTAACGTGAAAATTAATTCGTTGCAGGTGGTAGCGTTATATCCGTGTGATTGCGACTCCGGCCAGGAGTAACCATCGAGGTACATGAAAGAAGGACATGAACTACTCTCAAGGTAAGCGGCTCGATTCTGGAATCGCGATTCTAGCTTACAATTTCCATTCAATTCAGTGGAACACGACGTTGATGCGCGTTCTACTGAATTTTATTTTCCCGAGAACGAGCGGCAACTTAAAGACGATCACTGAATTCGTTCGGGCCAGTATATACAATGTATGTCACTAGTGCCGATCAGGCAAAGGTTCCCACAAAAAGGGCGCCTGATAACTAAAACAACAATACTCTCCCTTAAAAAAAAAAAAGGGAGTCTGTAACACGAGGCTCGAGGACGTTGAACTAACACTCTTCGTTGTATGTACAGTCGGAGAAAGAAATATAGCGAAGCCGTGAATCTCCTTTCGTATTTCATATTTTTGTTATAACTTTTTAACGAAGCTTCAAACGACCTACATTCGTATAACATTATTTTCTTATTTATACCCATACAAGATACTGGCAAAGTTTGGTCGGAAAAAATTTGGACACCCTGTATATACGCCTATCTAACGCATACAATTTATTACATTTGTTTTTGAACTTCACAAATAAGGTATCGTTGTCGATTGAAAATCAGATACCACCAGAATACACCAGATGATTTGACTATTATAAACTAGTCAATTTTCAATAATACGTATATTTATTTTATATATTGCACGCTAAACAGTTCAACGTTCCGTACACCCGCATTGATTAATAATTACTTCGTCCAGTAAGCGATCGCTCTTTGTCTTAATCACGCCGTAACGAAAGGGTTGATGAAAAGCTAACTATAGAGAGTCACGCGTTGATTTTTTTTCTTCGTTTTCTATGACGCGGCGGCGCGTGTGTACGCGGAAAATTCGCCGAAGGTTTGTCGCCGTCCGATCTCGAGCTTCGTTTCGAAGCCAGCGCGGGCGGTCTGAAACAGTTCGGAAATTCACTCAACTAATCAAATACCGCTAAAACCGCTAAACAAGTTAGGTTAGCAATCTACGTGCTCCGAATGGCAACTCCGAACTGCTCTGCGGCTGCGAAGCGCGAAAACGCTCGCGACTGCTTCCGCAATCCGTACGCCAGCTTCACCTCTCCCTACCTCTATCTGCGGAATCCCTTAACGAGGGGAAACGACTCGACGCAGACGTGTCCGATTCCTTCTGGCCGCTGACAAAATTGTACAGCTTGCCGAAAGAAATCATTTCTCCTTGGTTTCTTTTCAGACTTACGTCTGCGTCTTCGTTAATAGAGATTTGTTGGAGGAACGGATCGTCCGGTCAAGTGTATCGACGGATGTTCAAGTTGAAAGTAAGGTTTCTTTTGGGGGGGGGGGGGCGAATTTGATTTTTCGCTGCGTTAACTTAAGATGTAACGATTACGTTGATGTTGGATTAACGATAGAACCGAACGTATTTTATAACAGTGTTTGTACGTTGAAATTTATTCTGTGACAAACTGAGGTTAATACTTCGAATTTCGAGGTTTGGAAAATTTGATAATTACGAGTGCGTATTGAATCATAGATTGTAACTCGATGATTTCGAAATTGAAAATGTTCAGCGTAATTGTGTATACAGAGAACAATGAACTACATAAATAAGTATGAAATGTGAGGATACAAAGTAGGTTCTTGTGCATCTTTAAATTATTAAATTTAGTTTTCCTATCTGTAAATATAATTAGTGAGCTATGTTACGAAATTACTTCGTATCACTGAAATAACTTTAATAATTTCATATCTATAGCTGTCCTTTAAACGAAGAGTGTGTAACTTTACTCAGAAAAATAGAACAAAAAAATGATCACCTTCTAAAGTGGATCTACAAAAATTTTCTTAGCTAAGCTAATCATTTTTAACAACATAAATTTTTCACTATTACTTGTATATGAGGTTTATGTTTAGCAACGAATCATGGAAAAGCCTTTTTTTTATCACATCCTTCAACCCTTAGAAGTGAATTTAATATCTTACAAATTTTGCATATACGTATAATGTTACAAACATTCGTATAAACGAATGGAGAAATTAATTGGGTGCCGGATAAGATAATTATGACTTCAGGTGAGAATAATTACAAGGCCACTCCGCGTACGAAACGCTATTTCTCGCAATTAGACGTGACAACAACTGTAGAACAATCGAACGTGTTTTACGTCATTTCTTTGTTTACTAGACAGCTTTACGAGATACGTGGAATTAATGAAATGATGCACGTTAATAATTCGTACGGCACGGTTAAATTGTTTATCTCGCATTTATTAATAGCGGAGGAGCTTGAATGAAACGAATTCATATTGATGTAACGTATCGGAAAGTATCCATTTCGGGGATATATTGAAATATAAATACGTGCTTCTCTTTGCCGTTGTTGATGGTTCGAAATGTAAAATTCAAGAGCTCCTCCGTGTGTTCTGAATTTCCGATTACGCTTTGTAATTTCGTGCAGCTGTGTAAATTAATCAATGCAAAATAAAGATTATTTCATGCTTTCTTCTTTAAGTAATATCATTCCGTCATGACAAATTAATGACAAGAGGATTGAAATCATTTTTTGATCACAGCCTTTGCTTTTTACACTTTTCAAGTTAAAGCGCGGTGATGTGCTTTATTAAATCGACTCTAATGGCGTAAAATTATCGAAATTTTTTAGTGAAACTACTTGGATTATATTTTCAAAAATATAAACTACCAATTTAAGCAAAAAAATTCGATTTTTTCAGAACTCATTTTTTTAGCCCCTTTATACATTTATGCAATAAATATTAAAAAGAATGTTTAAAAACTCGATATTATAATAGCTTCAATATAATATCAAAATTTATTAATATTAAATATTTAAAGGAAATTTCACATGAAAAATTCACACTACACTTAAATGTCTAAATTAACCCTTTGCAGACGAATACATAATTAGGTCACTACTTCAATTTTTTTTTTTTAAATGAGTCATATCAAAATTACCTATATTTTCCTCATGTATACGTAGGTACATGAGTTGATAGCTACGAGAAGTATTTTATGCTCAAAAATATGTGAGCTTATTGGTTGCATTCATAGTGTTCTGTGAACACATATGTGAACCAATCGTCCTCAAAGGGTTAAAATCTTCTTATATCCCAATGCATTTCCCAGATAGCTAACGACGTCTTAGAGATGTCCATTTTACGTCTATTTTTGGTACGACCCGATCTGGACGTCCTCTAGACATACGAATCTCTACGTTCTAACAGCGTATAAAAGTTATATCTTTAAGACGTTTTTAAGACGTCCCCAAACCGAAACGTTTCAAAGACCTCTTGATTTGTAATACTGGACGTCGTTCAGACGTCTTTTAGACATCTTTAGGCTTTTACTCGACGTACGCAGAACGTCTGTGTGCTATCTAGGTTACGGAACAGCATCATTTCTCTCTTCAAATCACGTTACCTTACAGAACCAGTCTATTCTCTAACGAACAATTCTTAAAATTATCTCGCTGAATATTCAATTCACTCCGCTAACGCTAATAAAGTGCCGCGCAAAAATATCTTGGTAGCGCGATGATCATCGGTCCCTGTATGGTTTCCGAAGAATTTAATTTCGTTCGAAAAGCCATTATGTAAAAGACCCATCGGTTCCCTCGGCCGCTATATACGCAGGCAAAAAGTCGTCTGAAAGCGTCTATGTAAACCAAACGAGTTTTTAATTGTGGAAGCATCACGTATGCCCGTGCCACGTTCGAACATCGGGGTCACTTCGTTTCAAGGGTTAAAAGACACGTGCGGTTAGTCCCGTCAATATGTTTTCTCCTGACCACCCTCCTTCTGTCCTCTAATTGTTCTCGTATTTGACGCGCGACGTTATCTCATCTACCTGCTACGGAGAGCCACGTGCGTTCGTCGCTTCTCCTAATGCATACGCGCCTTTATGGACATTCATATGTAAATGCATCACCGGTTCTCTATTATAGGTACGCAACAGTGAAAGACGATTTTGGATATGGTACGTAACGAATTCTTTTGGTTCCACGGTTCCTTTTTTTTCCCCTCATACGTTTGACTGTTGTACAGTCGGTTGATTTGTGATGACGCGGGAGAATGGTGATTGTGGATGCAAATTAAGTCGATCGTTTGACAGTGTATGCGGAGGGTGTGAATGGAAGAATAGCGGCTTCCAAGGGAACAGGAAATGCAACTCTGGAGAGAAAATACATTTGGAAATTTGTTCTTTTGTAGAAGGTTATTATTGCACGCTAAATAGATGCCAGTGTGCTTCTGTTAAATTTACTACTACTTTACTTGTATTTGTGGTATACATTTTACAGGGTGTCTGTTTTATCTCAATACAGTTAAATATCTTTTAAGGAAGGGACATTATGTGGTATAAATATTTTTTTTGTACCGGGTATGGTGGGGGAGATTTCAAAGTCAGTTTAATTTATTTAAATGGAATGCTATATTTTTTTACACGTAATATGATAGTGTATGCTAAGACGAGTCCAACGAGGTGCGAACAAAGTCATTTAAAAAACATATAAAGAATCACTCCTTTATACTTTATCTTTCGTATTCTACAACACTGATTTTTCTTCATAGAGAGTGATTAAATCGGTGATTTCATTTCTCCACTAATTTTTTTTCAAGAATATGAAACTGCTTGCTGTTTGCAAAGCAACTGTTAATTCGAGTCGTAACTCTCAGAGAGTTGAGCGATGCTCTCAGACAGTCACTCTCAGACGTAGTGTCTACTCGCGAGAGATACTCTCGAGAGCAACTCGCGATAGTTTTACTCTGAAAAGGACAGCTAGCTTTATGTTTGGCTCGATGTACGTACAGCGACCCAGGCTCGCGTGTCTTATGTTTGGCTCACAAGAAATATCACGCATTCTAAGAAGTTAAGGCCTAGAATTTTTCCCAGAACAGTTGCGAGCGTACAGCGATTAGAAATCGGGCAGGACGACTCGTCCTCAGTCGGTGTTTACCAGGCAGTCGAACGAGTGCCTCGACGAACGTCGCTTGTACTGCGCGATTATAGTCTTGTAGGGAATACATCGTACAACGGGTTTTCGATTATACGCGGATTTCCAATCAATTTACGTACTTAGCATATTCGTTCGTGTGAATTAAGTGCCGCTGCATACAAGAAGCTGGTGCACCGAATTCAAGTACACAACGAACAGCTCAGTTTGGGAGAAAAATCAAACGAGAAGCGTGTCTCTGCGAGCTAAACAGCTACAGTTTCACAGTATGTGTATATACGTACACAATCGAATGATTGAGTTAATTGAAAATAGAGGAGAGCCTACGTATAGCTAATTAGATTAATTACTGCAACAAGTTTTTTTTTACTGTTGTCTCCCCGAGACATATACATATTCTATCCTTTTCTGGAAAAACACTGTCTCTTAGTAAACAACTAAGTCTTTACACACGACCTACTGCGTTTGTTATTATTCTAACTACAATATACGACAATTGACACGCAATACAGATGATCAGACTTCGGTTTTCCGTAAAAGATGGTTCCCAACTACGCGGACAGTCGACGTCTCTAAACCTACGCGTAGTTCGGCAGAACACTGTATATATACAGGGTGTCCCAGTTATTTTCTGTCAAATTTTGTCAAACTTTGTCAATATGTTCTATGGGTATATATGAGAGAAAAATGTTATGTGAACATAGGTCGGTTGAAGCTTTATTAAAAGTTATAACAATAATACGAAATGCGAAGGGAATAGTAACGAATGTGCGATTACGATATAAAATAGGAACAGATCAGCGATACATCTATCTATATAATAGAATGTAACTTCTGCCAGTGCTATTCTTGTCTTGAATCATAATAATCATAACTTCGTTAACATTCCCTTTGTATTTCGTATTTTTGTCATGACTGTTTAACTGTGCTTCAAACAACATACGTTCATATAACTTTTTTACTTGTTTCACTTCTTAAGTTAATACAGTTCTTTTTATCTCGTACAATACAAGATGTTGCTTGTCTGTTGAATAAAATATCATTCCAGGAATAACAAATTTAATTCAATGAAAAATTAGAAGTAGAAATCGGTATTCAACTAATATTTTAGCTTTAATATTATGTATATTTCTTAACAAGTTCAGTTACAATTTGCTTCGCGGTTTGCTGTACACAGTACTGTTCCTCGGTATATTAAAAATCATCACGGAATATATTACAGCATCGTTTCCGTCAATGATATAATACTTCCATTGAATAGCTCGCCGCGTCGTGACGCATGTATTATCATAGTTTCCAAAAGAATTGGCATTTCATTCGATAGGAGGAAGGAGGGGAAACGTCTAGTGTCGATATTGCATGATCAATAATACATCCCGATTTGTAATATTGGATTGAGCGCGTGATATCACGACCCTTCGAGAAGAACCCCGCGATCGAAACTTCCTCTAGGAGGATATAAAAGGAAATTCAGAAAAACGGGCCGCACGCCAGCGTACCGAATAGAAGGCAAATAATGAATTTAGTCTCTTTTAAAGAGGTTATTGACGGAATCCATTGCTGTTTCTAAACGCATGGCCGACCGAGCGAGGGAGAGCCAGAACCTCCCTCGTGCTTTTCCCTCCCCCTTCCTGGTAACGTAATTACGAAACTCGTCCTCGACCGTGCCAAAGGGGTTGTTTCTTTGTAAATTCCCATCCTCTCCCCCTCCCCGACAGCTTCTGTGAAACCGATGTTTACTCGGATGACCACTTTCACCACCAATCTCGATCGCAAAGTTCATGCCACGATCGGTGCTAAAGGTTAACTGCTTCATTTTATTCATATTGGATAACGACCGAATGAAATTAATATATTTTATACGGCAATACATGTGCCGTTGATTTTATTGCGAGTCATTTCTATCAATTATGGGTGGACAACTTAACTAGATCATCTTGATAGTTTTCGTTACTACTGGATCAATACAAATTCATTTTCTTTTTAAATAACTTGGTTTAGAGGGACCTACAATTGACAGGTCCAATTTCGTCAGTTTTTTTTTTTTTTTAGCAATCTAACTCTGATTCGCTACTTCTCCGTAGTACAAAGATTTTCCAGTGTAAATGGTTAATTCCTCTAGCTGACTTTCATTCTAACATTAGATAAAGTCAATACAACGGACTTGCTACTAAAAAGCATCACGTAACAGGTGCCGTTTCGCGGTGAAAAGTGTAAGAACGTCGAATCTGTATGTTTCGAAAGCGACGACGTTCGGGAATAGAATAAAATTGGAAGAAACGCCGACGGTGATCCAGCTCGACAACCATCCGACTTATGTATTGTAAATACCATGTAATCCGATGACCTCACGGCGACGGTCCCTTCATTACCGGCGCGGTTGCCATTGTTCCGTTGCTATAATTGAATTCCCAAGGCAGCCGCTGGCAACCAATCCTCATCCTCTCAGCATCAGCGATCCGAGAGCACCGCCGATTCCACGTCGAAACTCTACGAGATCCTGATTTACCCCATTCAGCCGGGAATAATGCGATATCCCGACCCTGAAAGCCACGTCGAACCTCACTTCGATGCGGAGTCATCTTAGTAGGGGTTAGTCTGATCTCGTGCAGTCGATTCTAAATGTCCGTTCAGTCGCGTCGCCCGTCGCTTTTCCAACCGCCAACCGGACGTGATTTCCATCTTGAAAACGAACCGCGGCTCGGCTGGTACTTTTATCGAATCAGCTGTCTGCATCTGATAAGATGGAATTGGGGCTTGTTCAACGGTGACTAATTAAAACGTGAATCAAGTGGGAACCACGATACACACGTCCTTGGCAATCTTTCTTTGGCGTCGAAGCTTGTCTTTGTTTGGGGAACGAACTTGAACGTGTAGGAGGTGGTCTAATGAACTTTACTCAAATCAGAATGTCGTGCAAAGTAGTTTATTTCGGACTCTTCGGCGTCCGTCTATTACCGAAGCTAAGAACAGACTCCCGTCGAATGGCAAAGATATCGCTGGGCCGAACCGATGGGTACTCGGGTCTGGTGCTTGTCACTCGCCAAGAGGCGCAGGCCAAGCCATAAACCGTCCCAAAATGCCTACAAACGTTAATTAGAATTGGAGGTACAGCGACTCCCACTGATATTCGGACACTCTTTAGAACAGTATAACTTTTTTTTTAAATTGGACCTAACGATTTGAGCTTGTTTGAGAAGTTAGAAGGATTAGTGTACTAGATGACGTGTGCAAAAGATTTTGAAAAAATCGCCATATCTAGTATACTAATCCTTCTAACTTCTAAACAAAACTCAAGTCGTTAGGTCCAATTTTAAAAAAAGTTATATCGTTCTAAAGAGTGTCCGAATATTAGTGGGTGTCACTGTACTTCAGGAATAAGGACTTAGGAAGGAAATGTGTGAATCAATGGATACTTGTGACAAGTTATTATCAAGCAGTTGTGAAGTACCCTCTCGTTCTTAAGGATTAAGACACTTATCGAATATGAAGCAAACATAGGCAGTCGATACAAAATTATTAAGATCCTGAAAAAAATGATTCAGTCGGTATTATAGAAGACGATCGAAAATGAATTTTTATTCCATTGAATTGCTATATTTACAGTGATATAGATGCACACGACAATGCGAAATTTGTAATATTAGTATTATGGAAAGTTAGCTATACATTGCCGTTTGAATAACTGTATAGGCAGTACTTAAATGGCGCATAGTATTAGCTGCATTGACTGTAACTAACACCTTTCGTGTGCAAATTAATACTCTCTCTCCTTTTGCATTTCACCACAATGTACATATATATGCGCATGTGTCACATCCATAACACCTTTTTACAGCATCATTGTGCGAATAAGTTACACGTATACGCATGAATGGTTTCCGGTAACTGCTATTGCTTTACGTTTATGCTATAACTAGTTTGGTGAAATTTTATGAAAGCAAATTAGTGATTGGTTTACTTGCTTCGTTTATATATTATTACGTGAATAATTCTTTCGTGGATTGCTTCAATATTTAACATTTTTAGTAACGATACTTTAATTTAATATTTTGAATTACATTTCTTGATTGCAGGTAAAAGTATTCTTATGCAAGATGTGACAATAAAGTATCGAAAATAATTGATTTACAAATTTTATTTGGGAAATTATACAAATGTGAGGATATCGCCTTCAAGAAGAAATGTTCCAATGTACAATATGAAACTTTGAACGACCTTATTTTTCTTAAATCTACTCCTTTCTAACTTACATTTTGTTTGAAAGTCTATAAACTATTTATGAAGTATAGGCACACTTTTATATTATATCATTCCTTTTCTTCAAAGGAAAACAAAGTTATTCATTGTAAACTTCTTTGAATTAATCAACACTGTACCTACTATACAGGTGAGACTTGTCTACCCTGAATAACTTCTAAAGCATATTCTACAAAAAAGTGTTTCCTGTAAAAATTGAAGGACACATATGATGTTGAAACGGTCTCTTTAAGTAACCTATTTGTTTAAGAAATATCAATATGACCTTGAATTTTTCAAATTGAATGTGCACTTTTTTGTACTAAAATTCAAAACAACAGTAAATTTTTTTATAAGAAAGTATTGAGCATTATTTTTCCCGAATCTAATAATTAGCAAAATGTTTGCAAGAACGTTGTTGATGGTCTTGCTACAAACATTCCCTTCGTATTTCGTAGTATTGTTATAACTTCTTAACATACCGACAAAGTTTGATCAGAACCAACTGGGACACCCTGTATACTTTATAAGTTACTGTGACTCACCCTGTATGTCAGAAAATTCACCACCAATGAATTTACCAAAACTCCTCAACGAAACAAGCAGGATGAAATGAATTAGGCTCGAATCAATCTCCGAATAATACCTCATCCATCAATTCCGACATCTCCACGCTTGTCAACTTCTTCCACAAATTAATCCTCAAACTCATCCCCGTCTTATGTCACACGGACACAGCGTGTACATCCCCAGTTGATCAGATGCAAATCCAGCATGTGCGGTTCGATCGAACGTATCCTCCATCAAGAGATTGACACCGTTTACCTCCAGTCATCGGGAGGATAGGTCGCGAAGGGTCTTTGTGCGTCGATGTGCCCACACGCGGGCTCACGCAGGAGGCGTATAAACGCGCGATACCGCCGCCGCTACGAACGTCCTGTCTCCGCCATGACTGATGACCGGCATTACGATTTGTCAATAACAATTGTACCGGGTATAACTGCCTCGCACAAACTGCAACTGATGGCCAACATCGATTGTTCACGTCGACGTAACTGTCCGGCACCGGACTGACCCATAACGCATCCGCACCAAAAATCTGCCGTCGACAGACCGACGCGAATTCGACGAAACGCCCGCAACGTTGTTCTCGCTAATATGCGGTATCTGCGCGTTGATTAGTCGCCGCAACGACGCATCGATCGTTTCGACCGATTGTCGATCCGCGTTACCACGCTTCCCTTCTGACTACGATCACGTCGACGATTGCACGGTGTTGTTTTGTTTTCAACTTTCTATATTCCTTTTCTGTCATTTTTTTCCGATGTCGGTTCTCACGTGTTTTAGCGGAAAATTAAGTACAATGTACGAGTTGTATCGCGGTGTACCTACTTGATTTTACAATGATTATAGAATTTTTGAAAGCAATATGCATTTTCCTTTTTCTATCGATGGTCAGTTTGAACTCTCTGTTGTGTTGTATTAGTTATATGTAAATTAACCCTTTGCACCCGAGAGGCGACAAAGAAGCGACATTATATTTACCATTAGAGGCAACTCTAAGGATATTTTCAGACATCAGGTCTATGGACCTCCATGAATTGTTCACTACATGTTTAGAGATCTCAGCAGTGAAATATTTTGAAAGAACCAACTTCGAGTAAAAATATTAGCTTTAAAAAATTACATTAATTTTTGCTACTTCCTTGTAGAAATGTTTCGTACCGTGCTCTTATTTATTCGGTTATAAGGCGTCACGGTTTTTTTTCAACCCAATGTGGAATGGGATGAAGATTGTAATGAATATGTTTAGTATGGTTGTTCGGTTATGAGTTGCTTTATTGTGGAGCCGTGGTTCGGCTTCTTGTTGCAAGGCTCCTTTTTTGACCGATTCTATGTTAAACAGGGCTGCTTATATATATTTTTCCGTAGCTGTAGGTTCGAGGAAAGGGCCAATCAACGCCTTTCCTAAAGTAAGGTCCCCTTCGCGAGTTTCTATTGGCAGGTAAAGAGTGGCGTCGCAGGTCAACGTGGGGGTCGTCGGTCGCGTCAATGTTTCGTGTTTGAGGACACGGCAAGAAAAAAGGGCCTTCGAGTGTAAAGGGTTAAATGGTTTCAACTTACTCATTGATTCACCCTCGTACATTCGTTTCTTTGGATATAATTTTTTAAATAGCATTTATTACCAATTTTTGCACTAATATCCACGCATTTGCATTTCAAAACAAATTTCACGCATACCTGATTCTTTTCCATAATAATCTCTATCACCTCTGAAACCTACTACGCAAAAAAGTAACCAAGAATCGTTCCTCTTCGTCCACATCGCATGGCGCGTCATCATTTCCCCAAAACAAACACAAAACCAAGTATAATCATCCCTTCAGCGTTGACGCATAAAACGAGTCTACAATAACAACAGAAAAAAGACAAATCTGACGCTCGAACAGACGACAACACGGTAGTATGCAAAAAAAAAAAAACAGATATCGATTGCAAATAAGAAAGCGACGCTGCCATCTATTAGCCTGAAGAATCCATTACCCGTAGCGACATTAACAAAACGGGTTAACTCCATTCATCTCCCGTGAGAGGGGAAAGGCACGAAACGCGCGGCCTCGCGCAAAAATTAAAAAGAAAAAGGAAGAAAAAATAAGAAAACCAACGAGGGGGAGAAGCAGGCACACGCGTTATAATACGGATGCTTTTTCCCCTCCCTCACCCTTTGGTTCGTTCTTCAGCAAATAGAAGATAATGTTGCCTACCTTAACGAGATTTCCGTCGTTTCGTTGCCGCTCTTTCTGTTTCGCCTCGTAATTCCACCACGAGGCGGTCGCGTTCGTCCGCGCGCGCGAAAGAATACAACATCGCCTCGGTGTTTTCGACCTGGATTTCCCCCTTTTTTTTCCCTTCTTTCTTCTTTTTTTTTTCCACCGCAGCTGAAAGATCGCCGCTCACTATTTTCGTCGATGTTGAATGTTTTTTCGCGAGAGAGAGAGAGCGTTCCTTCGGTTTTTAATTAAAAAATCCTCGGTCGTTGCGCAAGGCCCTCTCCTCCCTCGTTACCAAGAAATTTCACGCCTTCTTTTTTAATCAAAGTGCCATGAGTAAATAGCGGAACCGCGAATCACGGTTTTATCTTGTGCTGGTTTTTGCGGACGGATCCGGGGGTGGTGAAGGGGGTCGGGACGAAGAAAGAGACACACGGATGGAAAGAAATTGTGCAGGGCGAGAAACACTTGTGAAATGTGGGGCAGACGATGCAGTCGTGCAATCGATAATTAGGACTAACGTAACGATATAATGTATTCCGGAAAGAGGGTCAACGTAAACGAACGAGATGTGTATCGCGAAATTCAGCAGGTCGGCTTGCGTTGACACGAATAGATAGGTTGTTTGTACGGTACGCGAAATAGTTGAAATAGCTAATGTATTTTTTTTGCAGATGGTAAGAGAGACCAGTTGTTTGAGGAAATAGAATGGATTTGTTCGGTAAGATTCTTTTGAAGGTAGCAGATTTTGTAAATTTCAGTTATCTGTGCTCTTTGAAAACATATTTCTATATTTTTTTCATTTGAGTGAAACATAAATTTCTGTTCGTGTTTAAGGAAGAGTATGGAAATGTGACCTATTCCAAGTTGAGCTTAGCATAGAGAAATATTGTTCAGGTGTGATCTTTTAACAAAGTTACACAACGTGTAACGTAACATTTATTGAGTTTATTTGCACTTCCACGTGTGTTAAGATAAGGTAACAAGACATGCTGTATAAAAAAGAATCCAGTGACTTTCGATTTCCCATTGTACATTCTTTTCTAACAACCAGACCCGCCAAAACGACGGATGTCTTAATTTAAATTACAGAGATTATTAAGATACTTTTGTCCAAGTGTATGGTGACTTTTGTTGAAATAAAAAATAATTATACATTCTAATTTTGAAGTTTTTATATTATGGTACATCTAAATATACTAGAAATGAGAAAATACACTACATTCAACTCCGGTTGTTCTAGTGTTAAAGGAAAGTTTAAAAATGAATTTTCTTGCACAGTATTTATAATGATCATATCTGGAGAAAAGTAACTCGACGATCACAATTCTCACAAAATAATTTCACTGCTTCAATTCAAATTGAAATGTTTTTGTCCGAGGAAGCTTCGAAGAAACTTTCAGTCACCTCGTACTTTTTCAACGCTGTGGAACCATAAGAAACTTGTTCATACGTCGAACAAACAACGGGAATAAAATTAGAATTCACTGTCGTTGATACAATTACGCGAGACACGGCGTCTGTCGTTTATGTTTAACGCTGATTACACGATTTGCCTTTGTTTCATTATTGAATTGTTTATACCATAAAGGAGCGCAAAAGTGAATCAATAACGGAAATTGAATTTGATCGCCGACGCGATTCTTGATTGGTGGACAGTTCTACGTGAGAGCAAAAAGAAGCGAAGGGAAAGGGAGGAAAGAACGAAAAAGCAAGGGAGTAAGCAGAGGCTTGTATTGTGCATCGCGCGACGATGTTTCTCTCGTCTTTCTCGATCTTCCCTTTTATTTTTATTTTTCAGGACAAATTTATCGTTCGTTTACTCACAGCTGTAGTAGCACGCGGTAGCCTTGGGAGAAATTGGCGAGTGTCCTCTCGGTTTTCTTCCCTGCTCCTTTAACCCTCCCAACCTCTTTTTCGCTTTATTCTTCTACAATTCAAGATTTCTATCCTCGTTCCGCCCGTAATATCCTCCCTGATCAGGATGTTATATGTGCGGAAGTCCGTGTGGCAAATACACGAACGTACGAGGTACGAAAATAAAATATAAATAGCGGCATAAAACATAGGTGAATTTCGTGATTTTTATCGTCGGGATCTTGTTCAGTGTATCAATTGAATTCGAATAATTTTTATTGAAAGCTGTTCAATTTGCTGTGTCAATGGCTGTGCAGAATGGTGTTATATTTTTATTTTAATTGTACTTGATTATTGCTCTTACGAAAATAATTATAAGATTGAGAAAATAGAGTTTAAACATCTTTGTGAATGAAATGTACTAATGTTAATGTTTGAAACGACAGAAAGCCAAAACAGAGTGAACTGAGTGACCATCAACGCATGTTAATTCTTTTTTTGGTGATGGTCAAATGTGCGCTTCGTTGTGGTCCAACAAACTATTGACAACACAAAAATATTTTTAAATAATTCATATTTTATAGCGTGCCCAATACTTTTGGCCAAGATTGTGTACACTTTGTCTACTACATTATCTCTTACTTATCATCCTCTACATTTATACCGAACAGTTTCAAAAGACCATAGTCCACCCACCTCATCGTCATACGCACCACAAACTTTCCAAATATCATTAAGAAAATTAAAGAACCCTCTTCACCCACCATTTCCTCCTTCCCCCTTTAGAATTCCGCGAAGCAGAACGGGCAGCCAATCAACCTAAAATCACCGCGAACGAATTAACAGAATTATCAAACAACCATTACCGTATTACAAGTAGCAGGGAAAGATGGGAAAAAGGCGAAGATAGAGTTCCGTTTAAATTTGAACAGGCACCGTAACGGCGTAATCCTTTCAGCGCCAGCCGAATAGGTTCTTATCTGTGAGTAAAATTTTCGTCGACGAAGGAAAATTGGAGGAGGCGAACGAGCAAGCTTGTGCCGCCGCCGCCGTTGGTCTTTGATGAATTACAAAGGGGGCATCGTTCGCATATCCTGGGCTCGCGTAGCCTCTCGCAACGGGCCACGAATTTCAATCGTACGAGAAAGACTTTGTCTTCGTTGCCTCCGTTTGTGACAGAGAGACCACACGCCCGAGGGTGGAACTTAGCTCAGGCGTGATCCAGCATAATGTGAGAGCAATTTGGTGAATGGAGTTAATTCAATAGAGGCCCTCGAGCACGCCTCCGGTTCTTGGCGGGGCCAGCAGCTTCTGGTGAACGTTAACCTCCTACAGATACCGCCACATCTCTTCCTTCATTCGTCCATTCAGGGTACCCCACACGACAATCCCGCTTTTTGCAGGCTTAGTTAAGCGTAACGCTGCCTAAATCAGGTGTAATTGGAAGGAATAAGGGACGGCCATCATGCGTTTAATCTTGGGAAACGTTTCCTCCTTTTCCGCTGCGTTGTTGTTAGGCTTTGCTTGTGGTGAGAAGATTCGCCGCGGGTGAATCGGGCTAATGATAATGAACGATCCTTTTGGAGGGTGCGTGTAACGCGTGTTTCATAAGTTGCTGGAAGGTAAATGTTCAAGGTGTGAACTTTTGTGCCAAGACGTTGTGCGACGTGGTTGTTCAAAGTTTGGTAAAACTGGGCGAGCCTTATGTGGGCATATCTGCGCAGGAGTATTCTGAGGACTGTATTTTTCTTGGAACCGTAGATTAATTTTATTTATCTACTTTATTATTGATAGGAATTAAATTAATTATTGTTGTAGTGTGTTTGAGGCAAATTTAAATGTAGCCTGCCTTCTTGTGAATGAGAAAAATATGGATCCCTAAGCTTGGTAACAAAATCTATTAAATAAAGTTTGACAATTTTTTAATGAGGCAGAATTTTACTTTAAAAATAGCAATAAGTATCTGCATTTTTGAAATTAAAGAAAATTACACGAATTTATGAACATCAAAAAGATATTTTATTATTACCTTCAAAATTTATCGACATTTATGATACATTTTTTTAAATTATAGCAGTTTCAATAATACTTGTACTTACAAATTACGAAAACACATTCTACAAATCTGTAAATTAAATGGAACCAGTTGATCTAATCTATAAATCTTGATTAAGTTACGACACGAGTCATTGAAAGTTACGATATCAGAGTAAATTCATACGAAAGTATACACAAATTTCCATACGAAAGAAGAATAAACTCCCCCATAAATTAAAAAGAAAACGAATCACCAGCGAAGAAATCAATTTAACCCTCTCGTGACCGAATTATCTTTTTTAAGAATTTGTCATTTATCCACCGATCATCGTGTCTATAATGGACACTCAATTGAGATCAATTTGTATTCGAGAACTAAATGGGACACATGTTCCTCCCACAAGGATGAAGGGGTTAACTGCAAATTCAGATCGTAACATTCTCACGATGGTGTTAATTAGAAGAAAACCACGTCTCCCGAATTATCTCGTCGTTCTTCCTTTTGTTTTGCATAGGTCTCCCTACAGGTGGCTTTATTGAAGGTGGTTCCTTATGGAAACGGCGCGTTTTAGTAATTTACCGTTAATGTCACAGTTTACACGAAGGAGAAACATCAATCGCTAAATGGTATTTTTAAAGACAGCAACGATTACAGATTGCAATGTAAATTATTATTTAAACAATCCTTTCAGAAGAATGACTTTCGGATTAGGTATCTTTAAGGATTTAGGGACATAAAAAAAAACGAAAATTAGGCAATAGGAACTGATCAAAATTTCAAGTCTTGCGCGGTCAGACAGGCGTTTTGACACACCGTGCGGCGTGTTGAAAAAGGGAGAAGTCTTTCAGTGGGGTTTCTTCGCGGTGGTTGACGAGAAGTTAGTGTTATTACCGCCATTGAGGGTGTCCCGAAACGTATCTCAGACACAGGCTTTAATTTACCGCGAAACCTAGCTAACAACCTTTTTAGAATTTAGATTCCCATCTCTGGATCGGTGTCGCGCCACATCCCGGCGACTTTTTTAAAGCGATCTCGCGGTCGGAGCACGTGCTCGCAAATGAAGATTTACAGCGTGTACTTTGGTAAGCGCACCATCAACAACGAATTCAACGCGCAGAAGTAAGTAGTTATGAAAGTTCGTGTGAACATTTCATCCAGAGCTGGGCAAAATGTTGCTTCAAATAGTAAGTAGTCTGTCTTATTTCAAATCGTGCGTATCACTAGGGAAATTGCAATAGTTTACTTGTTGCAATAACTTTTCAAAATAGTATTTTATCTGAAGGTAATTGAAAATAGTGAGGCTTTATTTTGAAATATTTTATTAAATATTCTAATTAAAATGAATATTCGATCCTTAATAGGTTGAGACAACGATAGAAAGAGGTGAAAATAGGGGTTGTGGTGTTAAATACACTTGTTTAGGTATAGTTGTATGAAACAATTTTGTTTTCTAACGGATGTTGTAGTTATCAAGAATTTTAGAAGATTTCATGTGGCAAGTTTAAACCTCTTTCTCGAAAGTTTATCTTTGAATCTTTGTTTACACTTTCTACAGCTTCGTACTCTCTGCAAAGTAACGAAGTTCTACAATCCTTTTAGAATGTTTCATAACTCCTTATAGAATCTTCGAATTTACATTTTTGTATAAGCGACGAAAATTTATTTACAAAGCGAACAAGTTGAAAAGTTGCCCTCGTGCATTATTTAAACCTGTACATGCATTATTCATATTTACACCTTCAGAGATCTAAGTAGCTACTTACGTAGTACTTACATAGTTTAGTTACAAGGTAGAGAATATACCGACTGAATGAAGTTATATTCAACTTATTTTTCTACAACTTTTTTGTATCTCTAAATAAACAAGAAGTATATCATATCCCAATTATGTGATTTACCCTGTGTATCTACTTAGCAATTTTAGATACTACGACAAAATGCTTTAAACAAAACTGGCTGCACTATGAAAACTAAAAATTTCTAAAACTATAGAGACGAATTAGAGCATGCAATTATGTATTAGAAAGATAAAAAAATAAAAATAAAAATTAAAAGTATTGTAGGAAACGGAATGCAAAATGAAATTAGAAATTGGTAAAATATATTTGAGATAAACAAAACAAACAACGCTATGTAATTAGGATAAACTTAATTGGTAACTCTTTATCGCTTCGCAGGAAAATGATTGAATCTCCCTATTTATAAGGTCTTCGCGATTCGTGCTCGCTCTCTCTCACTCTCACGCACTCTCTTAGCAACTCGCATCCCTCGTATTCGCACAAACACACTCGCTCTTGTTTAATAACAACGGCCTAACAAGCCGCGGCCTTCCGAGTTTGTTGCCCCCGTTTCGCCTATTTGTATCGCAGGGATTTAAACGAAACAAGCTCCTACAGTATTAAACATTTTCTGAGACTTCGTAACATCATTCACCTACAGTTAAAAATCGAACAATTGTTCTAGGCCAAGCTACTATAGTCGCTCCTACTACTCGAAAGGTTCATTCAGAATATTACCGTATTCCAACGAGAAGTTAATAAACTCCAAATATTTACCGCATAAAACCTCCCCCATTCGCTCCCATAAACTTTCACGACTAATAGTAAAACTAAAAGTCTGATTTCGGATGAAGTGATCTCGTATCTTTGCTCGGTTATAGTACCGTCCAATTGTTCAAGCACACCTCGTACATATGTACATATCGTGTTGCATAAAAATGCAAGGGATTATCTTGTTCGTCGAAGGCCGGAGTAACGAGTTCGGTGGATTTCTATTAAGTCATTGCAGCGCCTCGGAACGCTCGGACCCCTTATCAGTTCGGTAATGCACAAGCGGCGAGACGTTTTTTTTACAACCTGACCGCCGCCGTCTCTCGAGTTATACGCCGTTAAGGTGGCTGCAGTTTAGGTACGTAATGAAATTTAAATGGCGGCCGTTCTAACGGCGTCAGCAATTGCAGCAACGCTGGTCGACAGGTCACGTTACGAGACTTCTTATCGAACGAGTGTCGTGCACACTTGCACCCGGCCATGGCTGACTAATCCATCCTTTCTACCTACTCATCGTCACGTGCGTTTTCAACGTTCCTTGAATTAATGTACACAGTTTGGCCTGCCCGTTCGATCGTTCTTCTACGACGGATAGAAAAAGCTTCGCGCGTTTAATCACGCTTCGGGGTATTAAACGCGAACGCGGAGCGTGCATCGGTAGGATTGATCGGATGATGTAATTTTCGTATGCTATTCATTCATGAAATTCGGTAAAAAATGTTGCTCGAAGAAGTGGTAAATAAATTGCTCGTGGTTGTTCGTTGGTTAAGCGTGGTTTTTGATTGTTCGAGGGGCGTTGTAGGAATTTCAAACTGAAGAAAGTTCTGTTTGGTGATGAGGGAAGGAAATTGGAGCAGGTTTATGTTTGTATGTTTTCTGTCTGTCCTCGAACAGTCGGTAGAATTTTTACTAATTTTGTAATGAAAAATGGAAATTTACAAAGTTAACCATGTTTTAGTTTTAAATTATTTTGTAATTGCAGGAAATGTTAAATATTGTATGATAAATAAGCGATTCGTAAAAATGTTTAAGGATTATTTTGAGTAACAAAAGTCTTAATGTAGTTACATTAGATCTTAAGTTTAATTGATTTTTGCAGAATATATTACCAAATAAAATACTTGTTCAAGAGTGAGACATAACTGATCTTAAAATTGTTATTCAGAAAACTGTATAGAAAATGATAATGTAACCGTATGGTTGCAACTTAAGGAAGCTTTTTATTTTCTCGTAAAAAGATTTAAGTACCATTGGGCCATCGATTGAAGTAATCTTATGTTATCCAAAGAAGCATAAATATCTATATACACAATCTCATCAAAAAGAATCATCGAATAACTAACAATTTCTTTCCTCTAACCCTCCTGAAGTCACTTGATAATACCTTCAATCTGTAATGTTATTCTTTCACTAACGACGGTACGGAATTTCCTTCATCGTTCCCGAATATCCTGGCATAAAAATTTGAACTAGTTCGGTCCCTCTGCAATTTTTTCGCATCGGAAACAAGTCGTGCGCGCCCTTTTCATTCTGCCCGCTTGTTTCTTTCTCTTTCTTCTTTTCTCTCTCTCCCCCTCTCTCTCTCTCTCTCCCCCTCTCTCTCTCTCTCTATCTCTCTGTTCACTCATTACCCTCTCGTCAATTTTCGCCTTAATTTCTCTTTGCCGTTCACCCCTCTTTCGTAGCGCACGACCTTTCTGGCCGCTTGACCATTATTTACACCTACACTCAGGCCATCTCCCAACGCTTCTCGCCACCCCCTCCCCCTTCTGCTTCTGCTGCTGCTGCCGTCGCCTTGTTCAAGCTCGATTGTATCCCAAGCGTAAATAAATGACCCCGTGATTTTTAATTGGACTCAGCCGGGCTCTCGAGTTCTTCAGAATAAACGAGCTGTCCGACGAATAAGATCGCGACAGAAGTTGAAGAGGGGCTATAGGGAGCTACGCGTCGATTTCCCGTTCAACTTTTCCCTCGGAGGCGCTTCGATCCACCCTTAAAAAAAAAAAAATGGAACGCCCTGCAATCGCGTTATGCAAGTCAACGGCAGTCCATGGCTGGATTTAATGGATACGTTGGACCTTTTGTGTATAGGGGAGGTGCTCGTTACCTCGTGATTAGTATGGTTTTAAAGACCTTACTTGACCGTAGGCTTTTTTGTTGTACGTACAATGGGAGTGAAGAGAAAGTTATTTTGTGCTTCTGATGCGGTAGGAGTTCGTCAGTTTTATGTTGATGTGTTTATGTGATTTGTTTAAAGATGTTGTTGTAGGTTATATGGAAATAAACTACGCGTGACTTGAAGTAGAATACAGAAACACAAACTTTATTGACATTGCAGTAATGAATGGAGAAACTGAAACCGACGTGTCCCAAAATAAACAAAAAATAAATAGCCATGAAACTTTCTGAATTGGATATATCCTCTGATACTTTTTCATTCACACACGCAAGTGTTATTGTTGTTCTCCGACTTACAACAAAACACGATCACGCGCTCTCTGGAGTTGCTGGAAGACGCACAGTTGGGATAGCCTTAACAGATGTATTAAGGAGTCATATACCTACGTTTTCTGATTTCAAAAAGTCGATTTATTGTATATTTTGAAAGGTACATTTCGCAGAAAAATTTGAAGCCTAAAACGAAGTCGAAGTTCGAATTATTAACGAAGTTATACTTGTCATTACAAAACTTCAAACGCGTTTTTCTTGAAACAGCATTTTTAGAGACGATGGACCTGATAACTGCCTCACACATTTTAAATAAGGTTCGTTATCGGCTCACAGGAACTTTTTTAAACAAATTGAACCATTTTTGAATAACAAAAGAAAATATACACCATTGTACACAGATACCATGTTTCTAATAATTTTCAATTTTTCATTGCTGTCTTCTACTCTAGAAACATGTACTTCTATAATACAAAAAGAATTAAGCCACGCGGGCTAATAGTTTTTCCTCCAATCATTTATCAACATGGATCACTTTTTAGTGATCTAGGGAAACGTAAAGGACACCAAAGGACTGTAAATTAATGTAGAACTTCATGGGTATGTGAACACTGCAAAAATTTCGAATAAGATTCTTCCTGAGTTAATCAATATTTTCAATCAGCAAAGAAGGGTGGTCTACGTTTCGATGGAGGCCAAGTACCTACTTGATGAAGTGTACTCTATATTTATAATATTCATTACTTCATTCATATTTATTGGTTTTCTAATACCCAATATGATATAATACATTTCCAACCTAGATGCAATAGTTGCATCTACCCATTATTGAAGATCCAAAAAATAGGATATAAATTATCGGTGAAAATTAAGTAAAATTTCCATTCACTAGAATATACATAATTAATTGTTTCTAAATCGTTGACGCAAGATATTAGTAATTATAGAAATTACCGGTGTTAATAGAAGGCGAAGTTACTTATAATATTCCAAGCGTTCACTGCTAGATACTTGAGAAGAAAGAATTAAAATGTTGCATTTTATTACAGCCTGACCGCTATTTCGATGAGAAATTGAGAATTGTAGTTGCGATATAATTTTTGTGTTTAATTACAGAAACAAATTATGACTGAAATTTTAGAAAATAAGATCAAGAAGTGATCTATTGAAATATACCGTAAATAGTTCTTTCAAGAAATCAATCTGAAATTTTCAGAAATAAAGCTTCGACGCTTTGTAAATACGCCAAAATTACAAAACTGATCTTCTTAGCGCCACAAGTGAACTTAACCTCTAAAAAAGAAATGATCCAAAAATATGGCTAATTCCTTTCACCTCCATTACGAGACTAACTCTACAATCTAAAATGGAAGAAGTTTTATCCGAGACGTTCATACCGTAACCCAGTAGCCAGCTAATAAATTCTTGAAAATTCTCAATTCCGCGCAAATCACCCCGTAAATCCAGCGGAACAAAAATTCGCCGTAACACCAGACCGACAGGCGTTCAGGACGTGAGTTGCTTGCGCCACACCGTGAAACGATGGGGTTCGCGTTCAGTTATTCGTGGGAGGCGAGCAGGTTCGGTCAGCGAAGAATGTTAAATATATATCCAGCATGATCGTGGCACCGTAAGCTAGAACTCTGACCCAGTTTCCGGGGAACGATACAACGCGTAAGACCGCGATGCATAGACCTTCTGGTTGGATTACATACAATACCAGCCAAAAGTTTGGCATCACTATGCGTTACAAGTTACACGGACAATTTTTAGAAAAATTTTAGCAATTTCAGACATTTTTTTTTTTTGCTCAAATCAATCGAAACAAAGGAAACTGTTATATATTGGTAGTATTAGGTCATCTTGAAGGTTCCCGCGGTTTTAAGCCGTTCATTTTGAAATAAACATAACTCCATTGAAATCAAACTATTAAACTAATTGAATTAAATGAAATTAAATTGGTGTAAAGTAGCTAGTGGTCTCCAACTTTTGGCGGGTAATGTACATATGCCTATATCGACATCAGGCAAGAGGTTATCGCATTTACGACGCAAACGGAATCGAGTTTTTTTTTTCTATACACCACCTCCACACCCCCGTTTCGACTCTGTCTGCCCTATCCCCTCCACTTAGGAATACGTTAATTACTCAAAGGAATTTGCCTGGCCAGCAGCCCTCTTTAAGCGTTATCAAGTTTCATGGATTTAGTAGCTACGCGTCACGGAATCGTCGCTCTGAAACGCTGATGGAAAAAAGGAACGTTAGCGCCCACGCGAGAGTAATTAAAACTTTAAGAGATTACCGACCAAGGCCTTCCGAGGGGATCAGTCTTATTATAAATCAGGAAAAGTGGAGAGCGCTGTAATCCCGGAAGATCTCGTTGCTTTCTGAAACGTTAACGCTGTCTACTGGTCGAGTAACGATCATGATTAGAGGATTCGTGCGTCTCAATGGGGTGTCGCGCCCATGGTCTAGTTATTTGATTTCTACTTGTAATGCAAATTTCGAGAGATTGTTCTTGCATACTTTATTGGTTGTTTTCTATTTTCTTCGGTGTATAACGAAACGCGTGTAATACAAGGAAACATTCGTTTTTGCGGATAAAGCATTTTAATAAGGCAGAGAAGGTATTTAAAAGAATATTTGCTTTTTAATCTTTTCTATGCTACTGTGGAACTGGAAGATTAGGTGAAAGAGGATATCATTCGGGTGAGTAGTTAAACAAAATAATACATACAGAGGAAGATCAAAGGGTTCAGAATGTAACGAGGTAGCTTCACTTTAGCTAGCTTACTATAGTTAAATAAATATTGTAATATGGTCTTTCAACTTTTCTTGAAAATTCTAGCGAAACTTGTGATCGTTTCGCAGTTAAAACAGAGTGTTGGTATACGCAATCTCCTTTTTTAAAGTACACACTATCGTTCATAAGTATTGGGACACCTGTTATGTTCGTACAGAAAGTATTATACGATTTAAATTACATTTCTTTACTTACTTTCCAACTTACATTTCTTCTCTCACTTATGTTTCTTCTTCTTACCTACATTTCTTACTTTCCAACGTTTTTCTCGTAAGAGGTAGATTCGTGAGGAGAATAGAAGAGGACAACATTTCGTTATTTTTTGTATGCAGTACGATGACCTGAATGAATTTTTTTCAATTTGCAATGGTTTTCGTATAAAGACGATACCACGATTTTTTTGTAAACTGATAGCTATAATTTTTTTAAATAATTATTTCCCTTTTTTCCCGTCTCTCGTACACTTTTCTCTCTTCGAAGCTATATACTTAGGTATTTCCCAGAGAACTGAGAACTCGTCGCATTTTCAGCTTTTTCAAAAATCAAAACTAAGCTCCCTTGATTCATCTGCACGGTGTAACGGTAGAAACAACTTCCAATTCAAACAGAGAGACTCCTGTCACCGTTGTGTCCACCGTTTCGTCACGCGTTACTTATAAAACTATCGCTATTTTTTAAATAATCCGCTACACGGACTCTAATCTTGGAAGCGTAACGCAGTGTTTTTCTCTTTGTTTCAACAGCATAGACTCTACCCGGATCGGATGTAACAACAACGAGAACGAGACGCTTCCGTTCGCTTTTCGTGTTCAAATTGCGAAAGACAAATCACACTCGTCGATCGTGTTCCCGTTTGTTATTTGCTCGGTGATTTTCGAAACGATCCGTTCGAAATCAATCTCCAAAAGCACTACGAATTAGCCTGCACTGATAGTGACACTTCGGTTTCGCTGCGTCAACTTCAGTTAATTGATTCGCGCTGGCTCATTCGACTACTGTCATCGTGAACGAGTACTTGCCGCGCTCTCTCGCTTTATTACAAACTGGGTTGCGTTTAGTTGCCGAACGTACCATTTAATTACGTTCGCAACGCGTTGAAAATCCCGCGCAGACAGGTGAACGCGATG